>NC_132993.1:3944393-4247424 GCF_048564905.1 Vicugna pacos | reverse complement strand
AAAACATAAAATTAAAAGATTAAAAAATAAACACAAATATGAGTTTCTACTGCAAATATAAATGACTCAAACTTTGCTGTCATTATTTAATGATGAAAACAATAATTTACCAGTATAATACAATTCAACAGAACTTCAAATCACATAAAACAAACATTTACAGCATGAAGAGAAATTGATAGTTTCACAATCATTATGGGAGAAGTTAACATCCCACTCTCAGACACTGATGGACAAAGCATTATATTAAAAGCATTTTAAGCAAATATTTGGACAACACATTTAAAAAGTATCATTAGATAATTCAATCAATCCTCCTTGTGTCTGGCTCTGTTAAAATGAAGGCTACAGAGGCAAACAAAACAAATCCCTGCCTTCACTAAACTACATTCTAGTGAATGTTTGTTACTCATAAAACACATATAATATCAAGAAAATGCTATGGTAAAAATAAAGCAGAGAATGAAGGACTAGCTACCTTTTTAAATAAGACATTTAAAACACGAAGTTTATACAATAAAATTCTGAGTAAGGAGATGCTTCTGCAGAGATGTGAAGGAGAAGAGGAACCAAATCATGCAGATATCTGAAGGAAGAGCGCTGCAGTGGAAGGAACCGCAACACAAATTCTTAAGAAAAGAGTCTGTGAAGTGATGGTAGGGCGGCAAGGGCACACTGTAGCGGTAGCAGAGTGACAGAGGAGCAGCAAGGAGATATGAGGTCTAGGAAATTTTTTAAAGGGGGGGGCGGCAGTTAGTTTAAAAACTTGTTGACCAGTTTAACAGCTAGATACAAGAAGACAGGAAATTCTTGAAATAATCCCAACATGACTGCTACAGTTGGACGAGGATAAGAAATTAATTCACAAGGTATTATGGAGGTAGAATTTACTTTTCAGCTTTCCTTTATATCCTTCATAATTATGTACACTCGCTGTTAAAGAAACTGAAACACACATGGCTTAGCTGGCTTTGTCGCTTAATCTTCCAAGCCAATGTTCTGCTCTATTCTAAGTTTCTCTCTCCACTACCCTGACCATCACTAGCCATTATTCTGGGGGGCACAACTGGCTTTATTTCAAACTTGTTTTATCTAGTTAATATCTCAATATGTTGGTTGTCTGCATTGTGGTATTCATTTGTTAAAAATAAATTTTAATTTTTGCTTTGCTTTTTGTTCTTCTGATTTCTCCTATTCTCGATTTTGGCACCAATAAAACATGTGTTTTATATTCATCAGTTCATCAGAATTTTATTCATTCTAGCCAATGGATCAACTTACAAACATCATGCCACCTTTAAATTTCCCGTATTTCATTCATGTCTTTTTATTGCTGCTCATTGGCTTTTGGTATGTGATCGTTCTCACTAATCAAACACTGAACTTGTTTTTTCTGAATGCAAAAGATAATGGTCATACTGTCAAACCACGTCAGTTGCCAATTTCCATACTTAAATGGTAAAACAGATGAATATATTTTATATTTCCATATTGTATTCAGATGTTCTCAGTTTTGGTTTTAAATAGAACTTCGAAGTCTAATTGTAAATGATAACACAAAGATTATTTTAATCTTTCTTTGGTTTTTTTCTTCTTTCTTCTATTTTCCTTTCTATCTCCTAACCCTTTCATTTTAGTTTCCTTTGTTTCATTTTGTTGCAAAGAAATATGAAGTAAAATATTACTACTAACTTTACTGGAGAAAATTTTCCACCAAAAATTCAATGTTCTTTGTTAATCTTGTAAATTAAAACTAATTTGAGTTCCTAAAATAACATAGAAGGCTTCTACCTAAAGCCACATGGGAACAAGAAGGTTTAAAATTACCTTTAGTCATGAACAACTAGAAAATCAGACAAAATATAAGAAACGCCATTATGAGACACTAGAAAACAGGCAGGGACATGACCACAATCCCTGAAAGAAAGGAAACAAGGTGAACCCTACCATCGCAAAGGCTTCCTGCATGTAGTTAATTTCCAAACTATAGCACAGAGAGGGAAGGCCATTGTGCTGAAATGAGCAGAAAGAAATCATGAGTTCAGGGTACTGGAGGCGGCTAGAATCTGTGGAACAGAGTACACAACAGGAGGGAGCTGGGCACGGAAAGGGCTCCAGAAATCTGCATAAGGATACTCTCCAGTTTTTATCTGAATATCAATCTGTGTAGCTGTGGTGCAAAATCCCACGAGGCTGAACAGGAACAGCTTCCAAAGAAAGAACAATTTCAGAAGAGCTGCAATAGGAACAAGTCCCAGAGCTCCCGGAGAGCCAGGAATCAACTGTGTGCCCTCTAGCGAGAGTGCCAAGACCTCAATGACTACATAACATATTCACAGAAACTAGAGCGGAATATGCGTTTAGGAATAGGGCTAAATGAAGCCTAGAACAAATGCCTAGACAACCCACGCAAGAGCTTACAAAAGTCTCAGCAGAATCAAAGCAATCCACAGTTAACTGGTAGCAAAAAAAAAAAAAAAAAAAAGTTTAACACTTGTTAAAGTATTGTAACAAAATCTAGCTTTAAGCAACAACAAAAAACCCCACAATGTGTGGCATCCAATAAAAACTTACAAGATACACCAAGCAGCCAGAAAATGAGTCACAACCAGAAGAAAAATCAAGGAAAAGAAACAAAACAATAGAGCTGATGGAAGGGACAGGCATGGCCATTAAACCAGCTATTATCAATATGCCTCATGTTTATTGAATATGGAAAACATGAATATGAGAATAATAAAGATAATTTAAAATGTTAAGAAAATGGAATAGAAGTAACATCAAAAGAAACTTTAACTTTGAAAGATTTAACATGATTAGAAATTGCAAAAGAAAAGATGACTGACCTTAAAGACATAGGGGGAAAAAAAACCTCTATCCAAAATAAAGGACAAAGTGGAAGAAAGATAAACACAGCTGCAGTGTCCTGTGGGACAATAATAACCAGTCTGATACGTGTGAGGCTGGAGTTGGAGCGAAGGGTTCAGAAAAAATGTTTAGTGAGATAACAGCTGTAAGTCTTGCAAACTGCATAATTAAAAACCCACAGATACAAGAAACACAACAAAACCACACACACACACACACACCACACACATACATCGATAAGGCATTTTATAGTCAATTTGCCAAAAAAAGAGTAATAAAGTCTTAAAATCAGCCCCCCAAAAAATACAGTTTACAGAGTAACAAAAATAAGAATGACTGCAAGCTTTTCATCTAAAACTATGTAAGCCAGAAGACAGTGAAACAACATACTTAAAAAGGATTAGAGGAAAATTTTAAAAAATAATAAACCTTGAATAAAACATACAGCAGAAACTAGCCTTCAAAAATAATAGTAATGTTAAAAACTTTTTCAAACAAATGCTGAACAAATTCTTCACTAAAAAAACCTTCATTTCAAGATACGTTCAGGAAATTCTTCAGAAAAAAAGGAAAATGATATTCAATAAAAACTTGGATCAGAATTCCTGTATGTGAAGGAATAAAGAATGATGGAAATGGTAAATACATGAGTAAATATAAAAGGCTTATTTTTAAATCTCTTAAAAAACTAACTCACTGTTCAAAGCAAAAATAATTTATTGTGGGCTTCATAATATATATGAAATTTTGATGTATGGCAACAAATGGTTCAAAACACAGGAGGGTAAAAGTGAAAATATACTGATGTATGGGTCTTACATTACATTTCAAGTGATAAAATGTTACCTGAAGGTAGATTCTGATGAATTAAAAATACATAAGGTAAATCTTAGAGCTACTCCATTGTATACACACATGTGCATGCTTAGCTTATTAGTCAAATAGAGATGAAACAGAATCCTTAAAAATATACAATTAACTCCAAAAAGGAAGGAAATGAATAAAAGGGAACAAAAAAAAGGGACTGAGAAAGAACAAATACAAACCAAAGCACAAGTAGATTTAAACTTACCCACATCAATAATTATGTTGAGTGTAAATGGTCTTAACACTACAATTAAAAAGCAAAGACGGTGGGAGGGTATGGCTCAGTGGTAGAGTGTGTGCTTAGCATTCTCAAGGTCTTGAGTTCAGTCTCCAGCACCTCCACTAAAAAGTCTATAAAATACACACCTTAAATATAAAGACATTTATAGAACAGAGACAGAAAGATATAATGTGACAACACTAAAAGAAAGCTACAGGGACTATATTATTAAAAAAAGTAAACTTAAAGTAAAGAATATTGCAAGAACTAAAAATGGACATTTCATAATGGTCAAGTGTCGATACATTAAGGAAATATTAGTCCTAAATATGTATGTACCCAATGCAACGCTTCAAAAGACAGGATAATTGAAAGGAGTAATGTTCAAATCCACAATTATACTTGGATATTGCAACACCCAGCTCAATAACTGATATAGGTACACACAAAACTCAGTAAAAAGAAGACTTAAAGACTACTACCAATGACATGGACCTAACTGACGTTTATGGAACAAACACCCCACCTAATGGCAACAGCATTTCCACTCTTTTCAAGCATACGATCCCAAGAATAAGCCATATTACAGAAGTTAAAACAAAGTTCAACAAAATTTTTTTTAATTGAAGTATAGTATTTTAATTGAAGTATTGTAATTTCTGGTGTACAACATTGTGATTCAGTTATGCATATATACATATGTATATTCCTTTTCATATTCTTTTCCATTATAGGCTAATACAAGGTATTGAATATAGTTCCTTTGTTGACTATAGTCCCCTGTGTACAAATTTTAAAAGACTGAAATCACACAGAACATGTTCTCCGTCCTGGAAACAAACAAAAAAGATATATGCAATCACCTCAAATATTCAGTAAAAAATAAAAGAACAATTTTAAATATCCCATTAGTCAAGAAAAAAATGACAAGGAAATTTTAAAAAAGCTTGAACTAAATGCAAATAAAAGCACACATTTCAAAATTTGTAAGATTCAGGTATGCAGTGAATGCAAGGAAATTTAGTTTTAAATAGTTATATAAGAGGCAAGACAGAAGTAAGGGATTAAGAGGTACAAACTACTATGTATAAAATAAATAAGCTACAAGGATACATAGTACAACAAAGAGAAGATAGCCAATATTTTATTAAAACTATAAATGGAATATAATCTTTAAAAACTGAATCAATTGTCAGTCACCATGTTTTACACCTGAAACTTATGTAATATTGAATCAACCATAATAAAAATAAACAGTAAAAAATAATTATATCAGAAAAAAAGACAGATCTCAACTCTAACTGTAATCAGGTCTCCACTTCTAAGAAAATTAAAAAATGAAAATGAAATCAAGCCTGTAATAAGAAGGGAAGAAATAATAAAGAGCAGAAATCAATGATACACAAACACAGTAATAATTGAGAAGTTTTTAAAAATCAATAAAACCAAAAGACAGTTCTTTGGAAGAATAAAATGACTCTCCAACAAAAATGACAAGAGAAAAGGAAAAAGAAAAACAAAACTATTAACAGAAATATTAAAAGAGGGGTTATTACTAGAAAGACTACAAACATTAAAAGGATGAGAAAATATTAAAAATAATTTTATGTCAATACATTAGCAACTTAGATGAAATGGACCAAAATCTTTGGGAGGGACAAATTACCAAAAATGACTTAAGAATAGAAATAAAAAATCTGAAGAATCCAATGTCTATTTCAAAACTTGAATTTGTAAATATAAACCTTCATACAAGGAAAATCCCAGAAAGCTTTACTGATGAACTCTATCCAACTTTTTTTTAAAGAAATAATACTAACTCTACACTATCTTCAGTAAGTAGTGGTGGTAGGAATACTTTCCAACTCACTCTACGAGGCTAACATTACACTGACAGCAAAATCAAAGACATGTAAAACCAATATTCGTATGTCTTAAACACAGACCTGTTCTAGAGAATAAAAAAGGAAGACTCTACCAACCATTTTTTGTAAATATTACAACTGTTATACCAAATCAAAACTAAAGTAATAAAAGAAAATAAAATCACAGCCTGTTTTCACTTTAAAAACACACATAAAAATCCCAAACAGAAGATTATCAAGGGGTTCTAGTTCTAAATAAGATGGAGGAATATATGCCAAACTTTTTCTCTTACTGAATGCAACTGTAAAACATGTAAATAATACATGAAACTACTATTTGAGTTTCCTTAAAAACATATAACACCAGGTTGTTCGGTAATAGACATCAAAACTCAAAGTACTAGCAAAGTATCACTACGTTTACTCCTATTTTACCTCTCCAGTATCCCCTGGCCTGAACTCAAAGAAGTCTGAAACACAAGAGTGCTGAGGTGCAGCAAGAGGGCTGGCCTAAACTGACCAATGACAACCTGCTCACAGCTGGACCGGATCCTAATTAGTATAACAAAACCTTTCAGAACTGAGCTAACAGACCTCTGGCCAGGCCCCAGACTGAACACTTGGTACTGCACACACAGTGCAGATAGAAACAGCCCTGCAAAGGCTTTGAAAACTAACTGACCTCACTACAGCCCACAGAAGGCTAGCTGAAACCTGTAGCTTATACCTACAGAGCCAAGTGCCTGCTAAATCAAAAATACCAACATTCTCCATAAAACATTTAGAAACCAGAGTTTTATAATACTCAAAATGTTCAGAAACCAATCTAAAATTACTTGATACTCAAAGAACTACAAAAATATCAAATCACATGAAAAAATACAATAAGCAAAAGAAAAGCCAATGATAAAATGACACGAGGTTGGAATTATCTGACGAGCACTTTAAAGCAGCTACTGTAAAATTCTCAAATGAGCAATTTTGGACACTCTTAAAACAAAGTATCAGCAAGGAAAGGAAAGATACAAAGAAGAACCAAGTGGAAATTTTAGAAATAAAATTTACAAAAACCAAAATAAAAGGTTCACCAGAAATAAATAACACATGGTGGTCCTAAATAAAAGCAAATTAACAACTGCATTAAACATAAGTGGTTAAACACTCCAATTAAAATAGAGATTGCCACAATCGAATAAAAAACATGACCTAACTATATGCTGTTTACATAAAACTGAAATCAAATAAAATGACATATTTAAGGAAACGGACATACCATGAAACACTAACCAAAATTATGCTTGAATGGATATGCTACTATCATACACAGCAGACTCAAAAAAAAAAAAAAACAGGGGAAAAGAAGGACACTAAATATTGATAAAAGGGTCAATTCACCAACAACACATAATTCTAATTCTAAATGTTTATGTACCTAACAACATAGCTTCAAAACACATGAAGCAAACTCCTATCACCAAAAAAAAAACCCTTAAAATACATTACTCTCACTGAATCCGCTTAACTATCCTGCTCAAGTAGGCATTATTGTTCCTATTTTACAGATAACCAAATTAAAATTAAGAAAGGTTAAGCAACTTACCCAAAGTCACTTAATTGGTTAGAGCCAAACTGTAGTGAGGCCAACATAGTGGGGAGAAGACCCAGGAACGCCCCTGCTGAGGTCTGCTTCTCCTCAATTTCAATTAAAAAAAAAAATTACAGGGGATGGGAGAGCTAGCTGCCTAGGGCTAGTGCCTATATTTGCTACCAAAAATCGTAACTTTAGTCAGAACTCCATTACTTGGCCCCTTACACATCAAAGTAAGCAAAGGAAAACATGGTACAAGCTCAAGTCCATCTCTCCCCTAAGCGTCTCAGATTTCACTCCACTGGACCAGCATCCATTAACTCACACACTCTCAGAAAAACAGGAGGTTGAAAGAAGGGACCATGAACAGGTGTTTGTACACCCATGTTCGCAGCAGCTTTAATCCCTCTAGGACCTCATTCCCGTGATTCTTCAACCTTACAAGATCTGCCAGCTCATCTCCCTACCACTTCTCAGGGTCTAGCTAAGAGGTGGCTGTAATGCAGCGGTTAGAAGCATGGAGAGCCAGGCTGCCTACATTAAAACGTTAATCATCAGCTGTATGACTTGTTTAAACTCAGGACCTCAATCTCCTCATCTGTAAAGTGGTATAAAAGCACTACCCCTCACGATTACTTTGAGGATTAAACAGACAGCCCCTTCAATGCCAGCTCCCTGGCAGGAACTCACTGTTAGCTGTCATCACTGTTACCCTCTCCTCGCCCCCATCTTTATTACGTTCTCTTCCAGCTTGGATCCCATGGTCAGCAATGATTATCATTCAGTTACACGGACCTTCAATATTTTCTGCCTTCATTTCATTCCATTATATCTGCCTGGCAAAACCGCTACCCATTCTGGCCCATGAATTCAACCTGAGGGAAAAAGACAGCCAAGCTGCTGGTTTCACTCTGTACGTCTAACCTCACACCTCAAACAGCCCTCACTGCTGCCCAGCAAGCTCCATTTCACCAGTTTACTCTCCCGTTCCCGTAATTATTTATTTCATACTTCCCTGTCTTCAAACATTTAAGACTCTCTCCATTCCCCACCCTTCAGTTGATAGAATTTGCTTATTTTAATGGAAAAATAGAGATAGTAAGAAGAGTTTCCATATTCTCCTCTACCAAATCCTCCAATTTTCCTGAATTTTTCCCCATATACTCTACCTTGCCTCCTATTACACAGACTACCTGTGTGCCTAGCTGACACCAATCCCTCTACCTGTGCTCCTGATCACATTCACTTTCCTGTTCATGAGCTTTGCACCTACAGTTAGTTGTTTATTTCCTCTCCTAGATTACCTACCAATCTTTCCAACTCTGAAAATCAACCCCATCAGTATACAAATTTATTGCAACAACAATCTTCTAAAAAAAAGAAAACCCTCTCTAGACTCCACATCCTCTCCCAGCTGCTGCTCCTTCTCTGCACCACCCCCGTAACAACACTCCTTGAAACAGTTCTGTACCCTGTTCTTCACTTCAGCTCCATGTTTTCTGTCTGAATGTCCTTCCCCACATCCCACTGAAATGGCCGGGATCAGGGTTACTCATCCGTAGGGTGACATACAACTGGGTTTGCCAGGACAGCATCAGTTTAGGTCTGTCATACTCACATAATGATTGTGCTCCTGTCACATTCAAAGATGTCTTGCTTTGATCAATAAATTACCTAATTAGTCTACCAAGGACCTACAACTTGCCAATTCCAGTGGGCAATCCTCAATCTGTCAGACGCGCCTAAAACCTGTGATCATTTTCTCCACAGCTTCTCGGACATAACACTTCTGATTCTCCTACCACACTGGCTGCTCCTTCTCACCTTCTTTGCTGGTTCCTCTTCCTCTTTACTGACCTCTAAATGGTAGCGTGTCCAGGACTTTGTCATTAAATCTCTTCTCTACATACAAAGGCTTCTTCCCTGCGCAACCTCAACTAGTTTCTTTGCATATATTCTGTTAACTCCCAAGTTCCTCCATTCCCTTCCTCTCCACTGAATTGTAACTGACTGCTCAACATCTCCACTTGGTGTCAAATAAGCATCTTTAAGTTAACATATCAAAAGCAAAATTTGATTCCATACCCTCCCCTCTGAAATTTGTTTGTTCCAGTGTTTCTCACCTGAGTCAACAGTGGTACCCATCACCTGAGTAGCTCAGCTCTGTAACTTTAGATCCCCTGCTCTCATACGCCAAATATCCGATCAGCACTACCTTCAAGACATCCAGGTAGCTTGCACTTTTCAAAAGCTCACTTAACGCCACTTTGTTTTTACAAGAGACCTATATCACTACCTGTTTCAACTAACCAAAAGAAATATGAAGAGGATTTTCACTTTTATCCAAAAAAAGGTAACTACTTCTTTGCTTTATGCCGTTTTGGCTTACAAAAGGTTTCATAAGAACACTCTCTTCAGATAGCAGGAGAAACCTGTATTCCAAATGTGCAAACTTCTCACCAGGGGCAACAGCTAACAGCCTAATGTCAGCATCATTCTTTCCGTTACTATTACAACTGGGAATCATACAACTAACCTTTACTGAGCATTTAGTATGTAAGAGGCACTGTTCTATTACCATCTCTATTTTACAGATGAACAAAATGAAGATAAATGGATACCTCAAATTTATAGGTCTAGCTCCACAGCCAACATTCTTACCCACTGGCTATATCACAATCAGGGGTCTCCCTGTGCCCACTCTCACCGGCCAAGAGGTTCTCCAAATAATTCTGAATGATCTTTTCAAACATTAAGTCAAATCAGGTCACTCTCTTCCTCTCAATCCTCCAATGGTTTCTCATCGCACCTACACTAAAATCCAAAGTCTTACATGTCCTACAAGGCCCTACCTGATGTGGCTATCCTGGTTACCTCTGATCTCATATGCAATCACACTCCTTACACACCGCCATCCTCGCACTTGCCTGAACACAACTAAGATGTTCCAATTCAGGGCCTTCGCATTTATTGATTCCTCTGCCTAGAACACCTCTCCCAGATACTCACAGGCTTCTCTTCTTTCAGGTTTCCACTGAAATGTCACATCCTCAGAGAGAACTTTTCTTAACAGCAAATCCACAAAATAGGGCCCGTCACTTGCTATCCATTTCCCTGCTTCATTCTTCTTTGTGTCCCATGTTACATTATATTTGTTATTTTATTAATCTGGCTCTTAAAATAGAATGTAATCTCCATGAGGCCTGGAATTTTGTTCTAGCCACTACTGCACTCTGCACACCTACGAGCACCAGACATTTCACAGTCACTCAATACGTGGTTTGTTGAATGAATACAATGGCTCTACAACTCAGGAGGAAACATACCGATTTAATAACTAGAATTGAGATAACTATCTAACCATTCCATAGATAAGCAAGTTATACTTCTGCTTCCCATTGAATGGAAAAATAAAATTTCTGGGGGAGAGTAATAGCTCAGTGGTAGAGAATGGGCTTAGCATGCACGAGAGACGAACCTAACAGGGAAAGGGACAAAGAATACAAACAAGAAATTCATAAACAAAATGAACTGATCCATAAAACATGAAGTGTTCAACCTCACCTAGTAATCAAGGAAATCAAACAATCAAATGAAAAATGAGTAGCACAGATCACACTCAGTGATCACGGGAGTACAGGAGAGACAAAGACTCACACACAACAGCTGGCAAGGTTGTAAATGGTACAGCATATACTGGAAGGCAATTTAGCAACATCTATCCAAATATGAAATATGCACATGTGATCTATCAATTTCACATCTAGAAATCTATCCTACCTCATGTGCATAAATACATAGGTAATAAATATAGATACATACAAGGATGTTCACTACAGCACAAACAACATAAAAGCTGACCAAGGGAATGTTCAAAGTGTGCTCTACCCATTCAATGATCTGCAGTTTCTGGTCACTACAAACAATGAGGCAGATCTTCTTGTACTGAAATAGAAAGATCTCCAGGACATAGTTTCACAAGGGAAAAAGTACATTATAGAATATATATAAGCCCATGAATCTGTATAAGCATATACAAATGTACAAATATGCATGTATGTTTTATAAGCAGTTATTTACATACATATACACAAGATATGCAGCAAACTATCTAGAATGATACACACCAAAATGATACCAGTGGTTTCCTCTTGAGAGATGAAGGAAAATTGAGGGCCAAGGAATGGTCTTTAATTTTTCACTCCCTACAAGATTTTATAAAGAGCACATATTCATCTATACTTTAATAATCAGGAGAGAAGTTTAAAGATATTTTCCTTGGGAACCACTGGAAGAGAGCTTTATTTTTTATGCCCTAGTAGTTCAGGGATCATTTTTTATCGCCTTCAAATAGTAAACCTTCCAACCATTATACAGTTAATGCACCTAATGATACTTTTTAAGGAGTCACATGAGAAATAAAGGAACAGTGTTTGGAGTTTATTCATAACAGTTAGAAATGTCCCTGTGATTAAAGCCATTCCTACTTTTCAACCTCTGATAATTCTATTACTGAGTCCTTATAATGCCCAAGCCACCTAGAAACTGAAAATTTATGCCAATTATTATTCGGATTATAAAATAAAATTAAAAAATCCTTGTGATCACTTTCTTCAGTAACTTGATTTATATCTAATGTATGTGATTATGTCCATATACATACATATACACATGCAGTAAAGATCAAGCCACAGTATTATTTTTCTATGGTCAGAATATAATTTGACCCTTAAGCCATCAAAAAAAAGTCACTTACTAGATAACATTAAATATTTTTTCTTAAAAATACTAATACAGTAATTTTTGTGAGGACAAATTCTTAATAGAAAGTCAAAGAATAGTAATTTTAAAGACAATAAAATGGTCTTTAAACATGAGACAGTCAACTGAACAATTTTAGAAATGGAAATTAAAGCAAGGACGTATCATTCTACATATCAAATTAGCAAAGAGTGATAACACCCTCAGCTAGGCAAGTTACAGGAAAACAAGACACTAGTAGGAGTGCAAATTGTACAACCATATCAAAAATATCCTAAATACAGGACCTAAACAAAGCTCTTTAGTCTCATGTCAACACGGTTTTGAAAGAAAATTATAAAGACTAAACCACATAAGTAATTGTCAAAGTAAATTTATGTAGCAATAAGGTCATTACAGCCAAAGCAAAGAAAAATCAAAAGTAGCCATATTCCCATTAGATAGCCAGTAATCATCACAGCAGCTCAAAACTTGCATCATCAATTAAACTGGTATCATCCTTTCTACATAAGTGTGAACTCTCTAGTCAGGGGTACGTACCACTGATAATTACATACAGTAGCAACTATAGGTGTAACCAGAACATTTGGAGTGAGGAGGAAGTATGATTACCACATGGATAAAAATAAAATTTTCTAAGAAATACCTGAAGAAATCATTTTTAACACTGTTGTTTCATTTTACCACTCTGCAATCAAAGAATTTAGAGTGGTACAGAATTCTGCAATGATGGATGGTTGTGAAGTTTAAGCATTTGTTAAGAATGACAGTTCAAAATAAAGACAAGAAAAACACAGGAAGTAGTCCAGGCAAAGATTAATTTTTCAGAAGATCCCTGAATTTAAAAATAATTACAAACTCTAACATCCATTTTGTTCACCAGAAATTTACTTTTAAATAAGGTGCCTTGGTGGGAGGAGTATATGGGAACTGTACTTCCTGTGCAATTCTATAAACCTAAAAAATTAAGTCTTTTTTTCTAATGTATTGATCCATTAAAAACAAATCTTCCCTGTGTTCTAGTAACTATATTCAAAACAATGTTTTGCAGTGAAATAGGAGGACAGGATAAAGGAAAGTACTAAAATTATGGGGAAGGGAAATTTATTTACAGAATATCAAGAATCAAAACTGTCCCAAATTTCTCAACAGAAATATTGTAAGTAGAAAACAATTAAAATAAAAACAAACATGGAAAGGGTGGAAAGGATCTGTCAAATACTAAGCATAAAATAAGGTGGTAGAAATCCAAACATTTATCAATAACTATAAAACATGTAAATGAAATAAAGTCTCCAGCAGAACGACAAAAATTATTAGAATAGATTTATAAACAAAACACAGTTTTTAAAGCTATGAAGAGATATCTAAACATAAAGGCAAAGAATAGTCGGAAAATAGTGGAAAAGACTGAAAAGGTGTTCTATAATCAGAAAAATGAAACCTAAAACAATATTAAAAGGTATTTCTTATCTACCATATTGGAAATGTTTAAAATCTGATAATATCAAGAGGTGGTAAGAAGCCAAAGCAACAGGGGGACTTTTAGACTCTAAATAAGGAGGGTGTGAACTGGTTCAATCATTCTGAAAAACACTCAGTGGTACCCAGTAAAGTTGACATATGTGTATACCACATTTGCACTGGCATGGTTTTTAATCATGACTGAGAGTAAGAAACGTGTTTTAAACTGTGACCACATACACACACAGAATACTATACAGAAGTAAAACTATCTTTCAAAGAAGAGGGTAGTTGTTTGGAAAAACAAAACAGAGATTTTTGCACCACCAAAAGACACCAAGCAATTAAATTCTAAAGTTTCAGGAAGAAGGAAAGTTCTCCCAGGAGGAAAATTTGAGATGTATCAGAGAACGATAAGGAAAGAAAAAAGTAAACTTGCCAGTATTTCTAAACAAAACTGACTGCATGAAAGAAGACTAAAATTAATGTCTGATTTACGGGGTTACAAGAGTTATATTTAAAGAAGTAAGATGATGGACCAGAGGAGCAGTAAGTCAGGAGGCTGGGTGATCAGCAGTAAAGCATTTTAAACTTGCTATTGTTCAGGAGTAAGGTGAATTACTGATTCTGCTACAGCTTAAATATTTATGCTAATATTTCTAGGGAAGACAGGAAAACAATACATACTGAATGTATACCTACCAAAGGGGAAGAGTGAAAACGAGATGGAACACGGAAAAATATCTCAATCCAGAAGTGAAAATGAATAAACTGCAATTATGAAAATGAACACAGATGAATCACACCAAAGGATAAAGGCAAGTTTGTACAGAAGACTGTACACAGTATACACAGTATGATTCCATTAACATAAAGTTTTAAGGCAGGCAAATCTAAACACATACAGGGATACAAACAAATGTGGTTTTTTAAAAACTATAAAGAGAACCAAGAAACAATTAAAAACAAAACTTCAGCATGATTACCCTGGAAAAGGAGAAGTGTGGTCAGGGAGAGGCATTTAGGGGACTTCAAAGAAAGTTGGGTAATATCCTTTTTTTTAAACTGTAAGGTAGGTACACAAAAACTTGTTATTTTTTAATCTAAACTATATGTAATTGTAAATAAAATCACATATAGAAGAATATGAAATTTCACAATTTAAAAACTTAAAATCCCCCTCCACTCCAAATATCCCAGATTCCTCCAGTCCTTAGTTACAGACTTCTAAAACGTCCTTGACTACACATCTCCTCTTCCCCGAAGGCAGTACCATTAATTAGGCCCTACCTTGACATCTCTTTTACAGATGCCTTTCATTATTACTAAAACTGTGATGTATTAATTAACTATTCCAATTTTCTTTTTACTTTTTTGTTTCCTCTCTAGACTGTATGCTCTCTAAGGCAGACCTATTTTCTTTTGGGCTTCCTGCCCTGCCCAGAATCTGCTAGAACCTTTCTTTGTACAAAGTAGATATTCAGATATTTATTCATTTTTGTACTCAACTCTAGACTTACATATACCAGGATATTTACTTCCCAGACTCATGCTCCTTAAAGAGTTAACATGAAACAATAATTATGAACCATGCAACCCAATTAATTAGGAAACAAGTCTGAATATTTTCCTCCCTCTGAAATAAATTATTTTCCTTAGTGATTTAAGTCAGAAGTCCTGGGTTTTTTAGGGACAGCATCTTAATTTTTCTGTGCTCTATTTTCAACTTCAGTGACATAGAATACGAAGTCTCTTACCTCCTTTAAAAATTTACAAGGAATCAAAGAAACTTCTTCTCAACTCTTCCCAGCCTTCCCAGCCCAGCTTTGGAGAGACTCCACACACTGCCTTTCTCCACCTCCTCATCTCCCATTCCCCCCTCAATAAGGCCCTCACTACACCAATGAAATCTTCTTCCAAGGCCACTTTTTGAGCAGTTTCTAAACTCCATCTTCCCATTCTTTCAGATGAACCAGTTTTCCCAAAACACTGTACAGATGTTAAAAAAAAAAACCCAGTGACATACTGAAGTATTTACTGATAACTGAAGCCTAGAATCAAAATCACAGGGAAGGGAAGGCGAGAGGAGGTGAGAGAAGAGCGGGGAGGAGTGATGCACAGATGCAACAAGACTGACCACAAGGAGACAGCTGTCGAAAGTAGGCGATGGGAACACGGGTTCAATATAAAAATATCTCTACTTTTCATAAGTTTAAAACTTCATAATAAAGTTTTTAGAAACACTTATTTACTACTCGATCATAAATGGATGACTAAATGTATATCTAAAGAAGTATCATAAAATCTCTATATTAGCAGGACTTGTTCAACTTGTTCCCCAATTAATGAATTCCTCCTAAAATATCCCAGACAAGACACAGAGCCTCTACTTCAGTCAACACACAGCATATAACAATAACTTCCGGATGGAGATACAAGTATGAATAAGACAGTCATCAAACTTAAGGAATGTGTACGTGGGAAATCAATAATAGAATGCCTCAAGTGCAGTGACAGCAACTCAACTATGAGAGAGATCACTTCATGAATAGTAAAGACTTCACAAAGAAGAAGAGGTAAGACTTCAGATCAGAAAATGGGAAAGGAATGAAAGCAGGGGAAGGGAGGAGAGGAAAGTAATTCAGGTAGCAGGAATGGCTTACATAGGTCTAAATGGGGGTAATATTCAGCCTTATTCAAAAGAGAACAAGGAGTGTTGACGGGTATGTCGGACCCACGGTATGGAAAGGACTTAAATACCAAGCTGAGAAGTCTGAATAAATTTCAGCAGAGAGGCTCCAAAAGTTTTACAGCAAAAAAGCATTAGAACCAACTACACACGAGAGGAAAAACCTCAACTGTTTAATAACCCAGAGTAGAAAATGAAACTGCCCCGGTCTGTGGAAGAGCAGCTTGAGTAGCCAGTCGCCACGTTAGGGTTTTTTTATTCAAAGCCAAAATGTGATTACAACAAATATTTGCGTGCTGACTATGTGCGAGGCGCTGCTCTAGGCATGCCAGGAATTTCTGTTTAGTAGTCCCAGTTCTGTCCTCTAGAGCACCGGTTCTCAACCGGGGAAGCAGGGGGGCAATTTCTGTCACTCCACCCACCAGGACAACTGGCAATGTCTGAAGACATCTGGAGTAGAGGCCAGGGATGCTGCTAAACATCTCTCAGTGCACAGCCCAGCCCCCAGCAAGGAATTAGCCAGTCCCAAACGTCAACAGGACCAAGGACGCGAAGCCCTGCCCTAAAGCGGCACACTCTGTCCACGCTCCTGAACACCGTCATACATGTTACCTCCATCTTCTCCTATTTCTATTCTACAATAGAGGCTTTTCTGTATCTTCAGAAATGCACAACACCATTTTAATAATGTGGCAAGTGAAACTAAACATACCATGAATCTAAAGATTTGATTTAAAAATGTTTACACGCTTTATTTATTCTAGAATAACTTTCAGAAATAAAATTGTCTTCCTCTTTTCACATGGATTCTCAAAATCTCAGGCTAACAGCTCTGAGTAATGTTTGGTTACTCCTTTTCCTTGTGTCCCTACAGCAGTTTGTTGCCGCATTCTGCCCCCTCTCTCCACGGAGTGCTTCACATGCAGTGTATCCCTTTCTATGCCCAGTGCCCTCCTCCAAGATGCTTCACTCAGTGTTTTCTCTGGAGCTCTGGCGTCGTCTGTCCCCCTACTCCCTCCCTCGCTATCTAACCCTGCACTCTGTACCTGCTCAAAAGTCCGTAAGGTTGCCTACAACATACAAATAAAAACCCAGTGCCTAAAGCTTGGCATTCAAGACCTTCTTTCAACTGGCCACAACGCACCTTTCCAATTATTCCCCCCACTGCTCCCCTCAGGATTACCCTTTTTCAGCAAAACAAGTTATTCTGGAGCACACAAACAACCTTTCCAGATCAGGGAAACCAAAAGCCACTCTGGCTTCATTCAGACAGAAGATAAGCTTTCAACTCAGAATAGCCATCAGAGATCAATTTATTGGGAATCTTGGTCTACCCATAGCTCTTTTTTATGAGAATTAGCCAACCCCCTGGGCTCGCTGTCCTTATTTAGAACATCCCCTATTCACCTTTCCTTTTTAGGCTTCAGATTTACCAGCTTTTTAAACAATTCTCCAACTGCTCTAACACAGAGGCGTCTCTCCCACCACCACCTGCCCGCCCCCAATACCTGCGGTTCTCAAGCCATTTGGCAAATCACGTGTCACTTCATTTCCATTAGTTCTCTTTTATATTCAGATAGCTAAAGTTGTGACTGATCATCTGCAAGCTGAATGAGGGGCAAAGGGTTATTCGCATTCCCAAACCAATCTTCAATCCTCTTTTTTTTTTCCTTCCAGTGTTATTGAGATATCACTGACACACAGCACTTAAGGAAGCATGATACCTCCAGCTCTGTTCTTTCTCAAGATCGTTTTGGCTATTCAGGGTCTTCTGTGTCTCCATACAAATTCTAGAATTATTTGTTCTAGTTCCGTGGAAAATGCCTTTGGTATTTTGATAGGGGTTGTACTGAATCTGCAGAGTGCCTTGGGTGGTACAGTCATTTTAACAATATTCTTTCAATCCACGATGAGCATGGTCTAGCCTCCCACTTGTTAATGTCATTTTCAGTTTCTTTCATCAGTATCTTACTGTTTTCCGAGTACAGGTCTTTTACCTCCACAGTTAGACTTATTCTAGGTATTTTATTCCCTGTGATTCCATTGTAAATGGGATTGTTTTCCTAATTTTTCTTTCTGATAGTTTGCTATTAGTGTACAGATATGCCAACAGATTTGTGTTAATTTTGTATCCTGTAACTTTACTGAATTCATTGATGAGTTCTAACTTTTTTTGTGGTTTATTTTCTATTTCTTCTGTTTCCAAACATATACATATACATACATAATTTTTATGTGTAGGTAAAAAACATACACCATTAAGTGTAAACCTTAAGGCGGTGGATATTTTTATTTTCTTTTGTTGATGAAGTTTAACTGTATTAATTTTTTCAGATATAATAAACATTTTAAAATCCTGTTTATAGTTGAATGGCAATCTTACAAAACCTAAGAAAACTTGGCTTAATGTATGTGGGAGAAAAAAATGCTACAACATCTCCCCGCAGTTCAATGATCAAATCGTATCATCAGCCGCACCAGAAGCCCTAGGAAAGACTCTACTAACCTAAGACTACAGGGAAGAACAGGAGGCCTGGAAACCCTGAAAGGGAAGGGATTATACGACGCATGTTATGGGGACTGGATAGTGTGTGTCGGGCACAAAGCATAAACTCAGATGAGAAGAAGGGTGTCATAAAACCAGAAAAGACTATGGGAGTGAATTCCACAGGCCGAACGCTGAGGTTCCAGGTCACCTCTGCCTCAAGCAGAACCTTGCACGAGTCATCTGAGTTCCCCTGCACATCTGCTCGTCTGCATGTACACTGGGGATAACAGCATGCCGAGAACAGTGCTGGCACCACGGTTACGTGCTTGTTAGTCATCTACAATTACTGTCATCACTACTCCCATGTCTATGACAACAAGCACAGTGCTCCTCGGACAGCACAGTGACTTCTCAATCACTGCAACCACTTTTTCTGAGACAGCCTCCTTTCTAGCCTTGCCAGTTGCCCAAGCTCTGAAAAGAACAAGACAGAGGCCTGAGGGGTGTGTGTGTGTGTGCGTGCACGTGCGTGTTTTGGCGGGGAGGGGGAAGAGGAACAGGGAATAATACCAAGAAAGAAAATCAGTCTGTATAAGCAGTTCAGAAACAAGGCATCATGAATCACTCTCCAGAGTGCTGCCAGAGTGATCTCCGTAAAACGTGCTTCTCGTGTCACTCTCCTAGATAAAACCTTTCAGTGTCTCTCCATTGCCTTCACAGTTAAGTCAAAACTCTTCCTAAAGCTGACTTAAAATCTCTACTTCTTCTATAGCCTTGTCTCCTGACTCTCTTAGGCCAAGCCCACCCAGCTTTTGGTTACACTAAATTTCCACACTCACAAGCTCACTCATTTCCCAGGGCCTCTGTACATGCTACTCCCTCTGCCTGGAAGGTAAGCACACTGCTATTCAGCCTTCAAAACTCAGCTCCGGATCAACTACAGAGCCCTTTCCTGACCCTCAAGCTAAGGACTGCAGCTGTGTGCTCGTGGGATGTGCACAATACGGTCCCAGGCACGCTGGACTGTTTTACCACCAGCCAGTGACCCTGCAGAGGGATCCTGCCTTTATCTGTGAATTCTGAGTTACTTTCCTGCACAGTGACTAATACATAAGAAAATAAGAATAAGAAAAATTTATTAAGCACAGTTGGGAAATGCTCATGAACCAACTGATTACACCACAAACCGGTAAATGAAGAGAAAGAATCATTTATCTTGCCTTTCCTACATAAACTGTTATACTAGGCAACCGAGTAACAGGTGAGCAGGGCTTTTCTGTTTATAAAAAGAACTCCAACTAAAAAAGGAAGGAACAATAGCATTAGAACATCATCATGTTACAACCTAGTAAATGAGTCACACCTGGACACTGGTCATCGAGAGCTGCTCGTATCACAAAAAGACAATCAGAATCAGACATCATGTGCCTCCTGATGAAAGAACGCACCACAACGCAAGGAGCAGGCATGGAAAATAAAACCGAACTTGCATCTGATCAAGCCTCTAGCTCCAACTACTTGCAGCTGACCCCTGAACCACACGGGTTTGAGCTGTGCAAGTCCACTTAACACATGGATCTTTTTCAACGAATAGGTACTACAACACTACAAAATCCATAGTTGGGTGAATCTGTGGATGCAGAGGGCTGACTGTAATTACAGCAGATTTTCAACTGTGTGGAGGGTTGGTGTCCCTAATCCCAGTGTTGTTCAAGGGTGAACCTGAACTTGGAAATGCAGAGAGCAGAGAGGCATGTTAAACCTTACAGATAAAGTCAGCAAAATCCAGACACTAGGAAACTCTACAGGGCAAATAACTTGCTTCTTCAACAAATAAACTGCAAGAAAAAAAGGAGGGTAGCAGCCTACAGAGTAAGAGACAAATCATAATGTGTGGGAGCCTGATTCAAACAAACATTTCCCCCCCAAAACTGAGACCCCTTCTTAATTTGAACACTCAATATTTGATGGTATTATGGATTTAATTGTTAACTATTTTTAGATATGATGGTGGCATTAGTTTTTTTAAGTCTTTACTTTTTAGAGATACATTCTCAAGTATTAATAAATGAAGTTATATTATGCCTGAAATTTGTTTCAAAATAACATGAGAGAAGTAGGTAACAGTATAAAAGAAACACTAGCCATGTGTTGATAGTTATTTAAGTTAGGGGTTCATTATACTGTTCTCTACACACTTGTATTTGGGCAAACTTCCTATAATAGAAAGCAAAAAAAAAAACAAACAAACAGGGAAAAGGAGTGACTATAAATCTACTGAATATCAGGGCAAGGGGAGGGAAGGAAAAAGATCACAGATGGAGGTGGCAGCAACCTGAAAGAAATTATTTTAGCACAAAGAAGACCTTTGCTGAAAAAAAAAGACACCAAAGAGAAGAAAGATGCAGGAGACAGCAGAGGGCGGGGGGTTAAGTGAAGCTGCGGCTGCACAGGACTTTCAGCAGGGATGCTACAGGGAACACTGTCTGGATTCAAATCCTGCCTCCACGCATGACTCAGTCTGTGCCTTAGTTTCGTAGATGTTTAAAAAGAAAAAAGGGTAACAACAGTCCTTACTTTGGAGGACTTTTTAAAGAACTGTATAAGTGACTACGGTTATAATATACAGTTCTCTTAAAACAGTGCTTCAGAGAAGTTCTCAGTAAATGTTAGCTGTTCTCTTCATCATCGCCATCCTGCCCACTTTACAGACTGACTCTCAGACCCCTAAGACGCAAAGGCACTTGCTTAACAACTTTAGAATCATCTTCCAGGCTGAATACTTACTGCAAAGATTGGCTGGCTATTCACCAAACAACTGTCCTTTCCACATGGGCACGCAGCTAGGCTACATTTTCCAGCCTCCCTTCCGAGTTCCTGACAATGACATGTGGGCAGAAGTGATGGATACCTCTTCACTACTCCCAGGCCCTGCCCCCAAACCTCCCACACAATCCTGCACCCCTCTCTCACCCATCTGCCAAGTAGATAGCAATGCCCAGGGCAATCTTGGAAGTCATATGTATCAGACAGCAGAGAACAGATTAACTCAAGTCCCAGTAGAATAAACTATTATTGTCTTAAGCCCCTGAGATTTCAGGGTTTATCTGTTACAGCAGCTGACACAACTTCAACAAACACAGTACTTTTTATGGACCCATCACAACACTCATTACTCCTCATTTTACAGACAGGAAAAGTGAAACATGGAGAGGATCATGGTCACACAATTAACTATTAAGGATCTGAACCAGCACTGGCTTAATACAGGGCTCAGGCTCTTAAGCGTCTCCTAAGATCATAATACCAGCAAGTGGAACCAGGATTTTTATAATTTACAATGGATACATTTAATACAGAACTTTGTTACGTATTCCTTTAAAAACACACACACACACACACACACACACACACACACACACACACACCCCTTTAATCTCCCAGAAGAATAACTACAAAACAGTGTTTTGTAGAAAAAAGATATAAATTGGCCCCCAAAAGTTTAAGTGGATTTTTACAATGGACAAGACACACATAAGAGTAAGATACTTTTAAAAGACCATGTAAGTTAAAAAGACCACACTTCTTTATTACCCTTGCAGCATATAATACACATATAGTACGAGTTTAAATGTTTAATCCAACTTTTTCCTATATGATTTCACCTGAGCCATCCCTATTTATTGACAATTATATAACATGGTTTAATATTACTAATTTTTAAAAACAAGACTCTGTAAATGAAAATCACTTTAATTATCACTGAATTGCCCCTACATTATTAATCAACATGTACCCATGAGAAGATGTATAAGACATACTATTAAGCAAAAGAAGCGAGTTATATAACAATGTTTAAAGCATAATTCCATTTGTTTCCCAAAAAAACATATACTTGTCTGTTTTTTTCCCTATACATATATATCTCTTATCTACAAATGAAAAACATCTGAAAAGAAATACAAGAAAATTCCCAGTGATCATCTCTGGGGAGTAGACCTGAACCTGTGATGTTTACCTTTTGTTAGAGTTTGAATTTATGATGACTATGTATACTTATAGAGTAAGAAATATTTGAAAATAAAGACACATTTATGATTTATAGTCATGCAAAGCAATCAAGCTCCCCAAATCCCACATTACCATGATATGCAGAGTGGAGTACCTAGGTTGAGGGGGAGGGAGTAGCCTTTTGTAATGAATGTATCATTTGACCAATTTCAGTCACAGATATGGATCGATGTGTCTTTAGATGTCTATTAGTTAATCTATTTTAAAACATCTGGTAACAGTTAACCAAGCATATTCCTTTCTGTGATATGTAGTCCTAACATGAAGAATACCTGGGATTACATCAGGAAAAATACAGTATTAGAATTTTTAAGTCTCATTTTGGGTTCAAACTTTATGATCTTTCAAGGACTATTTTAGCTTTAGGCTCTCCAAATGTTACAGACCCTTGAAGACAAAAGAGCAATTCGAAATATCATTTGTCAAGGACCTCATTGTGTCCTAAGCACTATTCTAGATTCATTAATATAAAGTTATATCACATTAATCAAAATAGCATTTGTCAAGAGCTCAGGGGCAGTTATTATCGTAATTAAAGTATATTAAGATAAATGTTCCTTAACCTAGAATTTTACACAACTGTATGACAGTGAAGCAGAAACAAATTTTTATTATACATGTTAATAGAATTGGGAGGAGAGACTATGGCAAAGACAATTCAAAACAGCAAGTATTCAAAATAAATTTATATTTGGCTTTAAAATGTTTTTCCAACCCATCTGCTTAAGTATGAGGAATGTTCTGATAGTTTAAAAATTCAAAAGCAAAATATGTCTAAAAATAAAGCCAAACTATGGGAAAAAAGATGATTCAGCAAAAGGTATAGAGTATGGTCCTGATTCTGCTTCCAGCTCTAGTAACTGAACCTTGAACTGATGCACAAAACCTTCAACTGAGTTCCCTACATGAAGTAAGTGTACTTGTGCGACCTTCCTTGAGTTAGAGGAGTTAAGGCTTCCTGTGTGAATTGAAAAAGTAAATAAATTGGTTAGAACCTCGTGAAATAGCCAATATTTAACCATTTCATCCTTTTAATAAAAGGCAATTTCATATGGTTCAAGCTAACCCAACCTCCTTGATTCTAGTAACTATACGAGGAAATTTTACATGCTTCCTTGCTACTTTCATCCTGTTCTCCTCCCCCCCTAAAACAGTTAATATAGGATTGGCAGCTTTAAAACTTTAAGGTTTTATTGTAAGTCCTGCTTTATTACAAGTAAGAAAAGTCATCTGCCTGGTTATTAGAACTGAGTGTCATCACTCAAAACTAAGTTTCACTGAAAATAATTAATAAGCTCTGATGTGAATTTTAGTCTGAAAGAGGTAAACTCACAGGAAATAACAAAGCTGTGAGAGCAAGACTAAGCCAAAAACGTAAGAGACAGGGAAGACCACTTGATTTAAATAAGTCTAACACAGAGCTTCACATCTCAAAATGAGAGATTTCTACTTTTGTTAGATTTCATTTGGAAATAATGATCTTCCATATCACTGAGTTAATAATATGTTATACACTAAAAGTGATGAATAACTATTAAAAACAAAGAAAAATACTGACTGAGGGAACCATCCAGGTCAGAATACTCAGCAGCCACCAAAAAAAATGAGGCAGTTATGTGGATCCAGAGAGATGGCCAGAATACATCGAAGTTAAAAACACAAGCTGCAGATTAATGTACAGAGTATGACGACATCTGTTGTCTTAAAAACAGTACATACTCAAATATGCACATTTATTTCTTACATATAGACAGAAAGATTTGCCAGACCTCAACCTCATGGCAACGACCACTCGAGAGAAGAGGAGACAGGGCTGGAGAGAGACGACAGAGGGGGAGAAGCCTAGGACTACGCGGGCAGCACAGCAGTTACAAGCTACATGTGGCTGTTTACATTCAAAGTGATTAAAATTAAAACTAAATGCGGGTAAAATTTCAGCCCCTTAGTTCCACTAGCTCCATTTCCAGTGGCTACCACACTGAACAGCAGAGATACAGAACAGCGCCATCACTACAGAAAGTTCTACTAGACAGGTCTGGTCTGAAATAGAGCAGAGAGACCTGGCTGAAGCCTGACACAACTTTTAAAAGAAGACAAGACAAGGAAGAAAATGTACTCCTCCCTCCACCATTCCTGAAAACTGAAACCACAACAAAAAGCAGAAATTATATACAAAGAAACTTTTAAAATAATAATAATAATTGCATCTTCAGGTGACATCTACCTGAACTAGGTTAAATTTCTTTTTACTACTATATTTAGAATTAAAAGGTTTATTATGTAACAAACCAACCTGGCAATTGGAGGGCAGTAAGGATTTTACAACCATCTACTTAAAAACATACAATGACATTTCTCATCAGAAAAGATTATCTTCAATGACCTCTCCCTGATAACAATGGTATTCTTGCACTTATAAATAATAAAATTGGAGAAGTTTTAATTTATAATTCAGATTTATGAATCTAAACAGGATTTCACGAAAAAACTCATAATCACAGAGACATAAGCCCTGAATAGGTTAAAACAATTCTAATGAGCCTGCTTTAACAATTCCATTAGTAAAACTTTCTATATAACTTTAGTTGATAGATGAAATTTCACTTCAGAAATTTATTTCTAAAAGTACCATACTGTGTTGAACAGTGTCCCCAAAATTCATGTTCATCAGGGACCTGAAAAATGTGGCCTTATTTGTAAACAAGGTCTTTGCAGATGTAACCAATTTAAGATAAGGTCATGCTATAGTAGGATGAGCCCTAAATCCAGAATGGCCAGTGTCAGAGACACAGACACACAGGGAGAAGTCCACGTGACAATGGAGACAGAGACTGGGGTGAGTAGTTGCCAGTCAAGAAGAAACAAGGATTGCCAGCAACGACCGGAAACCAGGAGAGAAACACCAAACAGATTCTCTCTCTGTCTCCAGGAGAAACCGACTTTGCCAACACTTTGGTTTCAGATTTTTAGCCTCCAGATTGTGATACAATAAATTTCTGTTGTTTGAAGCCACCCAGTTTCTGGTACTCTGTTGCAACAGCCCTAGGAAACTATACACCTACGTTCTCCCCCTGTGTAACAGGCTAATTCAGAATACCAGATACCTCTCCCCATCACCAGAAAAGACAGCCACACACACACACACACACACCCCCTCGCTCCTGACCAGATGGGACAAAATGAGGATATTCCAACTCACACTCAGGAAAATATCCAAGATAACCATTTAGTAGAGGAGGAAAAAATACAGAATAAAAGCTCACCAAAACATTCACAGTAGCACTATTTTTAAAATCAAATGGCTGCAATATTGAGGTATCCATCTATGTACTTACATAGTTACCAACAGCATGTGCTCTGGATCCAAGTCAACCCCTTACTCCAAAATGCCCTCCCTTTTTTGTTAATCTTTAACATCTCCCCACTATCACCATTCCTGCCACTGTCTCCCTCCCATTAATCTATAAATAAGCCAGAGCCTTACCTACTTCTACATGTCCGTGACTCCTGAACCCGGCGCTTCCTTCCTCTCATAAACTCTACCTTCTTTAGCAAGTTTCCTCAGTCATTTACGCATCTTTCCCTTATCTCTAATTCAACAGAGAACCTTCTGCAATCTGGTTAACAAACCCAATGTTCCACTGATACTAGACTGTCAAGTCTATCAGACACTCTGTAAGACGTCTTTACCTTCCCCCCTCCCCCCAGTTATCTCCAGGATACCTGACAAGGTACATCATTACACATGGTCCCGCTGGAAATCTCTATCTCCTGGCTTCTGACCTCCCTTACAGCGGTCCCCCAACCACCAGTGAAAACACTAATGCTTGCTGGAATACAGCTCCCAGGCTCTTCTTTTCACTACACAGGTTCTTCTGCCCTCAGCTTCCACTTTTCCATGGAGTCTTGGCTCTCCAGTCCACACCCACTATCCACACAACCAAACTCCCAGTGACCATCTTTGCCTGAACGTAAAACAGGCACTTTAAATTCAACAGATCCAAAACTCAATCTGTCATCATCTGGCTTCTACCCAAATTAGTTCCATCCATCTAGAAACATCAATCATTTCAGTTTTCTCCTCTTCCTAAATAACTCCTATTAATCCTACCTCTGGAACCTCTTTTCAATCTGTTGCCTCTTCGTCATCTCCCAAACTGTCTTAATTCAGGCAGTCATTCCTCTCTCACCTGCCAACACTCAACTACTTCCAATCTCTCTCCACTTACCCTTCATACTAACGCCAGACATTTTGAAAATGCAAATATGATGCCACTCCTCTCCTTTCATCCCTCAATGGTTATAGACTACAAGTCTTAGAGATGGAAATACAAACTTCTTTTTAAAAAAAGAAAGAAATACAAATTTCCTAATACAGCATAAAAGACCCTTCATTGTGCAACTTCTGCCAACCAATTTAGCCTCCTCTGCTGTCACTCCTCTACATGTTATACTGTCACCATGTTTAACCTTTTATCAACCATTTACCATTATCACTCACAATTCTTTGCCTGTATGTATGCTATTCCCTCTTCCTCAAATGACTTCTGGACAGTCCTTACAAGCTTCCGTTTGATGTTACCTCTTCCAGGAAATCATCTGTGTAAGCCTTGGAACAATAAGCGCCTCCTCTTTTCAGCACTCAGAAGTGTGGACGCATCTCCACTTGTATCTCCACCCCCGCCCCTTCACCCAACTTTAGGATTTATGGGCAGGGATCTCATCTTCAGAGCACTGACACAGTAGGAGGTGCTCAGCAAGTACCAAACGAATAAATCAAATTCATAGGTTGACACATACAAAAAAATTTTAGCACATTAAGGACTTAAGACAAAATATGAAACTTGTCAACTTTATATTGAAAAGGCTTTAATATATTGGTATTTACATTTCATACATACTACACACACACTCCCATAAATATACCGTCACGTCTGATTCTACATAACCAGTTCCTTTCCCCAACCTAGCACAATCCTACAGCAATTCTTTGCTGTGACATATACTGCTCACATTGAGTCCAAAGAAACTAATTACCCCTCATCATATAAATTCACATGCCCACAGACAGACAGGAAATTTTTTGGGAAGAACATAAATAAAACAGTTATTAGCATTTGTAAGGGCAGGACAGTGTTGCAGTCTGAACTGTGCTCCCCCAAAATTCTTATGTTGAAGCCATATCCTCCAGGATCTCAGAATGTGACTATATTTGGAGATAAGGCCTTTGAAGAGATAATTTAAGGTAAAATCGGGTTGTTAGAGTGGGCCCTAATCCAACATGACTGATGTCCTTCTAAGAAGAGGTTAGGACACAGACGACACAGAGGGACGACCTGGTGAGGACACAGGGAGAAGGCAGCTGTCCACAAGCCAAGGAGGGAGGCCTCAGGAGAAACCAGACCTGCCAACACCCTGATCTTGGATTTCTAGCCTCCAGAATTGTGAGAAAATAAGTTTCTACTGTTTAAGCCATCTAGTCTGTGGTGTTTTGTTATGACACCCAAGCTAATAGAGACAGCGTCCAAGAATTTATAGAACTTAAATTTCCTAAACATGTACGTGGAATTTTTTTTTTTTTTGAGAAGCCAGGAGGGCTTTGGGGATTTTCATTTCCTTCTTCATGTTGGTCTATATTTTAAAACCTTTAAAAAATGCTATTAAATTAAATGGCATTTACTGAATACCCCAGACATCAGAGTTTACCATACGCTGCCACAAAAATTGTATTTAAACTTACTACTTATCATGTGAAACAAAATAATACACTATGCTAAAATTAGATATTTTTACCAGCTCCAAAAGGAACTGGTGGAGGTAAAAACTGGAGAAGAACACTGCTGTTAAACATTTCCCTGGAGATGAGACAACTAACAGTTACAAGCACAAAACCTTGTCCTGGAGTTAAAGTCATTATAGGAAACAGGCACCACAGGACGGACTCCAGGAGCTAAGCATCTTAGGCATCATCCTTTAGTTCTTCCAACAACTCGGTGCAGGTGAGACTGAGCCCCCGTTTTTCAGATAAGGAGACTCAGGCTCTGAGAAATGAAGCCACTGGCCAAGGTTACACAGTGAGGAAGTGCCGAGACTCGATCCCAAGTCCGTGTGTACTACAATCCCACGCTGCCTGGTGCTAAGAGCCCCTGAGTGCTTAGCAGGTATTCATTTAGCATCTGCTGTATGCACTTTGCTGGATGTATGAGACAGAGTTATGCCCCAAGAAACACAGCCACTACTCCAAGGACTTAGATCTTCCTCTTTAACATTCTGTTGCATGTGCATTTTTCCTATCTCCTCAACTAGATTTTAGAGCTCCTCAAAAGAGTTGTGGTAGAAAAGGAAAAACAAAGAGCTTTGAGTCAAAGTTCTGGAAAAATTCTGGCTTTTTTTCACTTACATAAATTAGTAATTTGGATTCCTCATCAGTAAAAGGGTTGTGGATTAAGTAACATGCATGAAATTGCTGGGAAGAGTGCCTGGTGCAGAATGGATACTAGATAAATGTTAATGAAACATGAATATTCACTTACAACCTTCACAGAGTTAAGCAAACTCCAAATTCAAACTTTTTATTTCCCCAATACTCTAATTTCTCCAATGGCCTCTTCAGGATTCAAAGATTCAACTCATCACTCACTCTACCCCATTCATCTACACTACAACTTAATATTCAAAGCAGAAAAACGAGTATCCTGAATCTTCTTTATAGCATGGCCTTTTATAGTAGTGGTCTCCAAAGTGGAGTTCACCCAGGACACCTGAATGTTCCAAAGGCCTGAAAATATTAATAAAGAATATGATATTTAGCTCTTCTAAAATTTAGCAATCTATATTAATATAAGGGTTGTGACAGACACAATTGATTTCAAAATAAAAATAAAAAGGATACAGGTGATGAGATTCAAACGCTTTCTAGTGGAGGCATGACTCAAACATAAGTTCAGAGACAACTGCTTTAGAGCCACACTTACAACGTTCCACGTGGGAACTATCACACCAAGTATACTACATTTTATTAACACTGAACACCGCACAAGCAGGCCTAGCAATTCCCCACTTGTGGGCCCCCCTACCCTCGAGCTGCTCCTCCTGCCGGGACATCCGCTAACATGTAACCCCGACCTTCCCAGCAAACACCCACTCGTCTGACCATGTGGTCTTTACTGATCTGTACAGACAAAGGAGGTTAGCCTCTACAAATCTAAAGCTATGAGTTTACAAGTTAAATTATAACACACAGCTAATATAAGGAAAAATGTAGGTACCTTTCCCTTGCTCTAAGATATAACTTCATTAAGAAGAAAACAATATTATTTATCATTATACACCCCTCAGCATCTCTTGGAAAAACATTCCTCTAGGCAAATTTTGATCAAAAGAAGTTCACTGCATTTAATGCAAACTGAAATGATACTCCTTCTAAACCTATACTTAAACCTTCCGCCAGAAAAGTATTCCACACAAAAAGGACATAAGTGAATGTGTATTTATTTTGAGCCCTAAAACCCTAAATTACCAATTACTGTAACAGTGTTATAACTCTATTCCAATTATAGTACAGAAACTTAAACCAGTAACTTTTTAGAGAATGTCTTGTCTTTAAGTACAGAACATGGAATTTAGAAATTATTCTAATGTCCTACCGAAAATACATTAGAGTGGACACTTTGTAAAAAGAAAACTAAATATATTTTCACTTGCTTCCACTGAATTCTCTCTTTTGGCTATGCCGTGATAAGCTATCGTGCAAAAACCGTAAATGTATCTCACCCATCTGTGCCCCGCACCCAATGTATCTCGAGCCTTGGGAAGGCCTCAGAGTGCCCGCCGAACGGTGGAAATGATCCAAACTGATCTACTCACAATTTCTTTTTCAACAATGAAGTGTGTAGTTAAAAGGGGAAAAATACAGCTTTTAAAAATACACCTTCTCTAATATCACACAGGTACTTCACATTGACCCTACTTCCCCACTTATAACTCACCTGATTAGTTATTAATAATCACCCCTTAGTCAAAGGTAAAAACAAGGGGCTACGGATGGAATTGTTCATCAAGTATCTTCAAGGCAGTGTTCTTAGCATTCTACATTCACGATCTCACTGAAGGCTCAGGGTTTAATTAACTTGCCTAAAGTCACATCAGAACCATCCAACTGTACAGCTCCAGGAAGCAGCATTTGCCTGTATTTTATGGGAACATCCCCAGCACCACAGGAATGGAGCTGTGAGATGAAGTGGTCTGGGTCACACAGCTAGTAAGTAGTGGGGCAACCATTCTAGAGTAGGGACTGAAAAGTTTGTACCAAAAGCTGAACATCATTGCACACAGAGATAAATTTAATCAAAGCTCAAAAACTCTGCTGTCTGATGAGGAAGAACACACTCAAAATCTTAAAGCCACACTGCATCCCAGGTTGAAACTGAAAGATGAACAATTAATCGTACTATAAAACAAAAATCTCTCATTACATAATAAGCCAACTATCAGCTCTGTTGGTGAAGAGAGGGAGGGAGGGAGGAAGGGAAGGAAAAGTCAATAAACCATGACCACTAAAGAGAGGAGCAGGAAGCAACTGTGAGAAGAAAATCTTACTGAAGAACCTCCCTCAGTGACCGCACATCTTCAGTGCTGGGAGGCAGTAACAGGGAGGTCTCAGGGGTGCAGAGGAATCAGAGTGGTTTTGTTTTTCTCATCCACCCCACTGCTGCCCCTACAAGACCACAGTGATAGTTTTGCAAAGAATGACTAGCCAGCATCCAGGTTAAAGTGACACTTGCACCTAGAGTAGGAAAAATTGTAAATTATGCATCAGTCTCTGCATTCACCTGTCCCTATTTGTAACTTTGAAAGGATTCATTTATTTCAAAATTAGAAAACTTATCTGAGTAAAAAAATCTCACTAAAATATCTGGTTTGGAAATACTTAGACTCCATTGTTACAAGAGCTTATTCTATTAACATACAAAGACTATTGACAAATCACTTAAAAAAAAAAAAAAGACCAAGCCAATAGTAAAGAGGGCAGTGACGTACAGAAGTCACTACTGTTACGCAGCCCCTCAACTTGCTCGGGCTGTCGGAGCCCACCCCCCATTATAAGCCCGAAAGGAGCAGATCTGGGCTTTCCTGGCCTCACCTATAGCTACAGCCTCAGCACGTAACAACCACAGCCAATAGGATATGGGGGAAAATCTGCTGAGGGCTTCCAGGGAAGGTTTTGGTTCCAAACAAAAGAGATGTACATGAACAAATGCACTCCATCTCGACCAGCTGCAGTCGTGTGGACTCCTGGAGATGTGAACCCTAACTCCTTTCTCTCACATCTCACACTCGACTCCTCAACAAATCCTTTCAACTCTACCTTCAAAATATATGCAAAATCACTTCTCTGATCTTTTTTTTTTGGTGGTGGTGGTGGGAGAGGGGAGGAGGCAATTGGGTTTATGTACTTATTTTAATGGAGGTACTGAGCACACACTCTACCGCTGAGCCATGCCCTCCCCCTCACTTCTCTGACTTGTATCCTTTTACAAAATACCTTTCACCTGGATGCTTGCAATATTTTCATAACTAGCATGCCTGCTTCAGCCTTTATCCCCTTCATCCCAGACTCAACACAGCAGCCAGCATGAACCTTTTAGAGTTTTAGTCAGATAAGGTCAGTCCTCTGCTCAAAAGCCCCCAAAGGTATCTCTTCTCACCCAGAATAAAAGCCAAAGGATCCCACGATGGTCTATGAGGCCCTACACACTCCGACCCGCTGCTGCTCCCTCCTCCCTGCTCAGCCCAGCCCTCCTTCCACTTCTCCCAACATCCGAGGCGCCCAGCCCAGCCCAGCTCTGCCCCCTGCCATGTGCTCCTACAGCCGGTAAGACTCCCTCCTTAAAATAACCCCACCCAGCCTTGCCCAGCCTCTTCACTGCTTTATTTTTCTGACACATTTTACACCCTTTTGTCTCCTCACTTACCCCCACCAAAGGTAAGCTCCCTGAGGGCAATAAATGTGTTCTGTTTTCCACACAGATAATACATCACATGTTACTTTCCATTGAGGCCATTGCCCGGTACACTGTAAGTGCTCAAGAATTATTTAAGTGAATTAATCAAGCAACCATCAAGGACAAGCTGAAGATTAAAAAAAAAAAAAAGGCAGGAAAGGGGACAGCACATGGGTCCTTGACAATTTCACTGAGCTACTGAATTACATCTGGACTCTGGTCACATGAGGTAAAATCTGGCTCATTTCACCCATTTTAAATTAAGGTTTTTATTATTTGAAGCCAAAAGGTACCTGTACAGAGCATAAGTAGGCAATTTGCAAAAAAAAAGAAGTGCTAATGGCAAATATACTCAATTTAACTCGGTCATAAGACATGCGAATTAAAATAACCATGAAATAATATGTCACCCAGCAAAAACATAATAGAATAATACATGTATGTCCCAATTCAACATGACTCACTAAAACACTAACGGTATTTAGCATTTTTTAAATTTTATAGAAAACCATAAAATTCATAAGAGTATGATATTCCATTGCCTCTATTTTTCCCCGTGCTCTGAATGTAGACAAGACAGTTCACTCTTGACCAGCACTGTAAAAACAGTAGTTAACCCTGACGGGGTACTACTCCACCCCACCTACATGCTATCCACTTTTACATGCATCACTCATTGCCCATTACAACCCTACAAAACACGTACTACTGTTATCCCATTTTATTATTTTTTTTATTGAGGTATAGTCAGTTTACAATGTTGTCAATTTCTGGTGTACAGCACAATGCTTCAGTTATACATGAATATGTATATTCATTTTCATTTTTTTTTACCATAAGCTACAAGATATTGAATATATTTCCCTGTGCTATACAGTATAAACTTGTTCATCTATTTTATATATACCAGTCAGTATCTGCAAATCTCGAATTCCCAGTTTATCCCTTCCCACACCCCCTCCCCCTGGCAACCACAAGTCTGTAATCTACATCTGTGAGTCTGTTTCTGTTTTATATATAAGTTCATTTGTCTTTTTTTTGTTGTCTCATTTGAAAGTTGATGAAACGAAGGTACAAGAAAGATTAATGATCAGCCCCAAATCAAGTAGGTACTAAGTTATAAGGCCAGAATTTGAACCTAGGCATTTTGACCACCAAAACCCAATAAGCAGAGTTTTCTCCCAAACTGAATGTGTTGTGCAACACATTAATTCCACCCGTGCCTCCTTTCTGACATTTACTTTGTGTTTGGGTTTGGACCCATAATGACTCAAGAAAAGATATTCAAGTGACACTGCCAAACTTACTAGAAAGAAACACTGACAGAAAAAGAAGATAAGAATGAAAAGACAAAGATTGGTATAAGTCCTTTGTCTCAGTTTTCTCAACAGAAAAAAAAATGGGAATAATAACAGTATTTACTTTTAGATTGCTGGTGATGATTAAACAGATAATACAGCACATGTGAAGCACTTAGGATGGTGCCTGGCATACAATGAACAATCAATAGCTTTTACTTTCATCATCATTATCATAATTGTGATGAAGGGCTTCATAAATGTCATTGAAGTTAGAAGGACTGACCAACAGCTATACATCTGGTAGCTGAAAAGAACTACAGCCAGAGACACGTTACGACTTCAGTGATACCGAAAAGAAAGGACGAAAGATTTTCATTCTGGGAAGAGAGTGCTTAAGTGACTTAGAAAACGTCTATTAGAACTACCATTCCCATTTTCAGAAATGTAAGCCCTGTCCCCATCCCCAGCATGTTGCTGGCGAGGATGCCAGGGGAAAAGACATACTCTGCTTTGGGAGTCTAAGTCAATACCTCATTTTCAGAGGGCAACTGGTCAGTACCTATCAAACCTCGAAACACATGTACTCTTTGATAAAAGAACTCTTCATCTAGGAATTGACCTTCTCGGATATGTCAACAAGTAAAATATACAAGTACAAGGATGTTCACTGAAAGATATCAATAAAATTAGAACTCAACTAAGTGATCATCAATAAGGGAATAGTTAAATTAGGATACCTCCAATCCAGTTTAAAACCCATTTATTTCTCCACTAGGTTCTCTAAGTTAAATGACACTACTGGCCACCCAAGCTTCTGAAGCCAAAAATCTAGGCAACAGCTCTACTTTTTCACATACACGTCTCATCAGACCTTCAGCAGATCTTACTTATCATGTGAGCTTTCAAAACATGTATGAAACCTAATCACCTTGCTCCTCCGTCACAAGCCTACTCTAAGCCAAGAATCTGCCAAGGTTGCTTCAACAGCTTTGTTGGTCCCCCGGTTTAAAATCCTCTAGTGGCTTCCACAGCCCTGAGAATAAAATTTCTGCTCCTCACAAGGGCACGCAGGGCACCATGTGATCAGGCCCCTGCTTACCTCTCAGACATATCTCCTAAGCTCTCCTCAGTGTCCAGTAACACCAGCCTTTTATTCTGAGAGGCAGGAGGGTCCCTTGAGTATGACACACTCATTCTCGTTTCACAATGAACCACGTTCTTCCTAAATTTTCTCATAAATGCTTCCTTGTCATTCAGGTCTATTTCAGTGCCATCACTTCAGCAAGACCTGCCTGACTACCTCACCACGTGCGTTAATGTCTCTCAGAACCATTAACAGATACTCTCAATACCATTACCAGAGCTTATTTTCTTTACGGTATTTGTCACTGTCTGAATTAATTAGAAGGAATGCATTTATTTTGTTTCTCTCACCATTGAAATATCCGTCCAATGAAACAAAAGGCTTGGTCTCTCTTGTTCATCACTGAATCCCCAGAATCTAGAACACTCCTTGGCATAAGCAGTCACTCATATCGGCTAGATGAATATGATGCAGTTTTGAAAAAAAATGATATTGATGTGTATGTGCTAAAATGAAAAATGTCCAAGATAAACTGTTAGGTGTCAAAAAAAATCACAAAGCAATACATACAAATGATCCCATTGGTGTGAAAACGAATATAAACACATTACGTACAAACAGAAAACACATATGCATAGCAAAAGTCAATAAGATGCAAGATAAAGAGTTCACAGTAACTCTCTCTGAAATAAGAGGCCGAAGAGTGGGGAAGAAGGCCTGACCCTTTAATTACGCTCTCCTGAGCTGTCTGGGTATTTTTACCAGTATGCACGACATTCACAACTTTTCTGTGACACGTCTCCTAATCCTCCACCTGCTGTAAAAGGCCCAGCACACACAGCGGGGACTCTCTTTTCTAAATGCCCAGAACACTTCACAACACATTCTGAAACACTGAATAAATAAACATTTGAATATTTATTAGCTTTTCCTCCAGTGTAGCCTAAAAATTAGAGAATCTCTGGTTCAAATAGCAGACCAAAAGTACAAATTTTATCTCCCTCAATAAAAGATCATTTAAATGGGAGTAAAAAAAAAAACTTTACAAAACAGAACTATCATTTTTAAAATGATATAAAATGGAGAGATCTTTTCTAAAGAAAAGAAATCCCAGGCTGGGGAAAGGAACTGGTGAAACTAGCATGGGGGTTGGTGCTGTGGAGTAAAACAGTGGAGTCCAAACATCAGAACACAAGGAATAATTATCAGCTTCACCCTAATCATTAATTTCCACCACGAATTCACTGTGAGCCCTTCTACTAGTTCTTAAACATGAGTGATAATCAAAGATCAGCAAATGTTTCATTAAAAAGCCTACAACATAAATGAGACCAAGATAAACAACAATTACCCTGGAGCAAACAGATAAGGGGAGGTAAGGACTTCAAAGAAAACTGTTAACATTTCCAAAGAGATTCAAGAAGATTATGAATCTATAAAATGGAAAATGGATGGCAGCGGGGTGGGGGCAATTCTTGTAAATTTAAATATGACTGCTAAAGTAAAAGTAAAGAGTCTGAGAATTAAAATACAGGAAATGCCCAGAAGAATAGAACAAAAAGAGCAAGGGGAAGAGGGGAAAGAAAAATTAATTCAGGAAGTCCAAAACCAACTAAAACAAGTTATACAGAGAATGAAGAGATAATTAAAGCAACAATAAGACAATTTCCAAGAACTGAAAAACATGAGCCTTTAGTTTAGTAATAATGAAAAAGAATCACCTCTAAACATTCTGAGAAATTTCAATTTTAAAAGGACAAAGGGGGAGGGTGGTATAGCTCAACGGTAGATTGTGTGCTTAGCATGCATAAGGCCCTGTTCAATCCCCAGCACCTACGTTAAATAAACAAACAAAAAGACAAACCTAATTACCTCCCCCGCAAAACAAAAAACAAAAAACAAAAAGGACAGAAAGAAAGATCTGAAGACCTTCCATGGAGGAAAACACATCAGACACAAAGGAACAAGAACCACACTACTTCAGACTTCTCCTCAACAACAATGGATACTGGAAGACACTGGAGCAATGCCTTCAAAGTTCTGAGGGAAAATAATCTGCAACTTAGTTTGACTTGAATAAAATACCAGTCATCTATGAGGGCTAATGAAGACTTCTTCAGATATGCCAGAAATCAAAAATTTATCTTGCACATATTCTTTTCTAGAAATTTATGTGAGGGATGTACTGCATTGAAACAAGGAAGTAACTAAAGAATAAAGACCCAGTGAGAATAAAATCAAAGTGCAAAAGCAGTGAAGCAAAGTCAAGCACTGGGGGAGGATATAGCTCAAGTGCTACAGCACATGCTTAGCATGCACACGGCCCTGAGCTGAATCCTCAGTACCTCTTCTAAAAATAAATAAATAGATAAACCTAATTACACAATGCCCTCAAAAAAAAAAAAGTCAAGCACTAAGAACAACATGTGAGAACAGGTCCAGATAACATCTAGTCAGAACTAAGGAAAAGAGCTAGGAGAAACCTTTCCTCACGGAAAAAAGTACTTGCATACATAAAATAACAGTAATAAAAACAAACTGCATGGAAAGCTGATAACATGGAAGAAATGGTGACAGTAAGGCAAGAAAAAAGGCAATTACAGACTCAAAAACCAAGAAACAATATATGAAGTGTAATCATATTTTCCTTGTCTCTGCTGTGAACAATATTTATATCACCATAATAATGAAGTTATTCATTGATTTCCAACTATTAAAACCAAATCACAGGCAAAGTATAAAGGGGTACAATACAGTGTACAAATGGTCACAACCTTGACGATACCAAGTAGAAATGAGACATAAGGGTATAAAGGAAAGGCGAAAAGTACAAGTATACTAACAGCTTCAATTCTACCACTGGGAAATCAAGACAGACAATCTATATTAACATGAAGAAAGTCTATTATAGCACATAAACTACAAAGAGAACAGGGAAATTAAAAGTGATACATCTATTGGGTAAGTAGGGAAAAGGAAACAAATCCTCATCTATCAGAGTAGAAATCAATCTGAAATTGATAAGTCATAAAGTAAGCTTATTGTTTAGTCATAACAAAACCGCATACAGAAATAAAAAGTTCCCTTTAGAGAGCAGCACTAAAGCCTGAAGAAGAGTTACTGACCTTATCAGCATCTGGCCTGACTTCTTTCAACTATTTACTTTGTAAAATTTTTCCATGGATTGAAGAACACATCAAGAAATACTGATCTTTTCATGAAAACACAATGCATAACACCTCCTGCCTAATTTTTTCCTCATAATAGATAAAACTTCTCTTAATATTCCTAAGTGCCAGGTTAAATAATATTTGAAGGTTTATCACCATCTTTAGAGGTATTTATAGACAATCAAACAATTCAAGTTACAGGATGCATATATTAGCATCATCAAAATTATTGGACCATCACTCCTTATCAAAGTAAAATGTGACTACAAATTTAACTTGCAGTGCTTCAACCAAGCCAAAACAGCCACATTTACCCATGGTTTCTCAATTTTAATAATTACTTTACCTTAAATAGGAAAATGTATCTTTAACACCTTTTTTCCAGATTGCTTTAGGTTTTATTGGTGTTAGTATATACAAGAGCATTTTGAATTCAACAGACCTAAATTTACTTCAGTTTTCACTTTATCTTTTCCTTTATACTCTTTACAAGAAACCTTTAGGTAATATAAAGTTTTTTCATTATTTATTTTTCAATCTGTCAGACCTGAAAAGGGAAAGGCATTTCTTAAAGTCTATATTATATATAACACAAGGTGAAGAAAAGAACAAGTTATCATTTATTACTATTTAAAACACACAATTTAGTTGACACAAATTATGTTTATGCAAAACTATATAGAGTAACAGGCTGGAAGCAAGACCGAAATATAGAGGTAAGACCAAATTCTATGAGAAACTGCTCCCTTCTAACCCACAATGGAAGACTCAAGTGAGATATCAAAAATGGCGATAGGAAAATCTTAAATAAGCCATTGATTTTCCAAGATTAAAAAGGTGGTTTTTTTCTGGGTCTTTTTGTTTTGTTTTGTTTTGTTTTCTTACTGTTGTTAGAGGTGGTAGCTTCCTTTTTGCAAAGAAAAGACAGCTGAAGGGGAGGCTGCAGCATTATGGTTCATGGTGTTTAACAATATTCTACTCAAGAAACAGAAGTTTTTAAAAAAAAATCTAAAAACAAACTGGGATTAACTTCTTCAAAGTAAAACAAATTACATCATGAGGAAGCTTCCATATGACGGCAACACTTAGCTTTAACATTACAGAGTCATCACTACCAGTTAAACAGCACAAATGAACATGACAGTGGGAACAGTTCACGTTCCACTTCACCATTAAGAGCCAACTGCCTAAGATGAAACAAGATGAGTGCATCATACGTCATACTTCAGTTAAGTCACAGACACTTTTCCATTATCTATGAAATACAACAAAAAGCTAGGAAATATTAAAAAATAATTACCAAGCTCTCAAATCAAAATATAGGAAGCTACTGCATAATCTGACACTTCAGAGAAATTACATCATTGTTGTGAAAATCAAGCAAAGAAAAAAAAATGGTTCAGTGTTCTTTACTAAGGCATTAGGTAGTTTAGAAAGAACACAGCTATATCACATTAGTCTTATATTTACTTTACATTTTGCATGTAAGCCTAAACGTTAAAAACATGTGCATACAGGGACCCTTATTCAGTATCTTATAATAACCTATAATGAAAAAATGTTTAAAAGAATATATATGTATAACTGAATCACTATGCTATACACTAGAAACACATTATAAATCAACTCTACTTCAACTTTTAAAAAATGTGCATAACTATACAACTAGAACAATAATTTTATAGTAAATGACATTTTACACTGGAAGCAGCAACTGTTAATTCTGAAATATATACTATCAAATAGTTATAATTCAAACTTATCTTGTTAAAATACACTGTTTCCAAATCAATGGTCCTTACAGAAAATAAAACATATATTTCAGTATCATTTAATTTACTTTCAGAAAAGTGACTGGCAGGATTTTATGCCTTGGGTTTAAAAAAAAAACTTTCTACTTATAAATTAGGTACTGCTGTAGCTTTAATATATAGTAATAATTATTCTAGAAGAGATAGTTTATCATACTTAACATATACTACAAGATTTTATAAGGCAAAAAGATATAGCTAATGCCACTTGAGGCTAAACATATTAAATATTACATATAATATATAAAATTTAAGTATTAACTATCTTAGAATAAATAGCAGGCTAAATGAGTGCCATTGTAACATAATAAAGTTAATCCTATACTATCATATTTTTACCTAACAAAAAGAGAACATGTATTTAATTCATCAATCTGTTTCTCTCTCAGCTTGAAATAAGTTCTGTAAAACACACTAACTACAAAATAGTTTTGGGTGTGGTTTTTGATCTAATTAAATTCTAGCAGATTACCAGAAGAGTTATGTTAAAACGCTGGTTAAGGGATCAAAGATTTTACTTCTCATTTTTCTCTTTTCTAATTGTAACTGGGAGTTAAACACACATGAAGAGCCATGTTGAAAATCCTCAACTCTGCCATGTAATGTTTTAGTCAAAGTGTTTTTTCAGAGGTTTCAAATTATATAAATATTTCCAAATATGTCAAACTCATATTACCATTTAAATATTTTACAGAAGTATATCTACTCTTAGTACACACACAATTTATACAGAATTGGAATCAAAGTGCTTCTGCATTATTCTAGAATAGCTAATAAAACCACTTAAGAAACTAAGTAAAAAACTGAAAACCAAAGAGCGGGATTAAAGATACTATTTTATTCTCATTACTCGTCTATCAATCAAATCCCAAATCCGGAATATAAAACTTACTAGTTATTTGTTCTTTCCTTATTTACAACCCAGATTTGATTCCACGATAAAAACACAGATCTCAATATCTAATGCCATTATATTTAATACTTCAATACGGTTAAATACATAATAGAGAAATGCAATACTTTTGTTAGTTTTTTCTTTGTTTATTTTTAACAGTAACAATCCAAGCGAAATCACCCTCTGGAAACAGATGCAAAAATACGATCCTCTGAAAAGAAACCAAACTTTCTACTCTTAGGCATTTGAGGTTCTGGTTCTTTTTATTCTCATTTTATATTTTTGTACCTAAACTGTCTTATAAAAACTGCTATCACGGCTCGGATCAACCATATTACCCGGCCAGATTCAATGCCACTGAGCAAGAATGCTTTCAGCTTCACCACCAACCCGGCGGCTCTATTCAATAGGGCAGGCTCGGTGGCTCCCAACCCAGACCGCCAACCTGGTCCCGCGGCAGCACCCACCCAGACACAAGGAGAAAACAAACGAGCACTAAGGTTCTTTCTTGCAAGAGCTTCTCTGTGGCTCTGGGAATCTCCCGCCACACACACCCACCACCAAACACACACACAAGACACACACTCGCCGGACGGAGCCTACAAGAAAGAGAGCGGGGAAGGTAGGTGGAGGAAAAAGCACGGACGAGAGAAAGTAGATCCGTGTGTAGCGGGCGCCTCAAAAAGGTGGAATGGATTTCTCCAAAGTCCAGATCGGGAACCTTGCTGCAGACAGCCAACAGAGGAAGCCCCTAAGGTTAACTCTTTGCTAACCGTTTACAGGAACTTTCCCTTCTACCGTTTAAATTTCAAACAAACCAGCAAGTCCATTTTATTATGTTATATTGTTTAACGAAATTTTGTTTAGAGCTAAGAATATGATAGAAAGGGAAACATTTTGCATCACAACGTTAAAACCTTACGTTAATTCTATGGGTAAATCTCCAAATCCTTTTTATTGTATTATTTCTGGATTAGAGAAGTCAAAACTGAAATATTAACCGCCTAAAATGGTCAATGTCTACCAAAAATGTCCTGCTTGTGTCTTACTCTCCTAAACGAGCCCCCCCTTTTTTTCCATTTAACATAGGGATTTTCATGAAACATGTCTACTTAAGATGTTGCAACCATTTTTGCCAAATGTTCTTACTCCTTTTATTTATAGATGTTTATCATGTTTTTTTTTAAATATAAGTTTTTTTAAACCACCTTTTCCAAACCTCAAAACAAGCATCTGTAATTATGGACAATTACTCTCCTGCTCAATAAACAAACAATTCTACTTTCCTCCTCAAACTTTCTAACCCTCCATGAAGTTGGCCAAGTGTTTTCCACTCCCAACACTGAACAAATAAAAAGAAACATTATGTAACTTCAGTCTACTTCTGTCATTTTAATAAACTAATAAACTAGCTTAAATTATGATTTAACAGTGGCCGTGGTTACTGAAGAATCCCTATTTTTAAATAAATATTTTAAACACTGTCAATATGGGGGAGAAGAGCAGGAAATGGGAATCAAGTTCTTGACTTTGTTTCCATAAAGGCCAGGTCAAGAAATTTCTTTTTTCAGATCTGGTATCCTGTAATATCTTACCAACCCAGAACACTGATTATAGACCACCATGTTCCATGCAATATTCTCCAAATCTACAATGTTATAGAAATCCCACTAAAATTCAGAATAATAAAATTAAAGGAGTTAAGATTTAAGGTATAACCAAAAAAGTAGCCCTTCTATAAACATGCTGATTGCATGATTGATGCTTTCATGCAGACCGACTAGGGATAAACCCAGGTTTTTGGCCAGAAGAAGACAATTAAAAAACAGAAGTCTATTCTGTCATTGTAACAAAGTTAGACAATGTCATTCCAAAGAATCGTCTATAATCAACTTTGAAATTATTTTAAATGGTTTCAGAAGACACATGAAAAAGTTTCTATTTTTATTTCCACTGTTACATAGTTTCAAATATGAATAAAATTCTACACTAGTTTCATCTCAAGATTTTTATTCTAATTAAATTTACAAAAGTCTTCAGAAAATAGATATGAAGCACAAAGACTGGTCAATGGTGAAAACTACTTAATAAGATTTAGTAAAAGTACTCTATTCAGAAAAAGCATTTCTATTATCATCATTTAATAGATTCCTTCACTTAATTATTTTTAGTTTTGGGCCCTTCGACCAAAGCACAGACTCTAAGGCTTATTCTGTGTAACACAATCTTGTCAGTAGCAGTAAGATAATCAAGTACTATTGGCTTTAATTAACTTATCGCTTCTCCTCACCTACTCTATGGCTCCCCGCACTTCCCCCTACTACTTCCCCTAAAATCCTATGTATCACCTACAAAACAAGCCACAGGCACAGTGCAGTGAAGCACCTTGTGGACGCACGTGGCTGCTCTTCAGCAGCTGCCAATACAAATACTAAGAGAGAAAAAACAGTAAGAGTTAAAGAAAAAATAGATGTGTGGCAGTAAATAAACAGAACCACTTTGCATTTATGTGACATGTTTAACCATTTTTCATTAAGACTATGAAATAAATTAACTTCTGAATATCTTAACTGATAAAAGAGAAATTCATTATTAATCCTAGGTTATTAAAAGAAACAAAACAAACAAAACCCGGAACAACACTATGATTAAAACTTAAAGAAGTTTCTCCTCCCAGTACTGTGCTCTACTAATGAGATAGAGAACAGAGTTGAACAAAAAAAGGACAATAAATCAAATGTTTTAACTTTCCAGAAAGTCAAAAATCTTAAGATGTTATCTTAATCTAAAATATTTTTCTTAATTCTCTCTTTCTACAAAGAATTGAAAACCTTAATGCATAAAACAAATAAGGGAACCTAAGTATACAAAAAATTTTCTATATGGTCCAAGGAGGCAAAATACTTAGAACAAATGTCTTAAGATACATAGAGCTTAAATTAGTAATAGGAAAAACATTAAAAACACCCTCCAATAAACTATGGACAAAACATGACTGAACAACACACAAGAAATACAGGTAATAAAATTCAGGTATGTTCAAAAGCCCTACTAATCAAGGAGGCAAACATTTTTAACTTAAGTACTATTTTTCAATTATTAAATTAAGAAGTAAGATAAAGGTTTTAATACACCACGCATGACAAAGTTCAGTGAAACTGGCCCTAACACACACTGCTGTTGACATTATAGCTCAATGCATCCCTTCTGGGGAGCATTCTAAAATTTTAATAAAAATAAGAATCCATATTTAGTAGGAACTTACTGAGACACCATTCTAAAGGCTTTCTGAACATGTACCCTCTTTAACCCTCTCAAAAATCCTGTAACAGCAATTTTATCATTATCCCCATTTTAGTAAACAACACAGAGAGCTTAACCAGCTTACAAAGCCCAACAACTAGAAAGTGAGAGAGCCAGAATTTGAGACACAGCAACTGGACAGTAGCACCCACACAGCTCTAAATAGGTATCAAGAATCATAAAATACTTTTTTCTTTTAAATTAGTGATCCTGGTTATGCAAATCTGTCCTATAAAAAATAATTAGAATATGAAACGGATCTTCTCTACAAAAATGTCTGCCAGAGCATGTAAATGGAATAATAATAATAATAATAATAGAAGTAGAGGAATAGGGATGATAGGGGACGTTTATGCGGGTCTACTCAATGGAAAATTAAGCACCTTACAAAAACGTTATGAGGACTAACAACATGGAAATTTACTTTTACATGTTAAGGGAGAAGTAGGCTACAAAATTCTATATATACTATCATCACTAAAATGAAAACAAAATATGTGTATGAAAAAAGTCAGAAAGAAGACAGATCAAAATTACAGTGTCTATGTTAGAGTGATATGAAAAAAGATGAAGTTTTATTTTTCTCTATATTCCACATTTAATGTAATTACAATTACAAATAAAATTTAAGTGATTGAAATAAGATACCTACAATCAGAAACCCACAGATTATATGATGACAGAAGAAGAAATTCAGGCTCAATCTAAAAAAGACACAAATGTTTTGACATGTTTAGTAAGTAGAACGATAATCTGGGATAATTAATTAATTGATTAAAAATTATTTTTTTAGACGTAGAATATCCTGCAGAAGCTATAAAAAAAACACTAAAACTAATAGATGAGTTTAGCAAGATAAAAGAATGTAAGACGTGTATATACAAACACACACAAATCAATTATATTTTAGGAACTGAGCCCAATCTCTTCCCTACTGCAAAACTCCACCGCAGAGGCCCCCCTGAATAAAGCCTGCCTTACTGTCTTTAAAAAAAAAATGTATTTCCACATATGCTAGCAATAATGTATAAATAAAATTTAGAAAATAATTTCATTTATAACAGCATCAAAAAGAATTAAATACTTCAGAATAAATTTAATCAAAAAAGCACAAGATCTGTACACTGAAAATTATAAAATACTATGGAAAAATTTTAAAGAAGACCGAAATGAAGAGATACATGATTTCATGTGTTGGAAGAGCAGGGTATCAATTCTCCCAAAATAAATCCACAGATTCAATGTAATCCCTATCAAAATCTTAATAATTTTTCTTTTGTAGACACTGGCAAGCTGACCCTAAAATTCATATGGAACTGCAGAAGACCTATAAGAGGCAAAACAATTCTGGAAAAGAACAAAGTTGGCGGGAATTACATTACCTGGTTTCAAAACTTAGAATAAAGCTATTAATCAAGACAGTGTCGTACTGGCATAAGGACAGAGATACCGATCAATGGAACATAAAACAATCTAGAAATAAACCCACACATTTATGATTAAGTGACTTTCAACAAAGTGCCACAACTAAATGAGGAAAAGAGTCTTTTCAACAAATTGTGCCAGAATGACTGGACATCCATATGCAAAATAACTAACTTAGACCCTACTTCACACCATAGGCAAAAATTAACTCAACATGTATCACTGACCTAAAAATCTAACAGTATAAAAGCTTCTAGAATTAAGTAAATATAGATCTTTGGATCTTGGTTAGGCAGAGTTGTTAGATATGGCATCAAAAGCATAATCTTGAGTGGAAAGATCTGACAAACCGGACTTCATCAAAATTAGAAAACTTGACATTTCAAAGACACCATTAAAAAATGAAAAGAATAATGTCAGATGTCAAACTTCTCCGTCAGCACTTCAGCTCCTTATCCATGAACTGAAGACACAGGTATATGTGACTTTAGGTTCTTTCTAGTTCTGGGGTGGGATAATTTGGAAATGAAAGCTAGGCAAGTATTATTTCTTGATGAAAAAGAGTACGTAGGTCAGTTAAACTCCAAAAACAAACAAACTCATAGAAAAAGAGATCAGATCTGTGGTTACCAGTCGTGGGGGTTGGGGGAGGGGAATTAATTCGATGAAGGTGGTCAAAGGTACAAACTACCAGTTATAAGTACGTACTAAGGATAATTAACATAACTAACACTGCTGTATGTTATATATGAACATATACATATGTTTACTAAGAGAGTAAATCCTGACTTCCTATCACAAAAAATTTTTTTTCTTTTTTTTTAAATTTTATATCTATATAAGATGATGAATATTCACTAAACTTAACGGTGGTAACCATGTAACGATGTATGTTAAGTCAAATCATTATGCTGTACATCTTAAATTTATACAGTGCTGTCTGTCAATGATGTCTCAGTAAAACTGGAAGAGAAAAAGCAAAAGAGGACAGTAAATCAGTTTAAATCAGTTTTGGTTCTCATTCTGGTCCCTGTAACATGACAACTGGGGTATATATACTCCCTCCATACCATCTTCCCAACTGCTGGCAAGGTTATTCTTCTAACAAAGATACAGTGTTACTCTTCGGTTTAAAATCTTTAATGGCTCCCTATTGCCTACAATAAAAACTCAAAATTCCCAATTTACTTTCACTTCCTCATTTTCTCACAAACTGGACTGGAGTTTCTTTCTTTTCTTTTCCTTTCTTTCCCTTTCCCTTCCTTCCTTCTTTTCTTTCTAAGAGGAGCATTCTTTTCCAGCTTTACTGAGGTATAATTGACAAATAAAATTGTTAAGATATTTAACGTGTACATCATGATTTGACATACATACACATGGTTAAAGGATTCCTCCTATCTAATTAATATATCCATCACCTCTCACATACACACACACATATATAAAGTTCTACTCTCTTAGCAAATCTCAATTATATAATACACTGTTATTACCTACAGAAATCATGCTGTACATTAGATCCTCAAACCTTGTCTTATAGGTGAAAGGGTAATGGAGTTTCTAAAACAGCAAAGACCAGTGTCAGACACACCTGAATTCAAATCCTGACTCTCTCACTTACCAACTATGTGATCTTCCTGAAACTTAGCTTCTCCATCTGTGAAAGTGGAACTAATGATTCTGTCGCATGTGACTGTTAAGTATCAAGTAAGATACCGTCTGGTAAGCACTAGAAGTACCTAACCCACGATAGCCAGATACTAATTGTTCTCCACCTTCTGGTCCTCTTCAACAAGGTATGTTTACATTCTTCAAGACTCAACTCAGATTTGTCTTTTTTCAATTCTCCTGCCTTAACTTCTTCCTTCTTTAAGCTTCCTACTTTGTGCAATCTTCCATCATAGGATTTGCCATTGTGAATTAAGTTTGCTCCGAAATGGAAGAAACTGAGGGTAGAGATGCTGTATTATTTTAGTTTCTCCAGCATACAGTGCATAGTAGGTGCTCAGTAACATCTTCTTTGGGTGATTAACAGAAAACGGACAGACAAAGAAACCCCAACTGAAAATAAAACATACGCTTTAAGAACATACTTTGGGGAAAACACAGATTTTAAGTCACCTATAATCTCACTGACGTTACATAGCCCATTTTAATATTTGATTCCTTCCCCTCGTTCATGTGGGTGGGAGGAAGGAAGAAAGCATGAAGTACAGTAGAGAAAGAGCAAGAATATGAGCCCAAGCCCCCTGCCTCCTATACTATTTCTACCTCTGGAAAATGTTTTTTTTAACATTTTTTATTGATTTATAGTCATTTTACAATGTTGTGTCAAATTCCAGTGTTCAGCACAATTTTTCATTCATACATGGACATATACACACTCATTGTCACATTTTTTTCTCTGTGAGCTATCACAACATTTTGTGTATATTTCCCTGTGCTATACAGTATAATCTTGTTTATCTATTTTACAATTTTGAAATCCCAGTCTATCCCTTCCCACCCTCCACCCACCCTGGCAACCACAAGTCTGTATTCTCTGTCTATGAGTCTATTTCTGTCCTGTATTTACGCTTTGTTTTTGTTTGTTTGTTTGTTTTTGTTTTTTAGATTCCGCATATGAGCGATCTCATATGGTATTTTTCTTTATCTTTCTGGCTTACTTCACTTAGAATGACATTTTCCAGGAGCATCCATGATGCTGCAAATGGTATTATGTTGTCGGTTTTTATGGCTGAGTAGTATTCCATTGTATAAATATACCACTACTTCTTTATCCAGTCACCTGTTGATGGACATTTAGGCTGTTTCCATGTTTTGGCTATTGTAAATAGTGCTGCTATGAACATTGGGGTGCAGGTGTCATCCTGAAGTAGGGTTCCTTCTGGATACAAGCCCAGGAGTGGGATTCCTGGGTCATATGGTAAGTCTATTCCTAGTCTTTTGAGGAATCTCCACACTGTCTTCCATAGTGGCTGCACCAAACTGCATTCCCACCAGCAGTGTAGGAGGGTTCCCCTTTCTCCACAGCCTCTCCAGCATTTATCATTTGTGGATTTTTGAATGACAGCCATTCTGACTGGTGTGAGGTGATACCTCATCGTAGTTTTGATTTGCATTTCTCTGATAATTAGTGATACTGAGCATTTTTTCATGTGCCGTTTGATCATTTGTATGTCTTCCTTGGAGAATTGCTTGTTTAGGTCTTCTGCCCATTTTTGGATTGGGTTGTTTAATTTTTTCTTATTGAGCCGTATGAGCTGCTTATATATTCTGGAGATCGAGCCTTTGTCGGTTTCATTTGCAAAAATTTTCTCCCATTCCGCAGGTTGTCTTCTTGTTTTACTTATGGTTACCTTTGCTGTGCAGAAGCTTGTAAGTTTCATTAGGTCCCATTTGTTTATTCTTGCTTTTATTTCTACTAGAAGAAAATTTTTGAGATATATGTCAGATAATGTTTTGCCTAAGTCTTCCTCTAGGTTTATTGTATCTTGTCTTATGTTTAAGTCTTTGATCCATTTTGAGTTGATTTTTGTATATGGTGTAAGGGAGTGTTCTAGCTTCACTGTTTTACATGCTGCTGTCCAGTTTTCCCAACACCATTTGCTGAAGAGACTGTCTTTATTCCATTGTATATTCTTGCCTCCTTTGTCGAAGATTAGTTGACCATGGAAAATGTTTTTTATATTTAATAGTATTAATAAACACATCCCTTAATTAATACGATGTAATACAACAGTCCACCTCATGGTCATATGCAATTATAGGTGACAAAACATACTCCAAAGTCAAACATGCCTTTTTGGACAAAGCTAAATGTTACTCTATATGGTTTATATCAGTGGTCTTCAGCAAATATTTGCAATCCTCCCTCTAGAAAGGATTTCACTTCCCTGCCCCCTTGAAGTTAGATGCTACCATGTGACTTTCTCAGACCAACGAAAATGGAACCAATACGTGCCACTTCTGGAGAGCCTCTGAGAGCCAGGGCACAATCTGCCATGTTCTCTTTTTCCTGCCTTCGCAACTGTGGACAGACAGAGATGGTGTCTCCCTTCATCATCTCTGTCAAGGTATAGTTGTTGTCAAGGAAAGCTGCCAAGGCAGACCATGATGTTCGTGTAGCATGAGCAAGAAATAAACCTCTGTTGCCCAAAGCCAGTAAGAATTGAAGCTGTTTGTTATTACAGTATATTCTAGATATTGACATATATAAAAAGGAGTTTAGTATTTCTCTACGTCACCCCCATCTCCAGCTTTAAGAATGTTCTGCACAACACTTTCTTTGTTTAGCTTTTCTCCTTCAGCATAAGGATTTTAATACCCATCCATGTTTTGCATGTATCAATAGTTCGTTCCTTTTTACTGATGAACAGTGTTCCATGGTACAAATATACTACTATTTTCTATCCATTTACCAATTGATGGACTTTCTGTTACTTCCAGTTTTGGCAATTACAAATAAAACTGCTAGAAACATTAAAAAAAAAAAAGAATGTTCTGCACAAAGTTGGGACTCAGGTTTACTACACACTTTCTAAAATATGGAATGAATTTTAGGATATTTTTTAAAAGGAAAAAAAGACAGTCCAACGGCTAGCAGAATCAAATATTTTCAATGAAAAGATTTTAAAAACTGAAATAACTGCACACAAAAAAGGCTACAGTGTACAGAGGTAATATATGGATGGCAGTACTTTAATAATACTAATATTAGCAATAATAACAATTAATAATAATAATAATAATAATAAATAATAATAATCCCTATTTACCCAAAATAAATACTTCTACTACTTCCTCTCCTTGCAGAGGCTGAAATCACAGAACTCCAGATTCCACAGAGCATCGCAAGCGGTCACTACCAATCAATGAGGGCTGGCCCTCAATATGAAATCTATCTGCCATCATTCTAACACACCAGAAAACCTCGACCTATGAAAACAGTAGGTTGCTGAAAGCAGTGGAGACTGTTACCTGCTTCTGCAATGTTCACTCCCATGCTTAGCTAACACCACTCTAAATCTAGCTAGTGGTGATCTTATAATGTACAGAAATATTAAATCACTAAGTTGTGCACCAGGAACTAACCTAGTGTTGTAGGTCAATTATACTTCAAAAGCAAACAGATTCATAGAAAAAGAGATCAGATTTGTGGTTTTCAGAGGAAGGGGGTGGGGGAGGGGGTGGATGAAGGTGATTAAACAGTACAAACTTTCAGTCATAAGATAAATAAGTACTAGGGATGTAATATACAACATGATTAACGTAATTAACTCTGCTGTATGTTACATATGAAAGTTACAATACTAATAGAGCAAATCCTAAGAGTTCCTATCACAAGGAAAAAAATGTTTTCTTTTGGTTTTATTTTGTATCTGCGTGAGATGATGGATGTTTATGAAACTTACTGTGGCAATTATTTCATGATGTAAGTCAAGTCATCATGCTCTACACTTTAAACTTACACAGTGCTGTATGTCAATGAAATCTCAGTAAAACTAGAAGGGAAATAAACAGATCTACCCTAGGCAGCAATGCACTCAGCTAAGGACTAAATTCCCTTTGCAGCTACATGTGGCCAGAGGACACAAGCTGAAGCATATGGTACTTCTTAGAAGGGTGTTCTACATGGAGGGACTGTGCCCTTGGTCTGCTTCCTCCATTCTACTTCAGGGGATACATGTGTTTAATGACTAGGGCGCTAGGAACTATCACGGAATCCGAGGGCAAAAGCCATATCCTAGAAATGACTAAGCAGTCAGAAAAAAGGAGCCAAATCCTCAATGATTTTGCAGCGCAGAGGCATGAAACCAGCACTAGCGCTCACCCTCCAGACTTTGACATGAGAGAAATCAACATTCCTATTCTTGTCACTACTACTTGGGAGTTTTCTATCATATAAAGACAAACCTAATCCAGGCCCAAGAACAGAACCCAAGCATTCTGACATAGAGTCCAGGATACTCCAAATTTTTATATATATATATATATATTTGGATAATTATTATTATTACAAATATACATGACTAAGTCAAAAAGAATCAAACTAAAATTTTTTGAAGATTAATATAATTATTTTCTCTCTCCACTATACATTATTTATTTATAGTCCAATCTACACTGTGACAACTACATTTTTAAATATCACTTAAATTCTTTAATAATAAAAATCCATCTCTATTTAGAATACCTTAGTGAAATGAGGGGCAGACGGTAGGGGGCAGCCTCACTTAACTATCTCAGTAAAAAGAAGTTGGAAACAATACTGATTTTTCATCATTCATATCTCAGTTTTTTTTTTTTGTTCTTAGAGTCTCTTAATTCACAAAATCATCTGCTTCCATTCTACACTGCTATATAACAAACCACCACAAAATATAGCAGATTAAAACAACAACCATTTTACTTACTCATAATTTTGCAGTCTGGGCTAGGCTCAGCTGGCTGGTTCCTCTGCTAGTCTTAGCCCTGGTCAGTTCTGTAGCTGTATTCAACAAGCAATTCACTTGGAGGCTGAACTCAGCTGGGACACTGGGAGAGCTGCGCATCCCTCTTCCCCAATAGTTGCAGAATCCCTCCCTCTCTGCATGGTCACTCCAGCAAGGTCTGACCTAGCTTCTCCCATGGTGACTCAGCGCTGCAAGCATGCAAAAGTGGAAGTTCCAGGCCTTGTTAAAATTCAGGCCTTAAATTAGCAGTGTCATTTTTTTCTGCGTTCTACTGGTTCAAGTGAGCCACAGGGCTAGCCAAGATACATGGAGAGGTGACGATACAACATGAATACCCACAGGTGCTCACTGGGGGTCTCCAATGTAATAGACTACCTTCTCCCCCTGTATTTACTGAATAGGTGAACACCTTGATGTATGACCTTTAGCATGCTATAATCACGCCGGGGCTCAAGCGTCTGTAAAATAAGAGGTCAGATTAAATGTTTCTGGAATGCTCATCTAGTTTTAATATTCTGTAACTCTAAGTACATAAATCTAATATGAGAAAAACTCGGCCATATCAACCAAATGCTTCAACCCTGGTAGAACAATTCATTGATGAGAGCTTTAAGTTAAAGAATATGGTTATTCTTTAATACGCTTCACATTGTTATTCCATATGCAACTAGGTGCTTACTCCAAACACATGGTACATGTCATTAGGATCCCAAAGATTAGAAAACCGAGGAATTTTTTTTTGCTAGGCTCCACATTAAGAACAAAATGACACAAATGTCACTAAGATCATCAACTATGTTGTTTCTAATATAAATGTATTACACTGAGGTGTAAAGAGTAAAAGTGATCCAGTATAAAAAGACTAAGAAATAATTTTAAAACCACCAAATAATCAGTCTCATTTAGGGAGACCTACTGATAAAATCATGGTCAGCAGCGCTGTAATATAAAAAGATCACTATGACAACATTCTCAAGTTTGGGTAATAAAACATTTTTTAGACGATTTTGTATAACATTACTACATATACAGCTTCTAGGGAATTGCTTTGGTTGTTTTTCATGATAAGAAACATTCTATAGAGATTTCTGCTGACCTGGCTTTTCCATCTTTTTCTATTTATTAGGGACAGCAGTACAGAATGGAAATCTTTATTGTCCCCCATCCCCAATCCCCATACCATAACTACTACAAGATTTTATGCCATGGCATTTTTTAGAGTGAGTCTGGCACCTCATGACACATGTCTGCCAATAACAAGTCCTATGACGTCAGGCACACACTGGATGATGATGGTAACAGCAGTAACGGTAACAGCGAAGTCTTACAATACTGCGTCTGAATAGCACTTAGTTTGTGCCAGGCATGTTCTAAATTCTATACATACACAAATTCACAACAATCCTAAATGGGAGGTGCTATTATGCCAATCTGCAGACAAGGCAACCAAGGCAGAAAAAGTGAAGTCACTTACAAAGGTCAAACAGTCATTACATAGCAGAACTCAGATCTGAATTTAGGTAATCTTGGCTCCAGAATCAGTTATGTTCCCAGACCTTAGTTTTTCTCATTTGTAAAACAAGATTATGGTTTTTAAACTTATTGGCTTTTTAAAAATTGCACAGATGTATATATGAAAGTAGATGTATTATTTATTTTGTATCCTTTTAAATCATTTTATATGCACAAAATATATACACAGTTTGGGTCTGTGTGTTTTTTACAAAATAGAGTTAGTACTAAACTTACTGTTTTGCCAATTCTTGGAAAATTTTTCCTCAGGTCAACAAATGTATCACAGACATCCTCCCACTTTGGTACCCACAGATCTACCTCTCTGTCCTGATAAAAGCTACGTGGTTGTCCACTGGTGGATATTTTGTTCTTGCCAATTTTTCTCTGCTAGTTTTCTACCTTTCTCTACTGCCACGAGCATCACTGCATGTATACACTGGCCTGTATGTACTGGGAATATAGTCTGATTTCCTTTCTCATCTTCATGGGCTGTCTTGGTGCCTTTTCCCCCCATCTACTGAAGGTAAATAAGCATCTTGATCCTTTTCCTATTTTCCACATATTCTCCACATTTACAGTGATTTCAGATTAAGTCAGATTTTTAATTACCTATCCTAATCCAGCTCCTAAATTCTAATCGCACATCCCCAAAGATTCCCAAGTCTTGTAGATATCTACGCCAGAAACTCAAAATTCCTCCCCTGCATTGACTGAAATCTCTCTTCCTTTCCATCCACACTACCAACAGTTTACCCTCTGCCTAGATCACCTCACACCAGGACTATGCAATATCCCATTATCTCTGCCTCCAGGTAACTTCCCTCTTCATATTATTACCAGGATGATTTTCCTAAAATAGCCATTATCAAATCATTAAGTATTCGAGTACCTACATCCAACCATATAAAATGTACACAGGTTACAAAATAATGTAGTAACATTCTTTTTCTCAGGAAGACTGCAAATATCTACTTTTAAAACTTTAAAAAATAAAACAATCTAGGCATAAAGCAGAGGTTGAAGACCTGCAGTCCACTGGCAGTCCATAAATGAAACCTAGCCCACAAGATATAGTTCCAAATAGTGTTTTAGATCTTAATTAATTGAAAATGTTTAACAATCAAGAGATTTCACATAAAAATCCAGGTTTCCAGACTTTGTTGGAAAACCATAGTACCTAGAAACAACAGCTCATAGACTCACATGGCAACCATTAGCCAGAACTGTCTTACCAGTGTCACCCAAGCAAGGCATAAAGACTCCTAGGACTCTCCAGGCTGTTTCTACTCACCATTTTCTCCCCCAACTCAAGGTCTTAAGTGTCAGATATCATTCAGGAGCTTACACGAAGCATGCACCTCATTTAAATTACCTACTTAGTCTCTGTAAACAGTTCATAATGCCTGGACTATAAACTCAACAGCCTGACATTCAAGGACCATCACAGGTCGGCCCCACCCCAACAGTAAGCAAGCCCTCTTCTAGTCACACCCCACCAGGAAAACAGCTTTACACTCCCCTCAATCATTGTATTCACTCTGCTACCCGGCATCCTCTCGCTTTCTTCTCACTCAATTTGGCTAAATCCTATTGATCCTTCAAGGTCTAATTCATGTACTGCTTCCTCCAAATTTTTGTGGACCCTTCTTGGCCACAATGAACCTTTTTCCACAGTTGACTATCTATCCCAGCACATATTTAGCACTTCCATGCTCTTTGAATAACGTGTGCCAAATGAAAAAGTTACAGAAAAGGATTTCTCAGACTTAAAACAACTTCAGCATTTGTGCATCATACATAGTTATTGCTATCACAAAATTAATAGCAGATGCAAAATCAAACAATTTTCCTGTCTTTTACATGAGGCTTTTTCTAGGGAAAATGCAAAAAGAGCTGTGTCATTCCTGCTTCTCTTTAACTTGTGTTAAGTCCTTCAAATTCTACAAATAGACTGACACTTTCAATTACAAATTCAAGATTAATCCCTCTACTGAATTTTCACAGTAACCACAAGCATACATTTATATGCAGGTTATCACTGAGACAAGAGACAAGACCATCCCTATTTCAGTTCACAACTTTTGCAACTTATACCACCAAGAAGTTCTGAAAATAGCCACTATAGCATAAGCAAGATAAAGAAAACTTCAAAATAGAAGAGGAAGGAATTAATCAGCTTCTTGAAATTAAAAGATGGGCTGAAACAATTTTTTTTAAAAAGAGAGGGAGGGAGGGAAACACACACAGAAACACACACACACAAACTAGAAAGTTTACTCTCTATCAGCTAAAAATTATGTTCAGTCCAAATGTCTCAAAGACTAAGAACTATATCAAATCCTATCAAGGTACCTCACACCTCCCACCAGGTGAGAGCAGAGAGAGCACCTAAAGTTCTCTAAGACTGAAAATTGACCATTTTCATTTTGGAAAGTCAATGAAGTTTCAGGGAAGCCCCTTAGTCATAACCGTAAGTGGCTTAAGGACACAAGGTTAGACAATCGCTATCTGCCCAGAGGAAATCTGATTGCGGCCTGGGGAATAACATGCAGTTCTGCAAAACGGTGGGAGAGGAGGGGAGGAGAAGGGCAGTGTGTCTCTTCACCCTGAGAACTGACTATTAATCTGGCATGGTAGAATTAACTAATAGTAAAATGTACTAAATCACTATTTTCAAAATGGGAAAATAAACTGTCATGATACTTTTAAATTTATATGAAAATCCATGTTTATGAAGTCTACATATTAATGACCATATTACACCAAATATAAAATTATGTTAGACTAAAAACATCATCTTTTCAAAGACCAGAGATTCTTCCATGAATAAGACCAACAGAGCAACAGCAAACTACAATGAGGTCAGGTTAAAGAACAATCACCTAACAAGTAAGACAGGCTGCCATTCTAGGATCAGTTTTTCAAATAAATTAGAATATTTCAGTGCCTGTTAAGTCCCAGAGACCAGTAATTACTGAAAATTTCCACTTATCTAATTTCTTGAAAAATAAGAAAAAGAATAACTACCATAAAAATTACAAATTTCCATCATCTCAAAAAGCACAAACGATAGTGATATTTCTCAACTATGAACTGTTGCCCTATGAAACCGCACATACTATAATTCAATACAGATTTTTTGTATCACTTATTTCACAGTTCTGGAAATGGGAAATTTTGGTGGGGGAGGGGCTTTACAAATATAGAACAGCAACAAACAGTCACCTGCAACACAGCCACTTTCTGCTGATTCCTGCCTGGCATCAATGCTCAAGTTTTCTACAACAGTGATGCTCAAGGTGATTTTCTCCCTTTGAAAAGAAAGTGGTTCAGGCTATAAAGAGTTTATTCCAAGAGTCAAGGATACTATCTCAGAAATCCTGTCCCCACCACCTGCTGCTTCCATGACACCCTCACATCTACCCCATCCTTAACATCACACTTGTTGACTTGGTAAGAAATATGGTAAAATGTAATTCCTTGACTTCCCAACTTAGTAATGTGAATATATAGTCTATGGGGGAAAAAAATAAAATAAAAGCTTCAAGAAGAGTTTCCTTAACACTAATAGAAAAATAACTGCAACTTCTACACACGCCTCCTCTGCAGCAGGAGCTTCCTCACCGACGGGTGGCCCTGTACGTCTGTTAAGGTGATAAGCTACTCCGAATAAGCAAATAGACAGTCCTCACTGTCAAAAAGGACTTTCAGACAAATGTAAATTTTACTGTTTCACGCGACATTTCCCTATTTATATACCTACTTTTCAAACTCTAAGATTAATAGCTTCAGTGCAAAACTCCTGACTTTAGGCAGCACACAGAATTTTAAAGTTATAATAGTTAATGTAAAACCAGTAACTATATACTCTTCAAATGTGATAAAACATAAAAATTAGCTAACATTATAAAACAAGAAAATGTTTAACTGATTTACTTAATTATTAAAAATTCAAAAATTTAAACTCAAAGTAAAACTATTAGTGCGTGGTTACCTTTTTTTAACCCCAAAACAAATACACAAACCTATTTTAAAAAAACAGGCATCTTCCCTAGCGTAAAACCACCCACTTACTGACCATTCAAATAACACTGACAACAAACACCTTTATCTCCTCTGTATTCCACAAAAATATTAATTTTTGTTTTTTAGGTAACTATTTGCCATTCCACATAATCTTAATGTTTACAAGCCTAATTTACATGTTACACATCAGTTTCACTTTCAGGGTCTGGGCTACCCAGCTAACTACAGGGTCTTCTCTGCATGTATCTAAATACAGTGTAGACACACAATTGAACCCCCTTCTCTTTGCTTTCCATTTCACACGTTAGTTTCCATTTACATGTTTCTACACCAGAGACTCCATTCCCTTCGAAAGACACACCTAATTTTAAAGAATTCATTAAAAAGTTTAGAACCATCAAAGTTACCTCTAGACTTAATATCCTATAAGGAATGCTGCACCAGTTTTCAAATCTAAAAGAGAAAACACTTTTAAGACTTAGAGTTGTCCTGAACATTTTCCAAATTGTTGATGTTTTTATATTGCTAGATTAGTGTCATTCTGTAAAAATGTTTTAACTTCTCAAAGGGTTTTTTTTCCTTCATTGATAAGAGATAAAAATTAAAATAATAAACCAACCTTTCTTCTGGTGTACCCAGGAGCTGCACTAATACAAATGAGCTCATTTTAATCTCAGGGGGAATGTGCACACACATATGTAAGTGTAAGTGTGAGGCATGTAACAACATAGATAAGTCTAAGCTTTCTAGACTAAGAATTTGAAAGCAAATCTAAAACTTGTAATAATTCCAAATTAATGTTCAGGAAAAATAAAAACAAGAAAAGAGTGAAAATAGGAAGCAATCAAGTAAAAACCCTACTATGGCTTGGTAAGTGTTGCTAAAGAATACAAAAAAAGTGGCAAAGAAGTTTAAAGTTACTTAAAACTGCACCTTCCTTCGCCAGATTTCAGTTAATACAGGAATAACAATGGCATTTTATACCAGACGTTACAACGCAAGTGGCAATAATAAACCCTAACTTGGTATCACAAAGCAGCTAATGTAATAATGTATGCATCCTGTACTAGTTTCCCTCACGATTTGTCATAGCTGGGTAAGAGCTGGCAATAAAATATGGAGGCAAGTTGAAGGCCCTGAATCATTTTCATAGTAAAAGGAGAGCAAAGCAAACAAGAGTACATCCAGTCAAGGGCTTCATGGGTTTCCCACACCCTGTTCCGCTCTGCCTGAGTTACCATCACTATTTTTACTATGTATCACCAAACGTAACAATGCTATTACTAAATGGATGCACCTCAACAGAAAAAAAAAAAAGGCAGACTATCCATAAATGTGCTAATTTCCTCCGCGGCGCGGTGCCCCCTTCCACGACCGACAGTTCAATGAGCCCATCATAATGAAATGAGTAAGCAATCCACGCCATTCTACATACAACTCCGCACAAGACGTTCACAGATCTGAGCTCGTCCCCAGCACCCTCAAGAGCCACAAGCGCTGAGCGACTCGCTGGCACTAAAACGGGCTTCTTCATTTACAGGCAAAGTTGTCGCCTGGCCCTTTTGCAAAAAGACATTTCTGCTAATCGAATAACCGGAGGCATACAGTCCGATCTCTGCTCAAAAGCACACTCCCGACCGGGTAACAGCCCAGAGAGACGACTTCGATGTAAGTTCAGCCACATTTACATCTGCATTCTCTCTGAACAAATGTGCTCTTCGCCTTCGGCCTGCTGTGGGAATACTGGCTCCGTTTCCAAAACTTGCTGCACGCCGTCCCCGGGAGCTGGGCGATCACCGGGAGCAGCTCCTCGGCGCTGGGCGGTGCGGGGCTGGGGTTGGGGGAGGGGGAGGAAGAAGTCAAAGGACTTCCTAATATATCATTAAGAGACGAAAGCCCAGGTTTGGGAACCAGAAAAGTTAAAGGAGCGGCTGTCTGACAAAGAAAAAAGCCCTAGTTCTGCCCGCTTCCTCCTCACCCGCCCGCCGGGGCCGGGAGACCACCTGGCCGAGGCGTTTTGACAGCTCGGCTAGCGTCCCGGAACCGACGGCCCGGGAGCTGACAAGAAATCCGTCCCGGGGCTCCCCAGGTGTGCTTCGGGGCTGTTCCTTACACGGCCCGGCGAGGCCAAGACGGATCTACGAGAAATTTCTCCAAAAAGAGAAGCCCCAGGAAAACACGGCGCAAGGGCCGAACTAAAAAGTAAAGTGTGGCGGCAGCGCGACCCGTCGGCGCCCGACTGGGCGGAGTGTGGTGCGGGGCGGCCGCGGGAGGCCGGGCGCCGGGCGGGCAGGGGAGCGGGGCGCGGGGCGGCCGAGCGCCCGGGGCCGGAGCCGCGCGGCCGGCGCGGGCCCCACCCCCACCCCGCGGGGGCGGCCGGGGGCGCGCGGGGGCGGCGGGGCCGGGCGCGCCGGTGACAGCTCCGGGCCGGCGCCGAGGCTGGCTCCCGGCCTGGCTCCCTCACACTCAACTTACTTCTTTCTGGCTCTCTGGAAAGGGGAAGCGCCATCTTTGCGAGGCCGGCCCCGAGGTCTTTTGTCTGCGGCTGCGGGGCTCGGGGCCGGGGCTCCGGGCTCCTCGGGGGGTGGTGGCGGCGGCTGCGGCTGCTCCGCGCTCTTGTCCTCCTCCGACGACATCCTAGTCACCAGGAAAGACACATGGATCCCGGTCCTCCTCCTGGGGGGCTCCTCCCGCCGCCGCCGCCGCCGCCGCGGCCGCCGCCGCCGCCGCTGCTGCTCGGGTTCCTCCTCCCCGGCTCAGCCTCTCGCATTTCCCGCAGCCCCGGGAGCAGCAGCAGGTACCGGGAGAGGCGGCAACATGGAGCGAGCAAGACACGCACTCACACACATACGCGCGGGCGCGCGCACCTCGGCGCGCAGGGGCCGGGCGGGGGGCGGCGGGCGGGGCGGGCGGGCGCGAGGGAGGGGCCGGGCCGGGCCTGGGCGGGGAGGTGCGGGCGGGGCGGGCGGGCGCCTGGCGGTGCGGGTGTGGGTGCGGGCGCGGGCGCGGGGCGGGCGGTGCTGGGCGAGGCGGGGCGGGGCTACTGAGGGGCGCTAGGGGCGCTGGGCCAGGGATCTCCGCCCGCGCCCCTCCCCCAGGCCGCCCGCGGCGGGGAGGAGAAAGGGGCCGCTGCGCGGGGAGCGGCGGGCCCGCGGGGCCGGCGGGCGGGCCGGGGTCGCGCCCCTGGCGGCTGCCCCTCCCCCGCGCGGGCCGCGTCAGGCGGGGCGGCGGCGGCGAAGTTTTGACAGCTGCTCCAGTTGTTGTTGTGGGTTCCGGGCTGCGCGAGCGCCGGCCCCTCAGCGCCCGCACCCGGCCTCCCGGGCAGAGGAGAAGGAAGTTTTGCGGGTGTGCGTGTAGCACACTCAGACACACACACACGACCGTGGTCGTCGCGCGAGGGCGGCGCCGGGTCTCCCCCGGGCGCCCCGCACCACAGACCTCTCAAACTCGCCGCCGTCTCTCCCACACACGGCCGCCGCGACGCCCCCGCCCCCACTCCGCCGGCCCCACCGCCCCCCGCGCGCCGCCGCTGCCACTCACGGGGCTTGCTCCGCGCATGCGCCGTCCGCGGACGCGCCGCCGCCGCCGCTGACCTCACCGCCCCTCCCCCGCCCCCGCTCCCTCCTCCTCTGACGCGGCGGCGGGGCTGCGCCGCGACTCCGGCTCCGGCTCGGGCTTGGGCTCCTGCTCTGGAGAGCGCCAAGCTGCGGTCAGGGAGTCCGGGATCGGGGTCCGGGGACTCCGCGGAGGGAGAGCGAGGAAGAGGAGGGCCGCGTCCGCGCTCCGCAGGCGCTGGGTCCCCCCGGACGAGCGGGCGGGTGTGGAGCGCGTCCCGCCCCCGCGCGCGCCCGGCCGGGTTCCCCCCGCGCACACCCCTCGCGGGCGCGCAGACCCGGCCCGGAGGGACTTGGCCGGGCGCACGTTCAGCCTTCTTTCGTTTTAATGCGCGTCTGCGGAGAAAAAGAAATGGAGTGCAACTTCGTTCTCATCCAATTCCAGTGATAGTTTTGTTATTACAACGTAATTTTTTAAATGATCCAGAAAGGGTTTTTTTAACTGTCAAGACAAAAAGAACGATGACATTTTGAAGAAAAAAATGCTGAAAGACATAATAAACCAATAAAAACCCAACAACTTGGTTTTAACGTTGTGTATTGCCGTGGAGACAAAAATCGAAGTACTTGTAAGCCACCTCCTACAATACATAAAACCGGTTTTAAAAAAAAAATGGGCTAGAATCAGAAATCTGAAATATGCACTTTATCAGGAAGGAGAGTTCCAAACGTGGAATTGTGGATTTCTTATTCTAACACTGATGGACACTTGGACAATGTGCTCTCTGCTTTCCTTTCCATTCACTATGGGAGTGAAAAAATTACAGCTTTGAATTGGGAGAAAATACTAAGACCTCTCAGCCAGTTGCAAAAGGATTGAGTTAAACTCATTTTATAGACATACACTCTAGGCCGAACATCCTAGGACTTTCTGATTCTTTCAGTCTTCACAGCCTGGTTTCAGTATAAGGTAAAAATAACATTCTGCTTTCTCCTGCTATGATGTTTGCCTGCCCTTCCTCCCAGTAGCCAGAATAAAAATCTCGAGTCCTGTTTCTTATTTGGGCGAATATACAGTTTGATTTCTAGAGCCCATTCTGACTAAAAGCATAGTGCTCTGAAATGGCTGAAATCAGGACTACAATAAGACAGTCATTTGAATTCCTTCAGGGCTTAATTCCTGCTGGCTTTTTCAAGTTTACTAAACTTAAACTTTGAGATTGGGGAGAATCTGGCTTGGTTAAGGCAAATTATAAAAGTGTCTAACTATTGTACACAGAAATACAACCTATACATGGCTAATAAATTTATGAAGTGGTACATTTAAACTTTATTACTCATCCTTTCTTTTTCATTTTTTCTTGCACATTACACTAAATAAGGTAGACTTTCAAAAATTGGAGTATTGAAAAAAATTGGATTATTGACCCAAATATTTATCTGTTGGATACTGAAATTAGAGTAGTCATTTCCAACTGTGTGTTTCATATGCACAAGATTCCACATCCATACAATTTACTTCAGTATGTCAGCACCTTAAACACAGAATTTAAGGATCAGCATGTGCAAAATTCAAGTCACTCCTGATGAAGACAAGTTTTAAAAGGAAACAACTAGGGACTGAGAACAGAAAAGTGGGTAGAATAAGTGGAAGGGCAGAAATCAAGCTTTGTGAAGTGGTGCTTCTGGAATGATAAAAGATGATGAAGGTCCATTGGCTGCTGTGAGCAGACAAGTAGTTGGCAGCTGTTTTAAAAGACTGACCAGGAGGCTCCTCAGCATGTAGTTATTGTGGGCAGAGCAAACAAAATATAACCCAGGATGCAGAGCAAGTATTCAAGGAATACTTATTCACCATAAATAAAGGTCTTCCAAAGGCTTTTCCATCTCCATCACCCAAATTACACAGCTCTGAGACCACGATGGCAAAAATCCAGTAGTCAGGTAGCTGAGATTCCTCGAAATTATAAAATCAGAAAGACGTGAGCATTTAGTAGGTAGGACCAAAATTTAAAAAATTAGAACAACTACTTTCTAATAAGTACACACTTCAAACAAGTATTTTTAAAATGTAGTAGATATGCACCCAAGTATTAACAGCAATCATCTCTGAAGGGTTGGATTACAAGGGACTTTCACTTTCTATATTACATTTTTCTATAATATATCAATCTTTCAGAGCATATTTAGTATAGTCATAAATATATATTAAAAGTTTAAAATGTGGGTAAGGGAATGAGGGATATTATCTGCAAAAAAAGAAAAAGCAACATCTCATGAAACTGTAAGCAAAAGGGATTCTCAGAGTCTAGCATACAAGTGACTGAATAGAAGTCCATGGTACAGCACCCATTCTTACTAAACAAAGGCCTATCAAATGTCACTGATGCAGTCTTTCTTTAGCAGTCTTTATCACTTTGTTTTAGTGAATGTAAAAATATTTATAAGGCTTTCCCATAGGTTCACAGCTAAATGTTGTCCTTCTCTTTTTGTTTTCCCATGAAGTCTTAAATTCCTCAGTGTTTTTAAAGAACCAAAGTTTTACAGCTGTGTAAAGACCACTGAAAACTTAAATTCTAGATCTTATACATTTTGTGTCCATATTTTTACCATTAAATTTGCAAGATTAAAAGTTGCAGTCACAGGCTATCATTTTGGTCCTTTATTTTTTCAGTAGGTTAAAAATGTTTTTAAGAGAATTTCAGTCACTTAAAATTAGTTCACATTTAGTCTATAGTGCATTTTTAGCTTTAAAAATCATATTGCTTTATGTAAGTTATTTCAGTAATGTATACTATATACCTGTATGATAGAAAAATTAAAGGCAGAAACTGAGAATGAAATAAACAGAATGATCACCTTCAAAAATATGAAGCAAAAGTTGCTGATCTGCAGCACACTTTATATAGATATGAATCTTGCCCTCTAGGGGTCTATACTTTAAGCCTGGCACTACTTAACAAGATAAACACAGAAAGGGCAAGCAGGCAACTGAAAAATAAACACGGGAAAAAGTACAAATAGAAAGATTAAATATTTACATCTGCTGTGTACTAGACCATAGTATTAAAAGAAAGGCATCTGGGGATTTGTGGGGGAGGGCAGGGATGGGAGAAGTCAGCAGACAGCCCTATCTGCTGTCTGTCTGTCTGTCTGTCTGTCTGTCTCTCTCTCTCTCTCTCTCTCTCTCTCTCACACACACACACACACACACACACACACACACACACACACACACACACACTTTCTTAGGTGCCTTCCTTTATCAATATACAAGACCACTGTATTATCCTACAACTGTGGCAAAAAGCTACCATCAATTAGGCAGCTTAAAACAGAAATGTTCCCTCACGTTTCTGGCGGCTAGAAGTTCAAAGCCAAAGTGTGGGCAGGGCTGGTTCTTCGGGGTGGGCTCTGACAGAGGATCTGTCCCAGGCCTCTCTCAGCTTTGGGTGGTTGCCTACAATCCTTGGCATTCCTTAGCTCTTAGGTGCATCCCTCTGATCTGCCTCCATCGTCACTTGGCCATCTTTCCTGTGTTTCTGTGTCCTCACATGGTGTTCCCTGTGTATATGTGTGTCTCTGTGTGTGTTCTCTTCTTGTGAGAACACCAGTAATGTTGGATTAATGGTCTTCCCTACTCCAGTATGACCTCATCTTAGTTACACCCATAACAATCCTCTTTCCAAATAAGGTCACATTCTGCGGTTCCCGGAAGGATGTCAATGTTGGGGGGCAATATTCAACCCAATATAAGTACCAAACCACCTAGATTGATGCCCACCCTTCTTAGCAGGTCAAAATGGAGGTTGTTAGAAAAATTTATATAATGAGCTAACTGCATGCAAACTCTTCTTGGCACACACAAAAAAACCCCACAAAAAACAAAAAAGAGTTTACATTTATTTTATATCTAATCAATTGATCTGAAGAATAAATAAAATCAAAGTGAACTTAACAATGAAAACGTCCACGTGGTAAAAAGTAAAACAGAGATTTAGTAGTTTCTTGGTTAGTTTAATCTGTGTAGAGGTGCATCCAAAAATTTCAGTCCAAAATTTATTGTTTGGGGCATTTTATGAACTGACTGCCTTTTAGGATCCAAGACAATGATTACATCCTCACCTTCCCCTGTGCCTGTAGTCAAACAGGTGAGGATTTCACAACAGAAAATGTACTTTTACAATGAATGGAACTACCAGTCCCATTCAATACCCTTCAGGCTGAAGTCGAAATTTCTTGGTGTGGCTCACCAGATCCTGGAGAGTCCTTGCCACCCTCCAGCCAAAGTGTTCCTCTCCCTCCCTCCCCTTCCTTTCCTCCATGCCATGAGCCCCAGTCTTCAGGACTATTTTTGCTGGGCTACAAACCTTAGCAGTCTCTCCCAACCCCCCATCCCTTTTCACTTGGCCAGTTCCGACATTTCCCAAGCTCTTCAGCTCTCACTTTAGACTTCACCTCCCCATGACCACCGTTTTCCCCAGGATGAAGGTTTTGTGTCCCTCAGATGCTTCTACAACCATGGTGCTTTCCCCATCCCAGCTCTCGTGGCCTGTCATGAATTGCACAATGAGCTGTCTGTATCCCACCCTAAGCCCAGGGGAGAAGCTGTCTGCCATGTTCACCTTCTATCCCATATCACTCAGCTGCAGCTCAATAAACAGTTCTAGAATAAGTGAAATAAATGGGAAAATGTATGTTACATTTAAGAAAAAGAGCAAAGATGAGCCCTTACAGGAGTATTTGTTTAAAAAAGAAACTATCTTTATAGACAGTGTATATATTCACACTTTGCCACATTTAGCATTGGTTGTCACATTTTACATTTCTATAAAGAAACTCTCCGTTACTGGCTTTCAGAAGCCTGGGCAGAGAAGATCACACCAGTTTCTAATGGAGTCTCTAAAATCAAAAAAGGTCAAGAGTTGTCCACAGTTTTTAGACAACATGATATCTCCTTAGGAACATTTCTCAGCTAAGGTAATGTTGAGGGGGAAATTATGACAGAAAAGCACATAGAATATGTATCATAAACCCCACTTATGTAAAACTGTGTAAATCCACAACAGTTTACGAATGCATGAATGTGTAAAGTAATAATGTTCATCAGAATCTAAACAATGACTATCTCTGGGCTTCCAAATGACATTCACTTTCTTTGTATTTTTCCTTTTAAGTGTATAATGAATAATCACTTTTACAAATTCAATCTAGTTGTTTTTTCAAAAACAAAGTTTTTTTCCTCCAAAACAACCTCCTTTTTAGCTTTAATTATATTTAACTTTCACTGTGATATTTTCCTTTTCCTTCTCACCATCATCTTGTCTGTGGAATTTTTTTTTCTTTTTTGTGGAAATATTAAAACAATACTCACCAAGCTGTCATGATTCCTGACTGGTATAATTAGTTTCAGAGTTCCTTTTTTTTCCCCCCCTTTTCCCCTTAGGGGCATCCACCATTAAACGAAGTGAAAACGGGTTTTCCCAAATGAAAATGAATGGTTTTGCTCTGTCATTCCCTCAATCTTAATAGATATACTCATCACTTCCAGCTGGGGCCCTGCCTAACACCTAAGGAAATGGTACTCATTGGATACCAATCTCTGTCCTTCACTGGTCTCATGTTCCTGCATCTTTGTGTCCTCAGTACACTGAACATGCCGGGTGCTCATAGATATTTGTTAAATCAAAGAAAAAAAAAGCAATCATTACTCCAGTAGGTGCCATATGAGGAAAGGAGGGAGCAAAGGGAGAAAGGGAGGGTGGAGATGGAAGGAGGAAGGGTGGAAGGAAGGGCTGAGGGGAAGGGCAGGTGGGCCCAACAGTACTCCGGCTGGTTTGCTGCTTCCTGGTCACTTTCACGCCTCTGTGTCCCTGTCTATTGTCTGCAGGCTGTCAGCCTCTGTCCCTCCCTTGTCTTGACCTGCCTTTGCCAGCTCCATGAGATCACTGTCATTGGGAAGAGTTGTCACATGCTGTGCAGCCTCACACATCTGCAACCTGAAAGACAAACAGACCAGCAGATACATTAAGGAACCTGATGAACAGCGCAAGCGGATAAAGAGGGCATAGAGCCCGAGACCGAGGAAGACAGGTAACCAAATGTGGCTGGGATTACAGGGCACAAGGAAGTAAACAAAGCAGTTTCCCTCTTAAAAACCCGAAAACCAACCACGCAAACAACACAGGAGCCCAGCTTCGCCAGGAATATGAAGTGGGTGGGTGTTTTCACCTGATTTCCCCTTGTCTTTAAAGTTTAAATGAAACTCTGGTGCTTCCCCTGCACTTCGGTACATGTGTTGCCTCCTCTGCTGGACAACCGGGCCTGACTTCCGCCTGCCCCAGGGCCTCCCAACTCGTGGTCCATCCTTCTGTGACCTCATTTCCTGCCCTGGTTCCATGAGCCACTCTGTGACTTAATTAAGATAAGATCTGTTTCAGCTACCAAGCCTCAGAGACCCCAAGGGCCCCCGTTCCTTTCCAGATCAGTTTGGGGGGTGGTCTTAGGGCCAAGCTCTCGGCGAGGGCAACGAGGCCCCGGAGCGCCTGCTTCTCCAGATACCCCGCTGATGGGCATTTGGCTCCTTTTTCCACTGACCCCTTGAGTGGCTTCAAAGATCGGTGTCCGGGACGCCTCGCTGCTGTTCCTAGCGCGTCTGCGGCCAGGTGGGCCCCGCTCTCCGCCGGCGATGGACAGCAGAGCCTCTTGGGCCCAGGCGCTGCCGGAGCGGCTTGGGACGCCGGCGGCGGCGGCGAAGGACCTGCTGAGCAGCGTGGCCGCAGCGCACACGTTGGCCAGGGTCCTGCGGCCCTGCTACGGCCCCCACGGCCGGCAGAAGCTCCTCGTCACCGCCAAAGGAGAAACCGTGTTCACGGGGTACGCCACGGCCATCCTCCGCGCCCTGGAGCTGGAGCACCCCGCCGCCCGGCTCCTGCGCGAGGCGGCCCAGACCCAGGCGGAGCAGAGCGGCGACGGCGCGGCCTTCGTGGTGCTCCTGGCCCAGGCCCTGCTGGAGCAGGCGGAGCGCCTCCTGCGGGCCGGTCTGCCGCGCGCCCAGCTCCGGGAGGCCTACGCCGCGGCGGCCGCCGAGACGCTGGCCCTGCTGCCTTCCCTGGCCATCCGGTCCCTGGGGCCGCTGGAGGACCCGCTCTGGGCCCTCTACTCGGTGATGAACACGCACGCGCTGCTGCAGACCGACTACCTGAGCAAGATGGTGGCGCATGCGTGCTGGGCGACCAGGGAGCTGGACGGCGGCTTCCAGCCCGAGCGCGTGGGGGTGTGCGCGCTGCCCGGGGGGAGGCTGGAGGACTCGTGCCTGCTCCCCGGCCTGGCCCTGCCCGGCAAGCCCTGCGGCCAGGTGACCATGGTGCTGAAGGGCGCCCGGGTGGCTCTCTTGGCTTGCGCCTTTGGCTCCGCCAGTCCAAATGCACCTGCAACTGCTCGTCTAACTAATCCTGCTGACCTGACCAAATTCAGGAAAGGGAAAGAGCAATTGCTAGAAAAGCAAGTGGCCCAGCTGGCAGCTGCGTATATTAATGTGGTGGTGGTTTGGGGGGAAATTGATGAGAAGACCCTAACACACGCTGACAAGTACGGCATCATGGTGATCCAGGTGAACTCCCGGCGGGAGATGGTTTACCTGAGTGCCGTTTTGGGCACACCTCTGATGCCTTATCTGCTTCCTCCTCTGGAGCCAGGGAAGTGTCAGAGGGTGTACGGGCAGGAGCTGGTACAAGGTTTGGCTGTTGTGTTTGAGTGGGAATGTCCAGGCACCCCTGCCCTCACCTTGGTCCTCAGGGGGGCCACCACTGAGGGGCTGCGGGGTGCTGAGCAGGCTGCCTACCATGGCATTGATGCTTACTTCCAGTTGTGTCAGGACCCCAGACTGCTTCCGGGAGCTGGGGCCACGGAGATGGCTCTGGCAAAAATGCTGAGAGAGAGAGGAACCAAATTGGGAGGACCCAGTGGTCCCACCTTCCTGGCATTTGCCCAGGCACTGCAGTCTCTCCCCGAAACCTTGGCAGAGAATGCAGGCTTAGGCGTCTCAGAGGTGATGGCAGAAATGAACGGAGCTCACCAAGCTGGGAACTTCCTAACAGGAGTGGGAGTCGAAGGGATAATAAATGTGGCCCAGGAAGAGGTGTGGGACATCCTAATAGCCAAGGCCCAAGGACTTCGAACCGTGGCTGATGTGGTACTACAGCTCCTGACTGTCGATGAAATTGTAGTAGCCAAGAAAAGTCCCTCGCATCAGCAGGGCTTGAATCCTAATCCTAAGAAGGCAAAGGAACAAGCATCTCCCGTGGGGAAGAAAAGTCCTTGGGGCCAGTAAGTGGCACATCCTCAATAAAATGGGACTGCCCAGGAGGGCGCCACTACCTCGAAAATGAACGTTTGCCTTCTGTTCCATGTTTGCTGCTCTTTGGGTCAGTTTCTTTAGATAAAAGCAACATAAAGGACCTTAAAATTTTTACTTGTCTTTTTCATTGATTTTACTTCCTTTCAGATTTTTGCCCTTTTTTCCATTTCTTGTTTCTCTCCATCAGATTCTGTTCCTTTCCTCCAGGAAGAGCTGGATTCAGTTCTATTAAAGATTTTTAAATTGAGTACCTGGATTTTAGGGATGTAAAAAATGTGCAGGTATCTCTTCCCAACCCTTTGAGGGTTCCTGTGTGAATTCTAACATATGTGAATTTCTGTCTAGATGTCTCTTTAACAATCTGAGAACATCCATTCCAGCTTGATGGAGTGGCTGCTTATTCCTGCTGTGATTATTTGCAAAAAGAAGGGAAATATTATTTTAAGACAAAATAAATATATAAAAAGGAGGAGCATGGGCTGGTAGGCAGAAATAATTTTTTTAAAGCATCCCTGGCAGGGATAACAAAAGATAAGAACACACACCTTAGAACAGCACTGCAGTTCTTGCGTAGGGGAGGAGCACTGGGAGCACCTGGCACCAGGGCGTCCTGGCCAGGCTGTGATTATCAGCGGATTTTAAAGAGGGAGTTTGAGCAGAGCTGGGACAAGCGTGTTACCCTAAGCCTTTCCCACATAATCATCCATGTTACCCTGCCTCTGGGAAAAGAGCAGAATATAGAAGCAGAATTGAGGTGATGGGAAGCTGCAGCCTCTAAGAATCAAAACAAAAAAGCCTGAAGCATTGGAGAGAGATCCAGACTCAAGAAACAACTGTCTTATAGCAGCCAGACTAGCTGCAACAGAGCAAAACAAGTTTGCAAAGACTCTTTTGAAACTCAGAAGTGAAATCCTACAAGCTGTTAATGAATGAAGTATGGCAGATGAAAATGTATGGGGGAGGGTGTAGCTCAGTGTGCTTAGCCTGCATGAGGTCCTGGCTCCAGTCCCCAGTACCTCCATTAAATAAATAAACCTAATTACCTCCTCCAAAAACAACAAAAAAGAAATTGTACAGAAGTATACTCATTATTACTAATTTCAGATATAGAAACCATCCTTGATGTGTCTTTCCCTGTTTTGTCTTCATCGTTGTATTTTAGTGACTATAACTAAGAGCTTTCATATTTCTCTCCTGCCCTCAGGTGTCCATATTGTTCTCAGAGAGCTTCAAATTCCACAGTCAGAGTGATGATGCTAGATGGTTAACTTTCTGATTTTTTTTTTTTTAGGGGGGAAGGTAATTAGGTTCACTTACCTTTTAATGGCAGTACTGAACCCAGGACCTAGTGCATGCTGGGCATGCACTCTACCACTGAGCTGGACCCTCCTCACCACTGATAGGTAAGTCTTGTTTTTTTTTTTTCCCCTATGGTTAACTTTTTAAAGCAGTTCAAAAGCACTTTATATAAATTTTATTTAATCATTAAAAAACTTATGAGAAGGAAGCTTGTTATCTCTCAGGGGCAGGAGACCCAAGTGAGCTTCAAATTAATTGGTTGACGTTACATAGTGAAAAAAGAGGAAAGCCTATTCTCTTATTCATTATTTTATTGCCCCAATCAAATTCCTCTGCTGTGATGTATAAGCCCTGTGATTACGAGGAATGTATGTCTCCAAACGCCAAGAGCACAGAAACAAGATCGGGAGAAAACAGGGAAGGAACACAAGAACTGCTGAGTCCTGGGGAGTGAAGAAGAAGGTGCCTGACTTGGGTCGGGGATGCTGGGGCTGAGTCAGGAGACCCTTCCCGTCCATTGGGGCACCTGTGAGCACAGACACAAGATCGGGACCTACACAAATTCTGGAGTCCTGAAGGGAAAAAAAAGGCATTGCTTCCGAACTGGGAAAAGACAGAAATGAAAAAGCTGCCAATAGCTTGTTCCAGTCCTCTGTCTCCATGGCCCTCTTCCCAAGAGGCCTTTCTGAAGCGATACCCTGACAACAGAAGCTTTCTAGGCCTAGAAGTCCGAGGGCCCTTTCGTGCAGAGGCCAAGGAGTAGAGAAAGCTAAGATTTAAGAGAAAAAACAGAAAACTCCCAAACTGGGACTTCTCAATGGGAGGAAAAAAGAATATTGTGGCTCGGGGACCCAACAATTTTTTGTGAAGGAACAAAACTAGTTTTAAGAAGACTTGCTCATACCTTGTCAGCAGGACTGACGTAAATCCACAAGTTTGTAGCACCACCCCACCTTCCACCCCTCATTTCTTCCTGATCCTTTCTGGAATAGTGACCAACTCTTAATGATGCTTCACCACAATGCGAGGGGTGTGATGTTCAGGATTTACGGATGGACTACTTCCCACTGAGTTATTGAAAATTTCCCCTTGTGCTCTGTTACCTTGTTAAGGTAACCACCCCAGGGAAAATTGTCCCCAAAGTGCTAAAATGCTAAAATGCTAAACCGCTAAAACCTGCCCTAGACACAGAGAGCTCAGAATCTCTGTGATTCCAAAAGTAGCCAGCTCTTCTCCCAAAATATCAACCCACTCACCCCCACCACTCTGCTAAAGATCCCCTCCCTAACTCTGCTAAAGATCCCCTCCCTAACTGGTGAAAGAGATGCTGGTGGGATCTGAGAGGGGCTCAGGAGTGAGATGAGGGAAAAGGCAGCAGAATCCCTAGGAAAGTTCAGGGGTCTGAACACAGAGGAGATTCTCTACTTCCAGTCAGAAACCTGGAGCTCCTGAGCTCCTGTGCCAACAGAGTCGAGCAGAAATGACCGTGGGGGACAGGCAGGGAAGAAGGGACCTCACCTGAGAGAGCAGGCAGGGCTCCCTGTGCCCCCAGAAGGAGATCACGAATTGACTTGTATGCGGGGAGGGGATAGCTCAGCCTTAGGGTGCATGCTTAGCCTGCACAAGGTCCTGGGTTCAATCCCCAGTACCTTGATATAAGTAAATAAATAAAAACCTAATTACCTCCCTCCAAAAAAAATTAAATTAAAAAAATTTTCTTAAAGAATTTACTTGGTTGAAGTCTGGACTGATCAAGAGAGAAACACGAAGGGATTAAATTTACCTGGAATTAACTAAATTAAATATCCTACCATCAAATAGAAAGGGAGCTGGAAAAAGAAATACTAACATCATTTAATTATAGAAACACATAGTTCCAACACTCTGAGCTCAGGGCTTGAAAATTCACTTTCTACAAATGTAAAGACTGAATGAGGAATTCAGACACTGTCCTGCACATACCACTAATGGAGCCGGCCACTGGTTACCTACCACAGGGCTCAGTGAGAGAGATGCTGGTTAGAGAAACAGTGGTAATATTTTTATAATGCAGCATGTATTTGGGATGCAATTTTATTCATTAGACAGGTGAAAAACAAAATCATGGCTCTCTGTAAGTCTCAGTAAAGTCACTGAATGCATTAGAAAAGAAAGGTGGATCTCAGTGAGCTTAGGGAAGATAAGCCTCTCTGAACTTCACTGAATGCACAACAGAAGCATTTTCATATCAAAGTCATTATTAATTTTCAAAAGCATTTTAACCCCTGTGTATTCTGCCTCCTTGCCCACTGACTCCAGAACCTAGCACTGCAGAGCCCCCACTGTGACGGCTTACCTGAGTTTACCCTCCTGGGAGTATCCCCACTCCCGACCTGGCCCCAGAAGAGATGACATCCACCAGCCGGTCTTGGTCTTCCCTGGGTAGATGCCCAAGGCCACATGCCTCACATTTCATGCCTACATTCACTTTGATCAAAAACCTTCTATTTCAATGTTACTAATGTAACTTGTTTACAAAAGGTGTCATAATCCATTGCAGTACTGTTTCACGTGAAAAATCATTTCCAAAACTACCTGTGGTGTTTCCTACATCAGATTTTTAATTGGAGAAAAATCTACACCTGCCTTAATTCCCCCAAAACTAAGTAAAAAACACATCAAAATATACCCAGATATTACTGAAATTGTCTTTTTTTTTAAATTGAGGTATAATGGACATAGAACATTGTATTAGTTTTAGGTGTACAACATAATTTGATACATGTATATATTGTGAAATGTTCACAATAAGTTTAGTTAACATGTATCATCACATATAGTTACAATTTTTTTTCTTGTGATGAAAACTTTTAAGATCTACTCTCCTAGTGAACTCAAATGTACAATACGGTATTGTTAGCAGAGTCACCATGCTCTACACTACATCCCAGGACTTAGGTATAACAGGAAACTTATACCTTTTGACCCCCTTAACTGATTTGGCCCACCCTCCACAAATGCCCCCAATGTCTCCACCTCTGGTAACCACTGATCTGTTCTCTGGATGCTTGAGTTTGTTTCTGTTTTATTGTTGGTGCTGTCGTTCCATACATAAGTGGATCACATGGTATTTGTCTTTGTCTTATTTCACTCAGCATACTGCCATCAAGATCCAACCACGTTGTTGCAAATGGCAGGATTTCCTTCTATTTTATGGCTGAATAATATTCCACTGTGTATACATACTAACTTTTCCTTATCCATTCACCCACTGAAGGACACCCATTGAAGTCTGCTTCCATGTCTTGGCTACTGTAAATAATGCTACACTGAACCTGGAAGTGCAGACATGTTTTTGAGATACTGATTTAGTATTCTTCTGATAAACCTGGAAGTAGAATGCCTGGATCATATGGTAGTTCTATTTTTAATTTTTTTCAAATTTTTTTCTTTTTTTTTAATGAGGGGGAGGTAACTGGGTTTATTTATTTATATTTGGAGGAGGTACAGGGGATTGAACCCAGGACCTCGTGCACACTAAGCGTGCACTCTACTGCTTGAGCTATACCCTCCCCCCACCCCATTTTTAATTTTTTGAGGAAACTCCATACTGTTTTCCATAGTGGTTTCACCAGTTCCACCAACAGTGCACAAGGTTTCCTTTCCTCCACATCCTCACCAACATTTATTGTTGTCTTTTTGATAATAGCCATTCTGGCAGGTGTGAGCTGATAGCTCACTTGGTTTTGATCTACCTTTCTCTCATGATTAGTGATGCTGAGCGCCTTTTCACGAACCTGTTGGTCTTTGTATGCCTTTGAAAAAATGTCTGTTTAGATCCTCTGCCACTTTAAAATTGGATTGTTTGGAGTTTTTTTTGCTATTGAGTTGTATGCGTTCTTCACTGGAATTTAAAATCTTTATTCAGCTGTTCAGCATCACACCACACAGGTCCAGTCCATAGAGACGGATGTGCTAATACCACAGTTGGAAGGTAAGCTTTCCTATTTCTGTGTAAATTTTTATTTTGCCCTGTGCTATGGTAGGCTCTATGGAGGAGAGACTGAGGCTATCACTAATGATTTCAAATATAAAAGTAGTAGTGTTATAAATATTTATTCAGCGAACCTATTCCTTTAACATTTTACTTCACTTTCTATTATATTACAAATTCCTGAGGCACAATTGCTTTTCTCCTCCTTCCCACATTTTATTTTTTGTGTTTTTTCCCCCACTGGTTTATTTCATACCCTAATCGTGTATTTCTCACCCTTTTATTTCTTTGCCCAGGGTTTCTACTTCTCCATCAATTTCTACGGGCTCTCATTACCATGAGTAATTAATCTTCTTTGCCTTTTATTTCATCTATGGCTTCTTGAAAGGCCAGCTCTGCCTTATTCTTCTCCATCTTGGGTAAGTCTATTTTTCCTGGCAGTTTCAAAAAGATCATCCCCTGTTTTCTCCCCAGGATTGCCTTTTCATAAATTAAATTTCTCTTCTTTCATTTTTTATTCACTCTCTACTGATCTCTTCAGCTTTTTACTTTCATAAAGTTTTCCCTCTTCTTTTGTCTACTGTACCCTCATAAACTCTTATTTTGGACTTATCCAAATAATAAGTTTCTAGAAGTACTGAGAGTTGAAAATTTCCTCTCATTCTGCATAATCAACGGTGGAGAGTTCTAATTTTTTTTAAATCTTTTTTGGGTGCAGAGGTAATTAGGTTTATTGATGTATTTATTTAATGGAGGTACTGGGGCTTGAACCCAGGACCTCGTGCATGCTAGGCATACACTCTACCACTGGCCTATACCCTCCTTCCCTTCAAGATACATGTTTTAACATTAAAAAAATTTTTTTAAACAGCAGAGAGTTCTAGAAGTAAATGCAGCTATTTATATTTCAAGTAAGTGTGGGGTATAGTTGGATTTATTATGGCAATTTGCACATTTAGGAAGTGCCACCCCAGTGTTAAGAAAGATCCAGATATCAGAATTTAACTTGGCCAACAGGCAAGGAATCTCCATCAGGCAAATCTGCCACTTAGAAATATTAAGAAGTAGAATGGAAGTCAGCTGGGAAAGACCAGGGTCACATGCTTCCATTGCTACCAACACATGGCACATGGTAGATGGTCAGCATATTGAATGAGTGAATGAATGAATGAAGCCATCTGGAAATCTCACAGGATGGTGTGGGACTGTGTAAATACCGCACTCAGATCTGCTGCAGGGAGAGTAATTGACTGTCTCAGCCACTGTCCTTAGAATCCACCACTACACTCCTCAGAAGGGAACTTGGGCTCCAGCACTCTGGCCAGCCTGGCCAAAGACATCTCAAAGCCGCACTGGAGTCAGAGAACTGCCTCCCTACTCAGCCTGCTGGCCTCCCTTTTCCCCAGGGGCCAGATCTCCCGGCCTCCTCCAACTTTCTCCTTTCTTCCTTCATAGATTTCCTCCTATAAACCTCTTGCATGACAATCCTGTCTTGGCATCTGTTTTGCAGAAGACCTAACCCAGATGGTGAGGTAGGGTTACAAGATCACCCTGAAACAGGATGCCTCCTCCTTGCACTAGATTTGTCCTCCCAAGTGAGTGACCCACCTTTTCTCAAAAGTCATTCAAGGAGAGATAACTTCAATTTATAACCAACTACCACACCCAGGCTCCCACCCTAAAAGCCACTCCCTGCACCACTCCCCAAGGGTAGAGCAGTGCCACACCTGAACCGAAGCCTTACACCTTCCCCGTTTCACCCTAGGAACACACACACACACACACACACACACAATTTCCTCTTTTTTCAAGTGTTATTATTCATTTCTAAGAGCCAAGAAAGCACATCCTTTGAATAAACTTGCCCCTTCTCCTCTTAAAAAGGCATCATTACTACATTAATAGTAAAAATAAAATGCCTTAAATAAGAACAGCATTTTTGCTATTTTCCAAAGCCCTTGGTAGAAACAGTACCTTGTTTGATCCACATAATAACCATGAGTGTAGACAAAGACTAGTTATTACCAACCCCACTTTACAGAGCAAGAAACTGAGACCCAGACTAAACTCTGGGGTGTCAGTTTCCAAGTCTGCCCAATGAAAGCTTCAACCCTATGACCTTTAAGTCCTCTTTCACTTCTAAAAGGGTACGATTTCCATATTTTGTCTGAAATCACAAAGCTAGTGGCAGATTAGGGAATCTGAGATGAACACCCTTGGTTGCCAGGCTAATCCCCTACACCACACTGTCTTTGCTGACAACTGCGATGCTAACACTAGCTGTCCCTATTTGCTTTCCCCAGTGACTTGCAGGGGCACTGATGAATACCTACTCAGCATCCACCCCTTCCCTATCTAAGAGTATTTAGATTTCAGTTCCACACACACTTATCAGGATCTGACCCCACCCTTGCTCTAAGGATATGCTCTAGTTGGTTTAACCTGATCAATGCTTTTCTTTCTCCTGGCCAGTCACTGGTCTAGGGCTGGGCCTGGGGCCCAAGTGATCCAAGCAGGGCAAACTGAAAGATTCTGGCCTAGAGCACAGGACAGGAAGTGCACTCTCTCCTACTGAACATAAACTAGGAAGCATCGGCTTCATTGCACCAGCAGCCCCTCTGGGCCCCGAGGAGAAGCCACAGGATTCCTGCTTGGACTGGTAGTTTCTAGCAGCTAAAATCTACAAGATGTCTAGATCCCTGAAACTCTGAGCAAACAACAGAGGTAGACAGATGAGATCACTGAAAACCAGGGAGTTTACTGGACTTTGCTGGACCCACTGCCTGTTTGGGGCAGTTAGGACTAGATTTCAGCTTTCCAGCAACTGACCCAGGGGTCTCATGGCCTCAGCAGGTAGAGAATCTCTGGGCCCCTGTGCAGAGATGCAGACAGATGTCTAGCTGCTGAACAGAACCCCAGAAGTCTGTTTGAGGGGCTTCTTTCCATCCTGCTTTCTTGCCTAAGGCAGAACCCATGAGCCTCAGCAGAGTGTGATTGGTAACACTGAACCAGGACTCCTCCCCTCCCCCACCCTGACCCTCTGCCAAGCACAGCGCCTCCGAGACTGCCCTGGAGGAGGAAGGAACTGCCAGCCAAGTATCTGCCCACCTGGGGTCAGGGCGAGGGCAAGGCAGTGACAACGGGCTGTGAACAGCTAGAGAAGAGGTGGACAAAAGGGTAGCCTTGGGACAACAGGCCTTACCTGTCACTGTCCTTCTCAAAAAGCAACCAGAAATAAAGCACCCAAATCAAAGAAACACAACAGCATTTACCAAGAGAACAGCAATTTTCCCCACTCGCTTACCTATAGGTGTGTCCGTACAATTCCAGCAGAATCAGACGTGAAGGACAGTTTGGTTACTTCTTTTGATCACTGCTAACATCCCATCCATATTTATTATCAAGGATTTATTGAGTGTCTACCTTGCACTCCACAGCTCTGAAAAAACACAGGAAAGGCCCCTGAGTCCAGGAGCTCATAATGGTGGAGAGGACGTGAAGGGGAACAGACCATTAACAAGTAAATAAACAAGATGATTTCAGACTGTGTTCATGCTCTGAAGACAATAACAGGGGGAAATGACAGACAGTAACTGACCAGGCTGGAGGGGTCCTACTTTAGATAAAGGGTCAGAAGTGCCTCCTGGGGTGACATGAGCTAAGCCACTTGAGAAGTCTGAAGAGCAGCTGATCCAGACAGCAAATGGAAAGGCCCTGTGGCAAGAAGCACTTGGTGGTCACTGTGCCTGGGAAGCAGTGACCAGTGGCCCAAGAGGCAGCCGGGATCCTTTAAAGCAGAACGTTGGAGGCCATTGCAGGAGCTTGTAAAGACCCCCTGTATTAGGTGGGAATGTGGCTGAAAACATCAGTCTGCCTTTCTTCTCCAGACATTAATGAGGTGGACGTCGTCTCCTCAGCTCTGGAGTCTCAGCTGGGTTTAAGTCTGAGCTCGCCCACTTTAATAACCTCGGGAAAGCTATCTGAGTTTCTTTATTTGAATAATCAAGGGTTTCTCATTAGATTAGCTACAATCCTCAGCTTTATCAGTCAATTCATCCTTTCAGTCAAAAACAGTCATTTATGAAACTAACACGATTTTCTCTAAATGCCACAAACTTAAACTGTTAGGCTAACAATACTGCATAAACAATCGACATACGAGTAGCTCCCCCAGGAAAAACTGATTATGCTGCTGGGCTAATCAAGTTGTCACCACAGCCTCACATGGTCCTTTAAAAACTCAATCTGGATCCTAGGGCTGGGCGTTCCAGTTCATTTTCCGTTTCAAAAACCCAAAGCAATAACGATCTTAACGTTGATATTTATCGTGTTTATCCCTGCCTCTCCCCGTAACGCCAAGTTCAGGGAGACCGGCGAAGGAAGGGAGGAGAATGGAGGAGCGGAGCGGAGAAAGAGAGAGCGATTAAGACCTTACGGATTGGACACCGGGAGGAAACCTGAAGAAGGCACTGATTTCAGGGAAGAAAGGAAAACGCGAAGTGACGCAAAGAGGAGGAAAGGGGCAGGAGGGGAGCCTGTGGGCAGCGCTGGCCGCGGACCCCAGGGGTAGGGGGGACAGGGGCACGGGGTGCAGCCGTGCTCGAGGCTCAGCTCCCGGAGCGACGGGAGCAAGGCGGGGGGGGGGGAGAGTAAATACTGAGAGTGGAGAAGAGACGAGGGACAGGAGCAGGACTCGGAGGGGTGGAGGGAGGCCGGCGACCGAGGACGCCCGCAGGAACCGCGAGCCGAGGGGCCAGCAGGGGATCGACTCTCCGAGAGGGGCCGTGGAGGGGCGGGGCGGTGGGCGCGAGGCCAATGAGGGCGCGAACCGGGACGGAACGGGGCGGGGCGGCGGGCGCGAGGCCAATAGGAGGACGAGTCGGCACGGGGAGGGAAGCCAGACGACTCTAGAGCCAATGGGAGGGGAGCAGAGGCAGGGGCGAGGCACCGAGCCGCTCGAGACCAATGGGAACCCGAACCAGTTATGGAGGCGGGACGCCAGGCGGTGAGAGGGCCAATGGGAGGCTGGGCCGAGGAGCGCGGGCGGCCGTCCGGCCCAGGGCCGGGGGAGAGGGACCCGGAAGGCGGTGGGGGCGGGGAGCCGGGCTGACAACCTGTCAAATCCACTTTGGGACGAACTAGGTCACGCGCCTCCCCGAGGCAGGGCGCCCCCGCCCCGCGAGGCCCGGCGGGTGGCCCGCGGGGCCCGGCCTGGCTGCTTCCTCTTCCTGCCAGCGGTGGGAGCAGTGGGGGCGGTGGGGGCGGTGGGGGCGGGGCGGAGCGGACAACCGGGACACCTGCCTCCCCGGCCCCACGGCCGCCCGCTGCTCCCAGGCACTCGCTTGCACGGTCTCTCCCTGACAGCCAGGGCTGCTGTGGCTTCGCAGTTAAAAATACGGCCCGCCCGAGCGGCCCTTCGGAGTTGAGAACTGCCCACACCCCAGCTGTACTCCCGCCGCCCGCCTGCCCGCTAGGGGCAGCGGCCTCGGCCCGCGGGCTCGCGTTTGCGGAAGCCGGCTGGCCGCGCACTACTTGTCGCGGAAGGACCCGGGACGGCGGAGGGATCCCGTGCGCGCCGCCGGCCGGGAACCGTGCGGGCCCCTGGCGGCCGCCGGACCCTCGGCGGTCGGGCGGCGTGGCAGTATCCCGGGGAGTGCGGGCGGAGCCGGGTCGGCATCCCCGACGCTCCGCGCCCTTCCGCACGGGCACCTGTTTCTCCCCGAGAGGACCCAGCCTCCGTCCCCGGCGGCGGGCGGGCGGGCGGAGGACGGCGCTTTGTGTCTCCGCGGCGGAGCGAGTGGCCGCGGAGGCCGGTTCCCTCCGTCCCAGCCCCGATGGTTCACTCCGAGGCTTCTTTCCGCTTAGGCTCGGAAACGTCGTTCAATCATTGTTTCCAGGCGAGAAGTGAAATAAAAGCCTCAACTAGAAGTCAGCATTAATCCAGGTCCCAGGGATTATAAATTTGCTCCAACGTCGTCGTGTAGGATTTTGCCCCCGTATTTCTTCCTAGACCATAAATCCGTTTCTCTTCAAGGTGGAACCATCCTAGAGCCATAGCCGTCTTTTTAAGGTCTTCAAAATGGATGTTAATGCACAATCTAATTAAGCAACACTTATGTTAATGTATTGATTTTGTTCCTTATATTTCTCGATGCAAATTTGCTCAGGATTTTTGCATTGAATGGACAGCAAATGTAGTGTTTTAATTTTTACTACTTTGACCATTCAAATTATGTTAATTTCCCCCCGGAACAAGGTGATGCATTGTTTTAAGTAAAAATAACCAACTCCTCTACTCTTCCCAAAATGTATAAAATCTAAGGGTAAAATGTAGATTAAAAACGCTAAAATATGTACGCTAAATTTAAAATTGTGACATACTAATTATTTGAAGTGTTTCTTTGCAATGTTACTGTGAAATGGAACAAAGAAAAACTTTCATTTTCAAATAACATATTTAAACAAATACTTCTTGAACATATGCAAGCACTGTTCTCAAACATTTGCATTTGTTTATATGCAAAGCATTGTGCTCAAACATTTTTATTACTTTACCAAATGCGTATTTCATCAGTAACTTTATTTCCCTTTAAAGTTCAACCTTTAAGTGCATGTTAGCTACCACATTGGGAAGAAAACAATACACTATGCCATCTATTTTCAGAATTACAGATGTACATTTTTTGCACTCACCACAAACACGGTCATCAAGAAAGAAAATGATGGATAAAGTGAAAAAAAAAAAAAGGTAAAATATCCTTTAGGTTCAACATTCATGAATTTACTCATTAACTTGAAGACCTACCGTATTCATTACTCTATAATATAGTATTATGAATAAAAGGTTGGGATAGACATCAATTTTTTATAAAAATTAAAAATAACAAACCAACAAAAGATCTTTTATGTTTCATTATAGCCAATTCCTTACTGCCAGTTAATTTTCCAGAAGCAGTAGTTTTTCTCTTTTTTGACCAACTGGCAACCCAACAGTGATGGAAGCTCTTGGCCCACACTGGGGCTACTGAGAAAGTAACTTTTCTTACTTCAAAACTTTTTCATTAATTCCTATTGAAAGATGAGGGGTTTTTGGTCATAGTTTTCTTTTATTGTTGTATATGTATTTACTGAGGTATAGTCAGTTTACAATGTGTCAGTTTCTGGTGTACAGCACAATGCTTCAGTCATACATGAACACACATAGATTCATTTTCATATTCTTTTTCACCATAAGTTACTAGAAGATATTGAATATAGTTCCCTGTGCTATACAGTATGAACTTGTTGTTTGGTCATAGTTTTAATGTTAAAATTCCCTAAGAAGACAATAAAACCATGTTTTTTTCCATCAACACAGGAACCACAGGGCTGTCCACAACAGGCAACATTCAAAATATGGAAATGAATTGTATATCCTTATGCAAATATTGCATGCTGGAATTTAGCCACTACATATATTATGTTACATTAATAAGTAAAACCACAGATTTTTAAGTTTAAACAAAGTGCGGCACTAAAAAACCACCCTGCTGCTTTGGGGTGTAATTTTCACTCTGACAAATGGCTGAAAACAGCGTTACTGAAAATGAGTGTTTGGATAGGATGTGTCACTTTTTTTTAACTTCTAATTTCATAAGAAAGCTAACTCCTTCCATTTCTCTCCTCAAATATGAAACTTAGAAACATTCTGCCTTAATTATTTCTTCTGTTGTATCCCTTGCTAGCAAATTCTTTTGGAATAGATTTGGGATATTAATTACCTTTATAAATGGAGTCACTGTTTTGCCTAAACACTTCATTTTTAATTCCCTCCTGTAAGGAGGATTTTTATAATTCCCCAACAGAATATCTTGGCACGGTTTTATTTTTCAGTTGGTAGTGCATTTCTTGGACTAGAAGGAAGAGCAGGCAACAGCTCAACTTCTTTTGGGGAGGAGGGCGGGTGACTTTGCCCCAGAGTAAAGACATCCTCAGGGCAGCTCAGCCTAGGTTATGTGGTTGGAAATTAAGCTTGGACCACAGAGGTAAAAAGAGTCTGTGAATGGGAAATAAATACACCTTAAGTTAATGGTTGCAAACCCGGGGTCTGCAGATCTGACTTGTTTGTCTCTCTCAATGTTTAGAAATTGTTTGATTAGTTTAAAATGGGAGACTTCAGATAAAAATACACAATTGTAGCTTCTCTTGAAAATGAGACAGCCGTGGCTCAGTTCTCGCCCGTCACATGCTGCTAGAGCTGACAAGCTGCTGCCCCCTTGAGACGGGGGGGTGTCCGTGTTGACGCTGCGCTCAGTGCGATGGTTTATTTCAGCCACCTGGCCACTGGAGGAATGTGTGTTTGGAATATGTGCTCTAGGTTACATAAAACTGAGAAAGATTTCATCATAGAGGGAGGTTAGACTTAGGAAGAAGAGACGATCTTAGGTTTTTGTTCTAAGGAAATAGAACAAGTTCAGAAATGGAAAGTTAAATACAGCAACTGGATGTATCCCATTATTATCGGCCCCCTGGCACAGGGAAAGGTCAGGTTGTGTCAAGTGAAACTTTTAACTAAAAATGCAAGTGATGTTTTTTGTGCTATACTTTCCAGTTACAAAGTCATTGCCTTGATTCAAATGAATTTCACTGGAAGTCTTGGCTAGCGGAACAGAGGAAGAGTAGTCGATAGAAATGAAAGATTTCACAAGAAGGCTGGAACCCCCCAAAGGGCTACAGAAAACAACAGTGATCATGACAACAATGTCTTGACATTGTGGAGCAATAACTGCGTGCTGGACATTGCTCTAAGGGCTTGATCTGAGTGATGTGACGTTACATTTTAGTTTCCTATTTGCTACATTATCTTTCTTCTCTTCTTGAAGCTGCCCCGAGCCTTCTGCATCCCAGGCATGAGGTGAGTGCTCCCGTTTGCTGTACCTCAGGATGGCACTACCCTTGGGCTATTCCTGGTCCTAAAAGGGCCCAGATGTTCTTTCTTGCCTGCATGTCCCTGACTGTACCCCAAGCCTGTCCTCGCTCAGGCCTTTTCCTGTCATGGTCTGTGTGTCTTTTACTATTGGAATCAGACTTCTCACCACAGCAAGAAATACTCCCTTTCTAGGGCAGAGAAGAGGGAGAATCAGCCAAGACAAGGCAACAAGTGTGGTAGGAAGAGAGGGAGATAAGATGGGCCGCACAAAGGACAGATAATTGGGGGCAGACAAGGAACAGCCATCGCCCACCCTCTCCACCCACAACATCATCAAAATCAACAGCAGACCCAGCAGGAAGAGCAGCACCTAGAAAAGGCCCCAAGTTCCTGTGCAGATGGATTATGAGTTTGATGATTGTTGGAGCGTGAAGTAAACCAACTCAGCAGAGCTACGTTCAGGTAGAGTCCAGATATACCAATGGGAGACAGTTTAAATAAAATGTGTACTTTCATGGAATAGAATGTTTATGAAAGTTTTAATGAAATGGATCAATACCATATCAGATGAAGAAAAAGCAAAAATTAAAATTATATATAAAAACATAGTTAGGAGTTAAAGTGCTGTTTTACTTATTTATTTAGTTTTTTTCCCTTGACGGAGGCCCTGGGGATTGAACCCAAGCACATGCTCTACCACTGAGCTATACGTCCCACCCCCTAAAATACTGTTTTTGATTTTTAGTTGATTAAAATATTATGTAAATATATTTAAAAAGCTAGAAGAAATGTGGCAAAATAGTAATGATTCTGGATTTCCAAAAATTTTCTGGTGATCATAAAGTACTTACATCATCAAAAGATAAAATAAACAACAAGTTTCTACTGTACAGCACAAGGAACTATATTCAGTATCTTCTAGTAACTTATAATGAAAAAGAATATGAAAACAAATATATGTATGTGTAAATATGACTGAAACATGATGCAGTCCACCAGAAATTGACACACTATAAACTGACTATACTTCAATTTTCAAAAAAACGGAAAAAAAAGACAAAATAATTAAAAACAAAGGGAAAAAAGTTAAAATCAAGCTGCGAATGTACTTACTGAGTTGTAATTCCATGAAAGAAACTAAAAACTTATACTCCAGTTACAGATGTTACCATCTCCAGATTTCAGAAACGTTTTCCAGTCATCTCAAGGGGACTGGGCAAGCGTGGACAGATGGCTTAGCAGAACCCACTCCCAGTGCTGGAAAAGAAACTCAAAAGTACATGCTGTCGGGGGAGGGTGGAGCTCAAGTGGTAGAGCGCAAGCTTAGCATGCATGAGGTCCTGGGTTCAATCCCCAGTACCTCCATTAAAACAAATAATAATAATTAAATAAATAAACCTAATTATTTCACTCCAAAAATAAAAATAAAATGGACATTAAAAAAAGTGTATTTGTACTGATGCCACGTTTGTAATATGAACCTTGAGCAGAGAAGGATGGCCTATCATATTTCCCCTACTGCAGCTCTAAAGCCTGTTGGCCCCCACTTCTTTTTAAGTAAATGATCCAGAGCATCTAAGAAGGTTTATCAGTTTGCTGGGGCTGCCATAACCAGGTACCAGGTTGAGTGGCTTAAGCAGCAGACTCACAATTTATTTCCTCACAATTCTGGAGGCTGGAAGTCTGAGATCCAGGCATCTGTGGGGCTGGATTCTTCTGGGGTCTCCCTCATTGGCTTTGGGTGGCTGCCTTCTTGATGTTTCCTTAAATGGTTGTTCCTCCGTTGTGTCTCTGTGTCTGAATCTCTTGTTATAAGGACACCAGTGAGATTGCATTAGGACCCACTCTAACAAACTCATTTTAGCTCCACCACCTCTGTAAAGACCTAACTCCAAAAACAGTTATATTCTGAGGCATTGGAGGTTAGGACTTCAGCATGAGTTTGGGGCTGACACAGTGCAGCCCACAGCAGAAGGGGAGGTGCTGGCTGGAGAAGGCAGCTCGTTGAGTGTGGCAATATTTATCAAGACACTTGAGTGATTATCCTTGAATCAGAAGGACGGATGTGAGGTTGCTTGGGTACTAGTCAGAAAAGTGGCGTGACTAGAAAGGGGAACAGCTTTCATGTAGAACTTCTAAAACGGTCGATAGCTGTGTTTTCAGAAACTTTTGGCCAGTTGGCTCTATTTAAATTTTGTAGGATTAAAGAAAACTATTTTAAGGCCAACCTCTAGATAGGACTGTCCAATGGTGTCAAGAAAACTTACTTGAACAATTATTAGAACCAAGGAAGGTAAGAAAATAGCAGATCTGTTGAATATCCTAAATGACCTTTTTCATACTTCCTTTTATTTAATATACAAATTGCACCATGTCTACCTGGGGAATCTACTATAAAGCCAACGGACACCACCAGCCAACAGCTGCCTTCAAAGAACTCGCATCTGAGTGAAGGCAAAGCAGCCCCGTGCGTCCTGGCAAGTCTCTGCACTGCCTGTAGTGGACCATGAAGTCGGGTCCCAGGAAGGTCAAATAAGAAATGAGGACAAGGTAGCAATAACAAACAACAACAAGACAAACTCCAGCCCCTTGGCTTTTTCTGCAGTTGGAGAGTTCTGAATTTGAGTCACAGGATTCTCCATTTCATTTTGTAGCAGGCTCCAGTCCCGCTTGGAACGGGGAAGGGCACAGATAATGAATAAATAATATCACCATATTCTGCCTCAGTAGAAGAACCTGCATGTGCAAGCAACAATCCCTTCCTTGCTTCAGTATTAAACTGCTTAGTTGGACTACAGCAAATCTTTTTAAAAAAAAAAAAAAAGCTTGGCATCCATTATCAGTATAAACGCAGAGGAAAGCAGTCAACATAAGCCAGTGACACTGGGTCAACTGTGACGTTCTCCTCCACTCTACTTCTCTTTACTGAGGCTTCATAGGAATTATATTTTGCAGCAGCTCTGAGGCACAGAAAGTTTAAATGATGCTATGAACTGAATTATGTCCCCAAATTCATATGTGGAAGCCCTGTCCTCCAGTATCTGGAGAGAGGACCTCTGGGAGGTAACTAAGGTGAAATGAGATCATGGGGTGGAGCCCTGATCTAATAGCATTAGTGTCCTTATAAGGAGAGACCAGAGAGCTTGCTCTCTTCCTGCCGTGTGAGGATACAGCAAGGAGGCAGCCTTCTGAAAGCCAGGATCCAGAAAACCAAAACCTGAATCAGCTGGCACCCTGATCTTGGGCTTCCCCGACTCCACAGCGGTGAGAAAATAACTTGTTTAGGCCCCAGTCTATGGTGCGGCAGGCCAAGCTGACTGATACAGAGGACCCGTCTAAACACCAGACTGGCTCCTTTTCGACCCCCAAGCCTGCACCTTCATTCCTTCTTCATGACCTTGTTTTCTGAAGAAATTCCACCCAATCCACCCTGGAAAAGAAGCCCCTTCTCTTTCTTTGTCAGAGCACGTTTAGGACAGCATTTATTGCCAATTGCAGCAACATGGATGGACCTAGAGATTATCATATTAAGTGAAGTAAATCAGACAGAGAAAGACCAATACATAATGTTGCTTATATGTGGAATCCAAAAAAAAAAAAGATTCAGTTTTATTACAAGACAGAAATAGACTCACGGACATAGGAAAAAACTGGTTACCAAGGGGGAAGTGGGAGTGGGTGGGCTAGATTAGGAGTTGGGGATTAACAGATACACATTACTATATATAAAACAGATAAACAACAAGGACCTACTGTGTAGCATAGGAAACTATATTCAATTTCTTATAATGAGCTGTAATGGAAAAGAATCTGAAAAAAAAGTATGTATGAATATGTATAACTCAATCGCTTTGCTGTACACCTGATACTAACACTGTAAGTTGACTACACTTCAATAAAAATAAGAATTTGTTTTTAAAAGAGCATTTATCCCAGTCTGAATGTATTCGGTTTATTCACGTGCTTGCTGATTTTCACCGGCACTAGCACGGAGGGTTCATGACACAGGGACCCATCTCTCTCCTGCTCTCTGTCCCTCCGCACTGCAGGGCAGAGGCAGAGGCAGAGGCAGAGGCAGTACAGGGAAATGCTGTTTCACTACAGCTCAGCCCATTTTGATGAGCAGAGGGCCTGAGGACTTTTTTTTTGTTTTCCAGTCACAACCAAGAACATTTATTAAGTGAAGACAGTGGCAAGTATTTCAAAACATAGGTTAGGCAATTAACTTAGGAATTCACCAAGTCAGGGCTCTCCTGCATTGATTCCCAGTTCATTCAACATAGGCTCAGACTGGGTAGGAAAGAAAATCTGCTCAGAGTCAAGTCATGGGTGAATTAATAGATGATGATGGTGAACAGGCAAGTACATGACAACTTACTGTTGGTTGTGAAAGGGGTTCAGAGCTTGGATCCTGGAAGTTTGTTCTCCAATTCCGATTTTGCTCTAACTGGTTGTGCGACCTTGAGCTAATCACTCACCACCTTCCACACTGGGGTTTTGTCTTTAGTGAGGCGGGGCTCCACCAGGACCTGCCCTCTGCACGTCAAGGGGCTGAGGTGCCAGTGGGGAGGCTAAAACAAGAAAGTAGAGTTTTTACGTCTTATAACAAGTTTAATCCAGAAGAAGAGACAGTCTCTTCAGCAAGTGGTGTTGGGAAAACTGGATAGCAGCATGTAAATCAATAAAGTTAGAACACTCCCATACACCTAATTAAACTTAAAAGTTTTGCACAGCAAAGGAAACCATAAGCAAAACAAAACCACCACCTCCTACAGAATGGGAGAAAAATATTTGCAAATGATGCAACTGACAAAGGTTTAATTTCCAGAATATATAAAAAGCTTATACACTTTAATAACAACAACAAAAAAACCGAACAACCCAATCCAAAAATGGGCAGAAGACCTAAATAAAGCAATTCTCCAAGGAAGACATGCAAATGGTCAATAAGCACGTGAAAAAAATGCTCGGTATCACTAATTATCCAAGAAATGCAAATCAATACTACAATGAGGTATCACCTCACACGGGTCAGAACAGCCATCATTCAAAAGTCCACAAATGATAAATGCTGGAGAGGGTGTGGAGACAAGGGAACCCTCCTACACTGTTGGTGAGAATGCAGTTTGGTGCTGCCATTATGGAAAACAATATGGAGATTCCTCAAAAGACTAAAAATAGACTTACCCTATGATCCAGCAATCCCACTTCTGGGCATGTAACTGGAGGCAACTCTAAATCAAAAAGATACATGCACCCCAATGTTCATAGCAGCACCATTTACAATAGCCAGGACATGGAAACAACCTAAATGTCCATCGAAAGATGACTGGGTAAAGAAACTGTGGTATATTTATACAATGAAATACTGCTCGGTTATAAAAAGAATGAAATAATGCCATTTGTAGCAACATGGAAGGACCTAGAGATTTCATACTAAGTGAAGTCAGCCAGAAAGAGAAAGAAAAATGTATTATATATCTTACATATGGAATTCCAAAAAAATGACACACACACACACACAAAGTTTTTTAAATGAAACAAATGAATTTATTCACAAAACAGAAACAGACTCACAGACATAAAACAAACTTATGGTTACCAAAGGGGAAAGGGGACGGGAGGGATAAATTAGGAGTTCGGGATTAGCAGAAATTACTATATACAAAATAGATAAACAACAAGGTCCTACTGTACAGCACAGGGAACTACATTCCATAGCTTGTAATAACCTGTAATGAAAAAGAATATATATGTAAAAAAAAAAAATCAGAGGGACATGACTTCCTCTTTCTCAGACTGTGTCGTTTATCTTTATCTATAAAATGGGGTAAACATACCTATATTCTTATGGACTGAATGTTTGTGTCTCCCCAAAATTCATATGCTGCAATCCTTACCCCCAGTGTGATGGTATTAAGTGGGGTCTTGGGAAGTAATGAGGTCATGAGGGTGGAGCCTACACGAATGGCATTCGTGCCCTTATGAAAGGGACCCCAGAGAGCTCTTTCAGTCGCTGCCCTGTGAGGGTACAACTACCAACTGCAACCTGGGAGAGGCGCTCGCGAGGACTCCACCATGCTGGCACCCCAGTCTCAGACTTCCAGCTTCCAGAATTGTCTAAGCTAACGAGCATATGGTATTTCGAGCAGCCTGAACTGACGGAGACAAACATTGCTTGGGTTCTTGTGCAAATTGAATAATATGCTGTGTGTAAGACTCCTGGCACCACTGAACATCAGCTATTATTGTTACTGAGTTCAAAATTAACCTCATAAAACTCTCTCACTTAAGATTTTCCCCATCGGCTCCATCTATCTCAGCCTTATGCAATGAAATAATTTTTATTAAGCAACTTGTTTTAACATAAGCTGAGTTTCAACTAATTTGTAGATTAAATTGGTCAAGAATTTGAACCTTGCTGAGATAGTTTCCTTATCTGCTAAAGAAGTTGTCCTATTTGACTTTTCAGATCCTGTTTAGTTCTATAATTATTTTTATCATTCAATTTAAAGTTTTTATTTTTTTAGGTTTTCATTTTAATGGAGGTACTGGGAACTCAACCCAGGACCTCTTCCATGCTAAGCATGAGCTCTACCACTGAGCTAAACCCACCCCACCCTATTATTCAATTTATATATTAAAAAAACAGTTTAAACTGTGAATCACAGTATTTAAACTGTGTCTGAATATGTCTTACCTACCAATTTACAGATTGAAAAATATATACATTTATTCATATTTTTAATACTCAAATGATTACAGTTTCTCCATTAAATACCAACAACTGTATTTTCAATGATAAATTTAGCCCTTTATTTCATTTTATTATTTAAGATATCTAAGTTATATTTTTATGCTGTGTTGGAAATGGGAAATAACTGACAAGTTTAGAATTTTCCAACATTCAATTGTAGTATCATGAAAATTAATGTGCACAGTTATTTCACATTAATGCAAAGTTCTCAGAGTAAATCTTATTCCTCACCACTGTCCCATTTTTATTAACATGTACCCTTCTGTAACCCAGCAGTTCTCAGTGTGTGGTCAGAGGACTCCTGGGGTCCTGGAGACCCTTTTAGCGGGGCTGTGAGGTCCTCTCTTTTCCAACTATGTATCTGTGTGAGGCCGCATTTTCTTCCTATAATTCAACCCAAAACATCATACTGCAGTAGATTGAATGCAGATATGAGAAGCCAGCTGTCTTCTGTTAAACCAGATAGCAGAGAAAGATTTACAAAACTGTAAAACAGGGCCACTCTTCTCAATGTTTTTTTTCGTTTTAGAAAACATAAATTATTTTTCGTAAAATACTTGTGTTATTTAAATTAACATGCAGTGGGTTTACTATTGTTACTTTGAAATGAATTAATAAATGTTTTAAAATATTCTCAATTTTAATTTCTCATACTGCTAAATATAATCTACAGAACCACATCTCCTTGGGGACTCAGTCATTTTTAAGTGTAAAGTGTCCTGAAACCAAAAACTTGAAAACTTTATGTTGGGAACTTTCTGCTCCAGCAGAAACATATACCACATTGTAAATGGCTTTCACATTGGATGGAAAGAAGTGAAAATTGTACAATGAAGAGCTCTCCGCCACGTTTAAGCTCCCTATCGTGGTGTGGTATGTAGCTGATCTAGGCCAATGGTTCTCAAACTTGAAGACATCACAATCACCTGCAGGGCTCATTCTACCAGATGTTCCAGTGCCGTAGATTTCAGTGGCTCTGAATCTGTGTTTCTAACAAGTTCCCATGTGGTGCTGACTCTGCTGGCCTAGAGCCCTCCCTTTGAGAACCCCTGGTCTAGGTCAATGCTTCCAGGATTTTATTCCAAACTATTTTGCCAACTCCATAAAGTAAACTAATTTTTGTCTGAAACATCAGTTAGAAACAAAAATGTTGTGGGTGTTTGTAGGAGACTGTCATCCATGGCTCCTTGACAAGGGGGGTCACAAACGGAATGGTAAGGGAAAGGAGAATTTCTGTCCATTCAGATGGATGAAAGCTGTCCAGGTAAGCGGTGGGGTGACAGGCGATGCCACCAAATCCCCTTCACTTCCAACAGGCTTTCCTTTGGGGAGATTTGTGTTTTGGTAACATTCTTTTTATTTCAATTTTAAAACACTGTTGTTGAGTTTTTAAAAGATGTAAACATATGTACTGTGTTGAATAGCATCTCCCGGCCCCTAAATTCATCTCCTTCCCAGAACCTCAGAATGTGATCTTATTTGCCTACAGGGTCATTGCAGATGTAATTAGTCAAATTAAGATGAGGTCATACTGGAATAGAGGGAGCCCTTAATCCAATAGGAGTGGTAACCTCAAAGAAGAGAAGTGATGCAGAGACAGACATGCACAGAGAAGGGGATGCCACGTGGAGGCAGACACAGAGGGAAGACCGCCACGTGGAGACATAACAGAGGCTGGAATTACCAGCTGCAGGCTGAGGAACAGCTAGGGTTGCGGGCAACCCCAGAAGTCAGGAGAATGCCTTAGAACAGATTCTCAGCTCCCAAGAAGGAACCAACCGACGCCTTGCTGACACCTTGATTTTGGGCTTCTGGCTTCTTGAACTGTGAAGAGAATACATTCCTATTGTTTTAAGTCACTCAGTTTGTGTTAATTTGTTACAACAGCCTTCAGAAACGAATACAGGTATCAAGACAGCAATGAAACAAGACTCATGCATCAGACACCGTGTGCCACCTCGCACCTCCTGACCCACGTGTTTCTTGTTCCTGCCCCTGCTCCTGCCAGCAGGCCTGCAAGGGCCCCGATCACCTTCATGCCTCACCAGTACTTCCCAGCTTCTGTCCTAGGGGCTCCTTGTGCATGCTGCCAAGTGGCCCGGCTCAGCACCCAGTGCATGCTCAGCCCCGAGGGTGGGACCCTTAATGTCTCTTGGGACAAACCTTTGAATGGTGCTCTGGATACTGGACTCAGGGAGTAAATTCTTCCCTCTTTCTGCCCGTGAAACATGATCCTGAAATGTAGATTATGTAGCTTTTCAGAGATTGTTCTGTGAGCTTGAACAGTCTATCACTCTTAGTGGCCAGTGTGGTAACACACTTTGACAATGGCCTCTCCGACCCTGCCTCTTCCTCCTCTTCCTCACTCCCACTTTCCTGGGAGTGTATTATCTATTATCTTTATTTGTTGGTAGGAGGGGAGAGGTAATTAGGTTTGTTTATTTATTTATTATTAGTATTTTTTTAAATGGAGGTACTGGGGCTTAAACCCAGGACCTTGAGCATGCTGAGTATGTGCTCTGCCACTGAGCTGTACCTTCCCCTCCCCGCCCTGCATTACCTTTTAAAGCAGAAGCACAAAGCCCTTGCTTTGGGTTCTACTTTCTGGGGAACCCAGGGTAGAACGGGCCTGAAGCAGAGCTCTGTTGACATTTCAGAACATATTAGTAAAAATTAAAGTAGTAATACTAACATGGTAAGAATATTTAAGTATTTTAAAAATGTTAAGAAAATGTTAGCCGCAGTTTCTAGTTAACCTTCCTGAAAGGATAAATATATATCCATATACGCCCCTATTTACTTACATAAATTGGATCACACTATACTTTTTTCATAAGACCTCCAGAGCGACCTATTTTTAATTCCTGCAAAGCATTCCAATGTATACTACACTATATTTTATTTTATTTAACTAGTGTTCTGGTTGATGGACATGTGAGCTGTTTCCAATATTTTGCCATTTCAAACAATACTGCAGTGATCATCTTTGTAAACAGGTCCTGGTGGACTTCTGCAAGTATTTAGCAGTGTAAACTCCTGCCAGTAGAATTTGTAGGCAGAAGCTAGCGAGCAAGCGAGCCTGTGGACGCGGTCCAGTCAAGACATCCTCCTGGGACCCCGTGCAGGAGAGAAGGCTGGAATGGGGACCCGGAGAGCCAATAGAAAACATCCAGTGCAGTCAGGAGCATGTTTGACTGCAAGCAAAAGAAAACCAGGCCAACACGCCTTCAACACAGGGCTCCATTTCCCTCATGTATGGCAAATTCTGGAGGTGAGCCAAGCAGGCCAGGGGCAGGCTGTCCAGGAGGCTGCCAAGTTCCAAATGGCTCTCACTTCCTGCTCTAGCATCCACAGCGCTGGGCTTTGGTCCTCAGGGTTTTAATCTGGCCGCGGACGTTGAGGTAGGTTGTTCTTATTTCAAGGCTGAGAAGGGGAGAAGGGAGAGTCTACAGGCAAAGGCTGCAGGTGCAGGCAAGCATCTCTCTCTTTTCAGTTCAGATAGACATCGGTCAGGTCCATCTTTGTGCAACACAGTCTAGAAATGTCCATCTCACTGGAGAGCTTGGAAGAGTCAATAACCCTACACCATCTCTAGGTCAGATGCCTCGTTGAAAAGTATCTCCTTAGCTGGGACTGCCATTCTGTAATACTTCACTAACACTAAGAAACAGTCAACTGTATTTTGCAGATGTAGGGTTCTGAAGCTCAGAGGCTTCTCAGGAAGTAGCCGGTAGCCGGCTAGTGGCTCCAGCTAATGGAGCGCTTGCTTCATTTCAAGGATGACAGGGTGGTGACGTTGCTGCTTCCCTGGAGATGCTGAGTTTCCTCTAGTGCTCTGGTCATTGGCTCTTCCAAATAAACTATAGTAACTTCCACTGCACAATATTCACTCCACTATTCTCTGCACAAATGGCGTCCAATTCAATGGTGGCCCCTGGGGCTGACTCATCAGAGGTAGGGGTGGTGGGCTGCAGCAGCGGAGGGTCCAGTTCCTTTGCCACCTTCCCCAGAGGCTCTGACGTGGCTGAAATCCAGATCCGAGTGGGAAGTCACCAGGGGCGCGAAGGTCAGGCCGCCTCCCGCACCTGCTCACGGCGGAAAGCAGGGAGGTGCCTGCAGCGGGTTCAGGTGAGTCCCTTCGGAACAGCTCTCCCTCGGTCTTTTCCTTCCCATCCAGCGCGGAACATTTGCAGAGTGACAAGGCCAACCTAGCTGCAGGCGCATCTAAGCGCAGGAGCATTTCTGCTCTCCAGCCTCTGTGGGAGGGGAGGGCAAGGGGGTGGGGGTTATGAATGACACAAGGGAACCAACCTACAGAGTCTGCTACAAGTAAAACGCAGAGTAAATAGACGTGATTTCCCGTCCCTAAAGGATAAAAGCTAATAGCATTTTCTTGCTGTTCCTTCTGGGGGAAAAAAAAACCCAACACACCCACACAAAACTTTAAAGCATATATTATTATTGTAGATGCATTTCTATGTTTAAAAAATTGTTAGACAAATGGGATCAAGCTGTTTTGCATTTTGTGCTGTTCATTTAATAATATATCTTTAAGCATTGCTAAATTTGCATATACAGATCTACTTTATGGTATAAATGTACCATGCATGAAGTTATCTAACCAGCACCATATTGCTGGATAATCTGCTGGTATGCGGGGTTTGACTGTTGAAAGGAACATTCTGGTGCAATTTTGATAACTGTTGCCCAGTTGCTCTTCCAGAAGGTCACCCAACGCTGTAGTCCCTGTTCCCCACACTGCCACCGGATGTTAAGGGCTTACATTCCTGCCAGGTTGGTCAGTAAATGAGTGTAACTATGTCAGTCACTTGTACGTCTTTAATAATGGTGGAGGTTAAGCATTTTCTAACTATTGTGCTTTTGCCTCCCCCCCACTAAATACCAATGCTAGAATGAAACTCCATGACCATGGAATTTTTGCATTCTGTTCACTGCTTTTACTCCCAGAGCTGAGACAAGTACTTGATGTGTAGTAAGCACTGAGTAAATATTTATTAGGTAAATGAATGGACATTTGCTTTACAAACCCTTTATGTAGTTTTTCTTTTGCTTTGTTTATTTATTTTTAAATTATTTCCCCCTAACAGAGGCAGTGGGGATTGAACCTAGGACCTCCTGCACGCCAAGCACATGCTCCCCCACCTCTCCTTTGTGTACTTCCTATGGAATTCTGTTCTTCTTCCTGTTGGTATACGTCCAAGCACCCAAACTCATCTATATTTAAATGACCAGAAATTTTCTATTTCCATCTCAAACATCTTCAGAGCTCCTAAATAGTTAACTATCTCTTTGAGAGGCACGTGTAAACTATAAATGACAGATGACTCAACTATAGAAAGCTTAAACAGTAATGGGATGGACAGTTTCATAACAAGGAGTCATGAGTGGGGCTACCTCCAGGGTGATCAGTGCAGTGACTCAACAGAGCTGGAGAAATAAACCTCCCAGACATCAGACAACACTACAGAGTTACAGTAATCAAAACAGCATGGTATTGGCACAAAAATAGACATACAGATCAATGGAACAGAATAGAGGGCCCAGAAAGACACCTGCAGACTTACAGTCAATTAATCTTCAACAAAGGAGGCAAGCATACACAATGGAGAAAAGACAGTCTCTTCAGCAAGTGGTGTTGGGAAAACTGGACAGCTGCATGTAAATCAATGAAGTGAGAACACTCCCTCACTCCATACACAAAAATAAACTCAAAATGGCTTAAAGACTTAAATATAAAACAAGACACAATAAACCTCCTAGAAGAAAACATAGGCAAAACATTTTCTGACATAAATCTTAGCAATGTTCTCCTAGGGCAATCTATTAAGGCAATAGAAATAAGAACAAAAATAAACAAATTGGATCTAATTAAACTTATAAGCTTTTCACACCAAAGGAAACCATAAGCTAAACAAAATGACAACTTACAGAATGGGAGAAAATATTTGCAAATGATGCAACTGACAGAATATATAAACAGCTCATACAACTTAATAACAACAACAGAAAAACAACCTAATCCAAAAATGGGCAGATCTAAACAAGCAATTCTCCAATGAAGACATACAAACAGCCAATAGGCACATGAAAAAATGCTCAATATTGCTAATTATCAGAGAAACACAAATCAAAACTACAATGAGGTATCACATCACACCAGTCAGAATGGCCATCGTTCAAAAGTCCACAAATGATACATGCTGGAGAGGGTGTGGAGAAAAGGGAACCCTCCCACACTGTTGGTAGGAATGTAGTTTGGTGCAGCCATTATGGAAAACAGTATGGAGGTTCCTCAAAAGACTAAAAATAGACTTACCATATGATCCAGCAATCTTACTCCTGGGCACATATCTCGAGGGAACTCTAATTTGAAAAGATACATGCACCCCAATGTTCACAGCAGCACTACATACAATAGCCAAGACTTGGAAATGACCTAAAAGTCTATTGACAGAGGACTGGATGAAGAAGCTGTGGTATATTTATACAATGGAATACTACCCAGCCATAAAAAGAATAAAATGATGCTATTTGCAGCAACATAGATAGACCTACACATCATCATTCTAAGTGAAGTCAGCCAGAAAGAGAAAGAAAAATACCATATGATATCACTCATATGTGGAATTTAAAAAAAGAAAAGAAAAGAAAAAAGAAGACACTAATGAACTTACCTACAAAACAGAAACAGACTTACAGACACAGTAAACAAACTTATGGTTACCAAGAGGAAAGGGGGTGGGAAGGGATAAATTAGGAGTTTGAGATTTGAAAATATTAACTACTATATATAAAATAGATAAACAACAAGTTTCTTCTGTATAGCACAGGGAATTATATTCAATATCTTGTAGTAACCTATAATGAAAAAGAATATGAAAACAAATACATATATGTATATGTATGACTGAAACATTATTCTGTGCACCAGAAATTGACACACTGTAACTGACTATACTTCAATAAAACAAAAACAAAATGAAAACAAAACAAAAAACACTGTCACCAAGAACCTGGGAACTGTGGTCATTTTTCTCTGAGGTCCTCAGTGCTCAGCTGGGCTCCCTCCAGCCATCACATCCTGGGAAGATCCAGAGGAAGAGAAAGGGTTATTGTTTCCTTGGGTCTGTTTTAAGAGATAAGAAACTTTCCCCAGAAGCACCTTCAGCAGATTTCTCTCTCACAGCCTCGAGCCACGTGCCTTTTCTTAATACAGTCACTGAGACTAGGAACCTAATTATCATGATTTACTTAGGTTATTCAGGATTTCCCTTTCAGGAGGTGAGTGGGGCCAGAATTTAGTGAAGTACATAACCAGAAGGCAAGAATGGAGGCCTGAACCCAACAAAGTCATATTGATAAAAAAGAAAGATGGGGGCTGGGAACGAAACCTATAGTGTCTTCTGCAGTCTTCACATCCAACCCAACCACCATGTCTTAGGGGTTTCTCATGTCCTGGACTGTGTGATGCTTTCCACCTCTACAACCACCGTTCTGGAGATATATATATATATATATATATAGTGTGTAGTCAGTTCACAATGTTGTGTCAATCTCTGGTGTACAGCATCATGTTTCAATCATCCAAATACACAAACATATTCCTTTTCATATTCTTTTTCATTATAGGTTAGTACAAGATCATTCTGGTTATCCTTTGAGTGTTAACAAGCCAACTAAAAACTTGATAGCTTAAAGGAGCAATTATTGTTCTGGGTCAATTGTGTATCCCTCAAATTCATATGCTGACGTCCTAAACCCCAGTATCTCAGAATGAGGCCTGACTGGGAATAAGCTCTTAATAGATGTAATCAAGTTAAACTGAGGTCACAAGAGTGGGCCCTAATCCAGTATAACTGGTGTCGTATTACAAGGGGGACATTTGGACACAGAGACATGCAGAGACAGAAGGTGATGTGACAGGTGGAGAAGACAGCTGTCTAGGAGCCAAGGGGAGGGGCCTGGAACAGATTTTCCCTCACAATCCTCAACTGGAACCAACCCTGCTGACATCTCGGTTTCAGACCCCTCTGCCTAGTCTGTTAGTAACCGCAGCCCTTGGATGCTAATATAGCTAGTGCCTCTCCTGGCCTAGTGGGTGGACTGGACTCAGCAGGGTGGTTCTTGCCCAGAATCGCTCAAAGAGCAGCCTGGGCTCAAGTCACCCGAAGGCTTGACGGGGTTGGGCTAAGCTGGCACACTCAGGGCTGTGGGCTGTCAGCTGGAGTCCTACACATGCCTCTTTGTGGTTGGCAGCTCAGTGCCAAGAGCAGTATTCTAAAAGCCAGGAAGTGGGAGTTGGCCAAGGCAGTTAAGGGTTTTGTCCGTTACTGGCAGTGTCCCTTCCACCATGTTGCATTAGTCAAAGCGATCGCATCGCCCCACCCAGCCTTGAGGGAGTGGAGAAAGAAACGGGACCTGAACAGTGTAGAAGAACATGCAGAACGGGAGATACTACTGAGCTCATCTCGGAAAATACAATCCGCCACCCTCTCAAGTCCCAGCTACAGTCCCTTTCTTTGACTTCGAGGCTTCCCCGTTTATTTTTCCAGTCTTCTCTGCACTACAGTCAGAATGATCTCTTCTAAATGCAAATGTGATCATTTCCCCTCTACTTTAAACACTTCACTGGCTCCCCATTGTGTTTAGGATAAAAATAAACTTTCTAACACAGACTATGTTGGTCAGGTTTCTGATGGAAAAGAAACAGAGTGCCCTCAAAGTGAGCCATCTGAGGCAAGTTTAAGAGATGTACGTGCAGAACGGGGTCAGCAGGATTTGGCAGCATTAGTCTTCAATCGTGTGGCATTTCAAGGAAAACAAATATTTCCACATTCAAACATTCTCTCCTTCGAGTCTGACGCCAACTCAGTGACCTAGTCAGGAATCCCCACCCCAGTTTTAAAGCTGAAGAAGCTGAGGCTTAGAGCCGTTGTGTCTGGGTTGTCTAAGATCACCTGGTCATAAATACATGAGTCAGGAATTAAAACTGATCTTGTGATCCCTCCACCGTGATTTGGGAGTCCTTCAAATGCACGCCTACCTTTTTTGGCTCTCCTTCCAAGTATTTCTGTATCCATCTTTTGAACAAGACAAGAAGGGAACTGGAGAGTGAAGACTGATGGCAGCATAGAGCATGTTTTCCAAAACTTTTGCCTCGCCCTTCTGCTTAAAGCTATTATTAGGGTTTCATCGTTAATCAAAGGCGATGGAGCAGAGGTTCATGGGCTGTCACTTGTTGCTGCTGCTGTTCAATGTCTGTTTGAGTGTTTATAACAGGGTTGATACTACTCAGAACATTCATGGACAAATCTTGGCTTCTATCTTACTGCAGTGCTTGCAGCAGCGGGGTAAGCCCAAAGTGTTAGCTAATCCTAAATTATTTATTGTTGGCTTATAAAGTAGTCTTATTAATTATGTAAGAATTTGAGCCTGTCTAAAGTTTGGGGACATCATAATACTTAAAACAAAAAAATGAACTCATGTCATGGAGGGCTTATTAAACGGGAGACTTCGAGTATTGTTGAACTTCCCCAAATTTACCCCTCTTCTTACTCCCTCCCTGTGATCCTGTTCCTACTGGGGAATGCTGTCATTTCTCACACCCATGCAGGGTACCAGTCTATTTCTCTTACACAGAAATTACTTTCTTTCAGGTCTCCTTGGGGCTGAAAAAGGTAATTTTCTCCTCATCTTTCTCTGGGCCACCGCTATCATATAAAATTAAGAGTTCAACAGGAATGATAAAACTGTAGCATTTTTCAAAAGAATTACTATGTAGCACTTTCCTTACTTTTTTTTCTTTTTTTTAACATTTTTTATTGATTTATAATCATTTTGCAATGTTGTGTCAAATTCCAGTGTTCAGCACAATTTTTCAGTCATTCATGGACATATACACACTCATGGTCACATTTTTTTCTCTGTGAGCTACCACAACATTTTGTGTATATTTCCCTGTGCTATACAGTGTAATCTTGTTTATCTATTCTACAATTTTGAAATCCCAGTCTATCCCTTCCCACCCTCCACCCCCCTGGTAACCACACATATATTTCAAATATATATTCTTTGCTATAAGACCTATTCAGTTTCCAGGAAATTGATGGGCAATACTGTCCAACTGACACAGTAAAAAAGGTTCTCCCAAGTTCTAGATTACAAACCACCCCTTTGTAATAGGAATGGCGGAAGAAAGAGGGGGTGAAAGGCTTCTCATACTTACTTTGAACCTTGACAGCTGCCTTAATTTTTACGCAATCAGCATGCCCTGCTTTTGTAATCAAGACTTTTTGAACAAAAAAGAAAAATTTCTCCATTGTTGAGTATCTGGAAAAACATTATAACCATAACTTCAAAGTGTTAGCTATTATAGTATACTATTACAGGAGAGACTTTTTTAAAAAATAAAAATTATTCCCAGCTGATATTATACAAAAAGAATCAGATCTTAAAGTAGGTGCAGATCCTAAATAAAGCAGAACCTCTTCCTCCTTGAATAGGTTAATACTTCCTAGACCCAAGAGCTATGAATTACAAGACAGCATTTAAAAATATTAACTGGGATCTCCTCCACAGTTTATTGTGCTCTTTGTCCTTCTCTCAACTGGGGAATATCTATCAGTAAGTTTGCAGTAGTCTAAAGGAGAAAATCCTCAGGATTATCTTAAAAGCTTCAGAAAAAGCATTTGAAAAATTAAACACCCATTCTTGATTTAAAAAATTCATAAAATTAGGAATAGAAATAAACTTCCTTAACCTGGTACCAAAAATCTGTAGCAGTATCCTAGGTGAGAGGTAAGTATCAGATGCAGTCTTTTAGGAAAGGGAGCATGACAAGGATCCAAGCCGTCCATCACGTCCAATACTGGCCGTGGGATCGGGGACCCCGGCCAGCACAACAGGAGTGGAGCTGGATGTAAAAGACGTGAGACTAGGAAGAGGAGCATCAAGACTATCACTATTGGAGATGACATTATCATCTCTGAAAAAGCCAACAAAATCGATCAACAAGCTACTGGAACTAATGAGAGGTTCAGCAATGATGCCAGGTTCAAGATCGACTTATGAAGAGAATTAGTGTATCAATCGAGGTACAACCAGGAGGCACAAACCACACGTAACTTCAACAGGGAGAGTTCAGCGCAAAGGATGGTTAAGCCACGATAGGAGAGCAAGCTGTGAAGGCGGGAAGAAAGCTCTAAGAGATGCCCTAAAGGACCAGCTTGGAGGGAGGCTTCCGTCCCCACTGGATGGCGAAGTCCCTGGACTGCCCGGGCCAGATCTGGTCACAGTCTCCAGGCAAGCAGAAGAAACCGAGCGGGGCACGGCAAGCCGACGCCGGCAGGTGCACGCACAGGGAGCCAGGGGGCTGCTGCAGGCACGAAGCCCAGAGTGCCTGGTGTCATGTCAAGTCCTGGGCTCTGGGAAACAACCTCCAGGATGTGGGCCAGCTGGTGCATAGGTGTCCAGAGAGGTCAGACGTGCAGAGAGCCTGCTATGAATACTGTTGAAACAGGGAGTTGGAGAGTTCAGAGGTCTCTCTAAATTGAGATTATAGAGTTGGAAGTCCAGAGAAGCCAAGACAGAGTTTCAACACAGGCTGGAGTAGAGATTGCTGCCCAGAGCCAGACCTCCAGGGATCTGCAGAGATTTCCCTTCAGCTGACCAGTGCATGCAGGCAAGACAACTGCCCAAGGCCAGGGAAAGAATTACCCGAAAGGAGCAAGCAGAAGAATTCAAGCCCACACAGGCCCAGGGATAGGCAGTGCCCCCACCAGCCAGGGAGGGGAGCACCGTCGCATAAGGGGCAGCAGGTAGAGAAGCCAGAGATTGTCTCAGAAGTGGACAAAAATCAGCCCGAGGCTGACGGCGGCTTTGGTCCTAACTGATAAAGCCTCAGAAGGCTCAAACTATTCCCGAGTAACTTACCTGTGCCCCAGAACAAAGATCAAAAACATTAAAAAACAAAACAAAAAACGAAAAAACCTATCGAGCACCGGGAAGGTAACATCCACAATATTTAGCATGGAATAAAGAATTACAAGGCATACAAAACAAAACAAAACACCAGGATAAGATGGCCAATAGTGAGGGAAAGTCACTTTATTGGTAACATAAGTGTGGTAGACAAGCACATTGAAAGAGTTAGTGTAACAGAATTCTGTACGTTCAAGAAGGTTGAGGAAAACAAAAACATGTTAAAAGAAATTTTAAAAGACTCAAAAAATGTAGAGAGATGAAAACTACAACGTCTGAGATGAGAAGCACACTGGGGGGGATAAATAGATGAGACACCACAGGAAAAAAGATTAGTGAACTTGACGACATTAATAGAAAGTATCCAAAATAAAACACAGAGTGAAAAGCCTTTAAAAACTCAGTAACTGGGGCAACTTCAAGTGGCCTCATATGCATGGAAGTGGAGTCCTCAAGGAGAGGGAAGAGAGAAAGAGACAAAAAATTTGAAGAAATAATGGCCAAAATTGTTCTGAATTTGATGAAAGCTGTAATCCTACAGACCCAAGAAGCACAATGAACACCAAGCAAAGGAAACAAAAGACCCCACATGCTGCGGATTCGGGGCACTGCGGGAAAGCAGAGGGTACCTCATAACAAAGACACAAAACTCATGTAAAAGAATTTAAAAGCTGTGAGAGACAATGACACGGTATGTCCAAAGGAACAAAAGTAAGGATGACAGCTGATTCTTGTCAGAATTTCATTTTGAGACAATACGTTTTGCTTACTTTTCTTTTTTTAAAGCTGCTTTTTTTTTTCTTAATGGAGGCACCATGGATTGAACCTGGGACCTCAGGCATGCAAAACACACACTCTACCACTGAGCTATACCCTGTCCCTTGTGCTCACTTTGTAAAATGAGCTTTCTATTTCTAAGAGCAGAAAGCATGCTACCTGATGAAAGAGTATTTTATGTATCCTGGGCATACTGTCTGGTAAGTGATGTAGAAGATGTGCTTTATTTATTTTACCTTCTCCATCCCTACTGCACAGGAGGAAAGAAATGGTACATTTTCTATCAATCATTTAGGAGAAATCCTTACTTATGGAAATGATAAATTTGGCAATGATCCTTCAAGGGTAACAGAAATACTTAGTGAGGATAATAAAGATTCGTGTTTGGTAACTGTCTGCGTAGCCCCACAGTGTCGTGTTTTACAGATATAACCTAAATGAGTTCTTCCCAATATCTGTGTTCCTTTTCTTGCCTAGCAACAGAATCCCTGGTTTTTCGCTGGAGACATGGCTCTGAAATGACATTGCTCAGCTCCTATTACAGCTAGGGTGTGTGGCTTCTGGAAACTGGCCTTTCTTTCTCCTTTCTTCTAACCAGTATACAGAGGAGAAGACAGGAGCTGAAGCAGCCAGTTTGGACCCTTGAGGTCAAGTTGGTGATGCTCAGCAGAGAACCTGGTAGAAGAAGCCGGCAGCCCCAACGCTGCGGAGTGCCACACTTGCCTTGAGCCACCTACCAGGGATTTTACCTGAGACAGAAGTGAACCTCTGTCTCCTTAAACCACTGTTTGCGGCACTTGCTCAGTCGCAGCTGAACCTAAACCTCTCTGCTACAAGCAGGTGTCATTAACTCCACTTCCCTGACACAGTAATCAAGTTCTAACACATGGAAAAGCTTAGATTTGAACCAAGTGTGCCTTGATATTTTCAGCAAATTACTCTTCTTACCATTAATGTTAAGAAAAATGGCAGCTGTGCTGTTAAAAGATTTGCAAAGGATACGAAATCAAAATATCATTAGCCACTAAGAACTTTAACTGAAGCTCAGATAACTAAATATTTAAGAACACCTTAAGACTTTGCTTTTAAAGAGAATGTTTACATTGGAATTGTGACATGAACTGAATTTTTTAAAAAAGACACAGAAGACATAGAAGAACCTACCCTAAGGGACCAACATTTTAATTTCAGAGTGTTTTTGTCTCTTGTCATAAACACACAGTTTATGACAGGATTTAGGGAAAGAAAGAACACCTCGGTGCCTTACAGCTCTGGTTTTACAGGGGAGTCAACAATACTGCAATAGGACACTTCTTGTTACCATTTCTAATAAGGAACTGAGGCTGAGTGACAGCCAAGGTCAAGGAGCAAAGGGCAGCCGAGGTTCATCTTGTGCACCGGCTCTGACCCCAAAGACGCTGCTGGCAGCGTGGGGCTGGGCGGGTTTCTGAACGTCTCTCAGGAACAGGCTGTGATGCGCGCAGGCTGTGGGGGCGGCTGGACATCACGAATTTAAACCTTTACTTTTATTTCTCAATCCACAGGATTATGTTCCCACTTGAAATTTCCTCTTTTATCTTTTGATGGGGTTCAGCATATGCCACCCCGAAATACGCTGCTTTGGCGCATTGACGACCGTGCATGGAAGGCAGCTGAGACCGGGCAGGTGCAGGGAGGGCTTCCTAACCTCCCTCTTTGTACCTGAAAGCAAGTCATGAAGTTTGCCAGGAGAAAGGTGCCCTCCCTGCTCCAGGAAGAGAACAGTCACATCTCCAGAGACTGGGAGTCGATGCCAAACTGGGAGTCAGGCCCCAGACAAACCAACCTGCTAAAACAACCCTCCCCTCCCATCAGCTTCCATGTATTTACTCCTCACTGCCCCACAATTTACTGCCCTGAGGCCAAGCCCTTCTTTGTGTAAAAAAAGGTAAATAAGCTTTTGGGTCTAAGGACTTCTGCAGGTCTTAGTTTTCCTCTAGAAGATTCCTGTGTGCATGTAAAAATATTAAACGTATATGCTCTTCTTCTGTTAACATATCATGTGTCAGCTTAATTCTTAGGCCAGCCATGGAACCTGAGAGAGTAGAAAAAATTTTTTCTTCCCCTACACTTTACTAATGTTAGATGTCAGTGGAACACTTGCTTTATCTATGTAGAAATTATATTATTTTAGAGCTGTGTTTCATGGATAAACATAATGATAAAATATGAGGACATCCCAGTGGGTTCTCCTCTGGGACGTTTACCCTCGCTGTCCAGGGCTCTGAGCTGTTCAGACACAAGAAAAGGGGTCAGGAAGCAGCTCCACTGAGGGTCCAATACAATATCCTGCCATCGTAGGGCCACATGGCTCTCTCCCTTCTCTGGGCTCCCACCCCACTTAGGGGTCACAGCACATCTCTTGGAGCTATTTCCTTTTAAAGGACTCATGTGTGGTGGATCTCTCTAGATCCAGGCAGTTAGACTCCCCCTATGCCCTTCCCCCCAACAGATATTCCATAAAGCCTTAGTGCTTGGCTATTTGACAGAAAGTGATGGTTCAATGTGTCAGAATCAACAAAAAAAGTCATCCGCATGGTGGATTTCATTTTCCATCACTGTGGACGTCCACATTGGTGGGAGAGAGCTGGATAAGGCCCTGTAGGACCCTAAACAGACCTGGCCCTTAACCCCTACATGCCAGGACCAGAAGAGGCCCGTCAGACACATGACTCCACGTGGAACGTATGCATTGTAACAATTATTGTAATAGCTAACTTTTATTGTGCGATTACGTGTCAGGTGCTGTTCTCAGCAGGACTGGCTACATAATTAGCAGGCCCAGCACAAAAGGAAAATATGCAGCCCCTTTTTCAAAAAGCAGGGGGAGAGCAGTGTTGAAAGTGCTAAGGTATCTAGCATTTTCCTTTCTTCTGTGGTCTCTCTCTGGACGTGTCCTGATGGTTTTAATTTTCTATTTAATGTCACTGTCCCTGGGGTGTGTAGACCCTCCCAGGTGCCCTGTCCTGCCAGTCAGTGTGTACACCCACATCTACCAGCTGCTGAATTCCCCTCTCCCAGCAACCAAATCAAAGCACCGCCCTGGCTGGGTGCGGGGCAGCCTACATCAAACACCAGGCAGATAGGTGACCCCCAGGGCTTTACAGTCTCTGCCTGGACATGCTGGGCGCCTGATCAGGACAGAGTACTGCCAGCAGGGGCCGGACTGACATGGGGGCACACACGCTGGCCACTGGGTGAACCCTGGGGCAGAGGCGCCAGGAATCCGCCCCAGGGAGGCAGCAGAGGCAGGACCAGAAGGATGCAGCCCCGATCCTGGCCCTTGGTCGTGTCCCATGGGACTTCACTTACAAAACAGAAATTCCAAAGATGAAACTGTTAAGAACTGCAAGAAGATATCCCAGAGCATCCATCCCAAGTGTGGGGTCCTTTTGCGCAGGGGGCCCTGTGCCCCCAACCTGGCTGCATGTCCCTGCAGACAGCTTTGTGGGGATCATGTCTCTAATCTTCACAAGCCTGTAAAACTAGGTGCTATTATTGTCTCCGTTTTACAGATAAAGAAATTGAGATACTACTCAGCCATAAAAAAGAATAAAATGATGCCATTTGCAGCAACATGGATGAACCTGGAGATCATCAGTCTAAGTGAAGTAAGCCAGAAACAGAAGAAAAATACCATAGGATATTAAATGTAGAATTAAAAAAAAAAGACACTAATGAACTTATCTGCAAAACAGAAACAGATACACAAAGTAAACAAACTTATGGTTCCAGCCAGGGGCAGGGGTGGGGTGTGGAAAGGGATAAACTGGGAGTTTGAGATTTGCAAATATTAACTACTATATATAAAACAGATAAACAACAAGTTTCTTCTGTACAGCACAGGGAACTATATTCAGCATCTTATAGTAACCTACTGTGAAAAAGGATGTATGTGTATATATATATGACTGAAGCATTATGCTGTACACCAAAGATTGACACATCATAAACTGACTATACTTCGATTTTTAAAAAATTTGAAAAAATAAAAAGAAAGAAATTGAGGCAGAGAGGGAGTCAGAGCCTGCCCCAGTGGGTGGAGCGAGGCTCTGATGCAGACCTGACCCTGAGCCTGCATTCCTGGCATTATCCACGCAGCTGCTCTTAGAAGAACATGTGCACAGAAGGACAGAAAGAAAGGACAGCCAAGCATCCATGCCTCGTGCGAGTCTAGCTGGCCCTGAAGCCCTGTCCTCACTGTAGTCTATCTGTTCTTTCTTTCTCTCTCTCTTTCTTTCTTTCTTTTCTCTTTCCTTCCTTCCTTCCTTTCTCTCTCTCTCTCCCTTTCTTTCTTTCCCTTCCTTCCTTCCTTCCTTCCTTCCTTCCTTCCTTCCTTCCTTCCTTTCCTTCCTTCCCTTCCTTCCCTCCTTCCTTCCTTCCTTCCTTCCTTCCTTCCTTCCTTCCTTCCTTCCTTCCTTCCTTCCTTCCTTCCTTCTTTCCTACCTACAACTGTTTTCTGCTTAATCCTCTCCCCAGGGAGAAATAGGAACATTAAAACAACACGAGGGATCTGTTTAGGAGCTAGAGGGCCTGTGTCAGGCCAGCGGAGTTACTGAAACTGTTCGGGCTGGTTGGGAGCCGACTCCTCACCACTGCCTCCCCTAATTAGCTCAGAAGCACCGGATTCCTTCTGCAGGTTTACAGCCTGGCATGAAATGAGGATCCTGGTCAACTGTGTTAGAGAAGGACCTCATGAGCAGGTGCGAGTGTCTGCCAGGACTCCAAGCAATCTTCTAGAACTTTACAGTAGTTCTTTTAGAGCCCATACTTCCTTGTTTGTTTCCGTTTATTTCACCAGAAAAGGGTGGGATCTTTGAAAATACAGTCTCAGAAGAACTGCTGACTCCCTTGTCCATCTGCCTTTCCATGGTCACCGTAGTTATCACCGAGAGGCAGTTAGAAAGTCATCTCAACAATGGAGACATAACCAGCGATGCGCTGATACTTTTTAATAAGTAGCTCTCTGGAAGGTATTTTTTTAAAGGTCCTGATCTGTAGTGCTTGATGATTTCTGTGGTGTACACCCAGTACCATGACTGATTTCAGGCTACGGGGGTGATATCCTCCTGCTTGCAAAATACCTGAAACTGTCCCAGTCAGCTCTCCAGGCTGATAGGAGCCAATGCACCTCCCGCCCCAGCACACCCTCAGGCACAGCTTTTCTTTCAAGTATCCAGGAGTGCTTTATTTGAGTGAGAGCGTCCAGCTGAGACTGTGCTAGGTGAGTCTGGCTGGGAGACGGCTGAGGCTGGCCACCCTGAGGGCCAGAGCCTTCTGGAAGGAAAGGCCTGGAGAACAGGAGGTGGCCGTGATTGGATGGCTAATGGCGTGATGTGAAAGGTGAGGGTGGGGCAGGTCCCAGAGTGGGGACAGCGCCTGGGGACCTCAGGGTGTGCTCAAAGGAAGTGACTGTGGGGAGAATGGGAAAGAGAACCAAGTGATTTAAATGATTTAACTGATTTAAGTGATTTAACTTAATTATAGAAAAAGCATAATAATGAAGGAAGTAATTGTCTCTCTTTTGTATTAAAATCCCGTTTGACTGTTAATTGGATTTCTCTTGAACTTCCCTGCCCTCCCCGCCCCAACATCAATGCCACTGGTGGATCCTTCCTGGTACAGTGTATCCTCAGAGCACAGAGTTTAGTTCACACTCTGGTCTTACTGCTCTCGGAAGGGATTCCCGTAAGGCGACATCTGTACCAAGCACCTCCTTACGTTTGGGAGTGGCTGAAAGGGACGCATCTGACTGAGTCTTTTCTCTCTGCCTTTGGATAGACGTTTCATGGGTGTATATCTCCCTGTGGAAAATAACATCATATGATCGACTTCATTCCTTTTTCTAAATTGGCTAGTGTGGAGGACAGGGCAGAGTTCTCATAAACTTCTAATATTAAGGAGAGTATTAACATTAGAAATGAAAAGATAGGTGGAGGATATAGCTTAAGTGGTAGAGCGCATGCTTAGCATGCATGAGGTCCTGGGTTCAATCCCCAGTACCTCCTCCAAAAATAAATAAACATAACTGCCCACCCCCCAAAAAAGAAATGAAAAGATAGAAAAAGTAGGAAATATAAAAAAGGAAAATGTGCATAAATAAAAACTCCATTAAATAACATTCATTTATTTTAAATGTGTACAACATTCTTGTTGCTGCTTAAAAATAGAATGATGAAGGATGATTTGGTGGGAGTAATTGTTTGGGAAAAAAAATCAATTTAACATCACTTTGCTTTCAATTTCTGCTGCCAAGAAAGCTCATGCTTATCTTCTAATTCAAACATAAGTGTCTCCAGAAACCTTTGGATCCTGTATTACAAAACCCCATCTGTTGTGCCCTCTCCAAATTAGCATTTTAGCTTAATTCACTTATGAATTTCTTGACATTCACTTGATTTCCCCCACTCTTGTTATCTAAAATCACAACTGGCATCTTTTAGATTTGGACTCAACTTAGAAAATAGTTTTTAGCTTTTAAAAATCCTTTTTCGTAGTAAGCAGCGTATAAATAAATAAAACGTGAAACACAATGATACAAATATATAGGTACAGGGGTGTTCGCTGCAGCGTTTGTTCACAATAGTGACAACTGGAAGCAAACGTCTATGACTCAAAGGGTAGTTAAAGCAATAATATCTATCAGTTCTTCCATCGGCGGGTCCCAATATGGAAGCCACATATGATATATTAAGTGGAAAAAGCAAGTTGAAAGAGCAGTATACAGATGATTTAATATATGGAAAGCTAAGCTCTGTACATGTAAGGACACAGAAACTGGACTGCATGTCACCCCAGGTGAGGATGCCACTAACTCTAGGGTGGGACAGGGCTGACCGGGGAGGGTAGGAGAGGGGACAGTCACTTTTTTTTTCTGTAAACTTGTATTATGTTTGAATCTTCAACAAAAAAATGTATGGATTTGTGTTATCTTGAATTCAAAAATCCAAACCAAAGCAAAAATTCCTGAGTTACCAAGTGTATATAATAAAGCAGCCAGCCATACACGTAAGGGTCACCAGGAATTTTGAAGATTTTCTTCCTATGCCTCTTTTGAATAATTTCCTATCTGTAGTCTTGGCAAAATAAAAAGGAAAGACATCTAAAACCTACATGAGAGGAAGCTATTGCAGTGGAAGGGAACCGCTGTATAACTGTGTGTCTAGCATGCACAGAGATTACAGTTTTAGGTAGAATATAGGACAGAGGCAAAATTTTGTTTCGTTTCTGGGAAGGATATCCTCCTAATGATGGCGAGGATGATAAATTACTGTATGGCAAGCAATACCTGAAATAATTTCGCCTTTTATTAACTCATGTAATCTCAACAACAACCCAGTCAGGAAGACTCTGGAGTTATTCCCATTTTACAGACAAGAAACGGAGGCAGAGAGAGGTAAAGGAACTTGGCCAAGGTTACACAGCTTGTCAAGGGTGAAGTTGAGATTCATACCTGGCAGGATGAATCCAGAGTCCATCCAGCCTAACCACTCCCTTAAAATCATAAAGCCAGATGAATACACGCACCAGTTAGGCGAGCACATCTAAGGGGTGGAGAAGGGGCAGGGCTCCGGGGGGCTGGTCCAGCACTACCTTTACCCATAGCGCCCTATACACTCCCAGACCGCCGGCTGCAATTTCTCTCCATGAGTGCAGCCAAGTTTTCCTTTGGATGCTTATTTTCCGGTACTTTTGCGTTACTGCACTCAGTCAAGGAGGTTGGCGTGCCTTGGGAAGCAATTATAGAAGGAGTGCACACCAGAGAAACCAAGATGCTCTGAGTGGTGGTCATTGCGAAAGGCAGCAGGACCCTGCCCCTCCCAACCCCCCACCTCTTGTTCATAGAAAAGCTGACGTCTCCCCGCCTCCCTGAGTCTCAGAAGAGCAGCTCCAGCAGCTGATGAGGACCAGCCTGCAGCTGCTGGGGGATGGCGAGGGCTCTGACCACCTGTCTCAGCGACTAACTGAGGTCACTCTCCCTTTTCTCTTTCAAACTTTCAGGGCTGAACAGAATCTTTGGAGATTTTTTTTGGGGGGGATGCTGGGTCCACCAGATTGCAGCCATTCTAGTTAAAAGCAACTTTCCTTTTTGTCACCAAGGCTTTGCCCCAGGATCATACCCCTGCCCCTCCCTAGAAACCAGTTACTCTTATCTAAGTCCCGGAGGCAGCAGCAGAGAAGAAACAAGAACTGGTTAGAACTCACGGAGTCCAGGGTGGTGGAGGATGTGACCTCCAGTGGACCTTAAGCCTCATTATACGATCATCGTCATATATTAGCTGCTAAGTGACCCACCGACCATGACAGCTGACAATCGCCATGACAACCACCAAAAAAGCCCATACAAGGACGGAAAAGCCGGTGCAAGGGCTGAGTGGCCCCATTACACCCGGCAGGAGGCCGAGATGGCAGAAGCCGCCCACAGAAGCCCACGTGACCCGACACGGGCAGGAGCTGTCCCTCCCTCCCGTCTCACCTGACAGCTCCCTGTTCCAGCACTTTCCTTCTATGTCCCCTTGTGAGCAATAAAGTGGCTGTTCACCGCGTCCCTCCGCCTCTCCTGTGTGAATTCGTTCACAGCCGCGGCAAGGACCCACACTGTGGTGGGCTTCCTCATTTAGGGGCTCCTCCATCTGCTAATGGTTGGGGGCCAGTAACAGGAATAGGGAGGCCACGGCCAGGGACTGTGCGGATGGAGGCAGGACGCTGAACAGGGGAGCTATGACTTATCCCTGAGTCAGCAGCTGGGATGGGAGCGTGCCTCCGGCTTTCTCTTGTGCTGCCTTATTGAACTGGCTATTTGACAGAGGACTGGATGAATCACTTTTCTAGTTAAAAAGGAAGCAGAAGTCAGAGCCCAAACTCAAGTAATTTATAAACTACGGTAATATGAGAAGGACATCCAGAGATGAACATAAAGAGACAGAAACAAATATTTAGCGGAGGATCTGGGCTGTGGAACACACGCCAGCACCAGCTGAGTTGTATGACGGCGGTGCGAGAAGATGATAGCCTCTGAGAACTTGTTTCCTCAGCTTTGATGGGGAAGAACTGCACCTATGCCCCTGAACCGTCACAAGAATTAGAGGAGATCATGGACGCGAAAGGGTTTGGCGCTGGGCTCCCCGTCAGCTTGGCTGAGATGCTCAGGGTGACTTCCTACCCGATCTGTCCCTCTCCACTTGCACCCACAGGTGTCAGACCTGCATTGTGGCCTGAAGACTCTCCCTGCCCATCCCTGCCCCTCGCCTCTTTCTCCTTCACAGACTCTCCCCCAGACTTGGAATTCCATCTTGGCAGTTGCACTGAGAAGTCTGGGGCTGCCACAAGGCTAGAGAAGTACCAACAGGCTTGCAATAATGAGAAACAGCACATTGAGGAAAGAGGTCTGGGGGGACTGGAGAGACAGATTCACTCCAGGTAAGGGTTGGTCTGGGTGAGACAGTGGGGGTGAGTTGCTCCCTATGGTTACTCTCCAAGGGACAAAGAACCTGCCTTCCCCCTCAAGACTGGGAAAAGGGCTCACGTCCTCCTGGATGTACACGGCCGCCTCCTTGGTTTGCATTGTTTAGTCCTGCTCTCTGCTCAGAATTTTCCAGTCATTCTCTCGGTCTGTGAGATGGAGGCTGTGGTGTCCCACCCAGATTCCCCCTTCTGGGCCACCACACCCACCCTGGCTGCTGTGAGCAAGGGAGTGGCCAAGATCTCACAATGCCCCTTTCTCTGGGATACTGTCCCTGATGGAGGGGAGCCCCAGCCAGGAGTATTTGCTGTTCTCCAGCCCCCAATCAAGGTTAACCCACAGCCGGTGACTGCTGATGGGAGTGGGGACACAGAAGGCTGCCTCTATCTCCAGATTAGACTCCAAAATCCACATCTCTGCTCAACCGGTCTCCTCCCCAACTCTGCTTCCCTCCCCCTCATGGGTTCTCCCTGAAGAGCATCCCCCCACAAAGCCTGGTACTGAACCCTTGCCTCAGCCTCTGCTCCACGGGCGCGGTGTCTGTCGGGAGCCTCAGAGGATGGGGGTCTCAAGTTGGGTTACTCACCCAGCCACAAGGACCCGACCTAAATCTGTCAGCGTATCCCAAAGTGTGACCCATGGAATGCCTACTTCAGAAGCACCTAGAATACTTGTTTAAAATGCAGAGACCTGGGCCCAACCCTGGTGGACCTGGAGAATTTGTGTCTTCAACAGGCTTCCAGCCGAACTCAAGCATCTCAAGTCTGAGCACCCGTGCTCCTCGCCCTCTTCATTCCTGCCGTCACTCCTTGCATCTTCACTTAACACGTTCTCTTCCTTCTGTTACTATTGCCCTAAAGTAAATGTGGGAGACTCTGGACTCCTTTCTCCTGCTGTTTGCAGGGCTCCTGCTGCCACCCACCCAGTGCCGACCCCCAGACCGGAAGCTCTCCCTCTGTGGAAGCAGCTCCAAGCCTCTCCTTCCTCCCCTCCCAAAGGACCAAAACTGGCCACACTGTGCACTTGACACTGTATTATATTCTGCTTTACACTGTAGGAACCTTTTTCCCATGACCTATCCCCTGATATGTGCTGAACCTGTCTGAATGTGGGTTAAACTTCTTTGCATCCCTCATTCCACAAGCATCTGATAGTGCTTCATTCATTCATTCAATCAATCAATATTTATTGACCATTACATGCCAGGCACAGTATTAGACTCTAGTGATACAAAAATGGCTGGACTATACTCGATTTGATGGGACACACAATCCAATTAATGGAATGCTTTCAAGAGTGAATTTATTGGAGCATGGAAGGATAAGTTAGGAGTTTGGGATTAACATACAAATTACTATACATAAAATAGATAAACAACAAGGACCTACTGTATAGCACCAGGAACTATATTCTGCATCCTGTAATGAACTATAATGGAAAAGAACCTGAAAAAGAATATATATATCTATCTGAATCACTTTGCTGTACTCCTGAAACTAAGACAACATTGTAAATCAACTATACTTCAATTTTTAAAATTAATTTATTATAAAAGAATCTCTAAAGACAGCATAAAACAGCATTTGTTCATTTATGCATTCAATAAATATGTATTAAGCATTATGTACCAGACACTGTAATAGGTACCAGGAATATGATAGCACAGTAGAATAGGACCTGATCCTTAGATGTTTATGGTTTAGTAAATGAGACATACTAATTACATAGTTATACAAATCTATAAATGTAAAATATTTAAGTGCTGTTAAGGAAAAGTGTAGGATGTTAAAGTCCTTGGCTTTATCTGAAGGTTAGGCAAAGATTTAATTAGGCAACTTGGAGAGAAGAGATGAGGAAACTCTCAAGGCACAGGGAATAGCAAGTGCAAAGGTCCTGTGGTGGGAGACAGCTTGGCTTCTGGAAGCTGAAAGAAGGCAGCAGGGTGAGCACCCTGAGTGATGGGGACAGTGTGAAGAGTAGTGTGAGATTAGGCATGGGGTGGGCAGGAATCAGATTCACAGGGCCTTGAAGGCCACATTAAGGGTTTGCTCTTCTTTCTAAGAACAACAGGCAGCCACCGAAAGGAGCCAGTGTGACGGGAGGCAGGGATGGGACTGGAGGAGGCAGCCTGGCGGAGCTGCATGGTCTGGCCCCAGGTCAGCTCCGCCTCCTCCCTCAAGCCTTTCCCTTGGGGACCTTTGCCCGGGCTGGTCCCTATGCCTGTGGCTCTTCCCGCCCGATGACCTGCAGGTTGCTGCAGGTCTGAACCAGAAAGCCGCCTCCTCCCCAGGGCCTTCCAGCGTGCTCTCTCCTTTGTTCTCTCTCTTTGAGTCTGCCCTTCCTCATGCTTTTTACACCTTGCAATACTTTTTTTTATTCACCTGACTTGTTTTCGTTTGTTTCTAATCTTCCTCACGCAAGCTCCAAAACGGGAAGAAGCCTGGCTGCCTTGACTCTCCTTTGCTTAAACCATGTCGGGTACAAAGAAACTGCTCCCATGTTTCCAGAGGGAGGAGGGCGACGGGGTCAGAGTGGACACCGGGTGGAGCCCCGCTGGGGGAGGTGGGGACCGCAGGGGCAGGTGACTGGTTCAGACGAGGGAGCAGGACTGAATCCCAGGGCTCGGGCTCCCTGTGACCTGTCACAGTTGCTGAGCGCCTCCGTGACTTTGGTTTATGTGGGTTAGAGCGACCGCAGTTTACCAAACTAGAAATCAGAACTGAGAAAAATTTTAAATCTTTATTAATTGATTTTCAATGAAACTTATATAGTCAGTTGGTTTTTATGAAAAATTATAGCGCTATTTTCCCAGTGTAGTTAGACGAGTGACATTATTTACATATTCTTACAAACCTCTTCAAAGTCAGGGCGATTAGCAGACAGTCGGACCCTTAGATCTGCTTCTGCATTTAATCTGTTGCACTGTCTTATGCTGTGTAGCCTCTGGAAGGCTCTGCTGTAAGCCTGGGAGAGAATGGGAATGAAAAAGGCAAATGATGTCTCCGAGTGGGTGTGAAACTAGCTCGGGCCGGTGGAGGATCTCTGGGACACCGCCTCCGCCGCGGACTCGGGCCACACTTTGGGAACTGCTGGATTAAGAAGCTACTTCGGAGGCAAGACTGACAGGCCTTAGTTACACTATTATTACTGCTCACAGTTACTGCATGTTTTTAATCCTTGCAGCAGCTCTACGTAGCAGGAACCATTAGTATCCCCAGGTCCCTCATGAGAAGCTGTGATGACTTGGTGACATTAACCAGCATGAATTTTGCATTTACATATATATATCTGTGCATCCTTTTGTTCACAATGAAACTGGACGTTTTTATTTTTAAGAATGTGACCCAAACAGATAATGATGAATTTTATCATCTCTGAATGGTGAGGCTAAGCCTAACTCCAAACAATGAGCCTCAAACATAAAAGCGCCTTTCATTACCCTCCATTACTTTGGAAATCTAACTTTGATTTAAATGTATTTTTGAGCCATTTCATTTTTAAGAGCCCATTTGGGAATCTTAAAAATTAATTAAATCTTTTATCTTCAAAGTTTAATTCCTCCACCTCTGGCATATTATCTATGGCTCTGAGAAAAATTGCCAATCACTCGGGTAATTTGCACCTAAAATAAAGGTGCAGGGAAATTGAAATTAGAAGTAGCTAGAATAGCAGTTCCTTGGTTTCTCCTGCTGGCGTTTTGGGCCCAAATTCACAGAACCTTCATCTGTCTTCACAGCTTCCTTTCTCAGGCCCTGGGTGCAAGGCTCACTCATTTTCACCACATAATGTTCCAGGTTTTTCTGTTTCCTGCCCGTTTCCTGCCAGCTTTGCCTGTGCTCCTTTCTTCTCTTGACATCAGTCACACTTGTCACCAACCTGGTCCCCACCCACCCTGACTCCTGCCTGGAGTGGCAGTCCTTTGCCCAGAGGATGTCCCATGTGCTGTTCCTCCGCTGGACCTGATGGAGCACACGTCTCATGTCAGGGGCCGCAGGCAGCACTGCACGGGCACCATCTCAGCTCACGCCCGTAAAGCCCCGTGTGGCTGCTGTCACCCACTGCACAGATGGGACAGTGAACTGGACAGTGCTGAGTCACTCGCCCAGAGACCACAGCCAGCACAAATGGAAAGTGCAGATGCATTACTGGAACCCAGGTCTGTCTGACTCTAAAGCTCTGTTCTGAACCCCTGAACTCTCTTTTACCTCTGTGTCTTTGTAAATGCTGTTTCCTCCACCTGCTTTTCTTTCCTTCTTTCTTTCTGGTCTTATTTATTTTTAACTGAAGTCTAGTTGATTTACAACGTTGTGTGAGTTTCTGGTGTACAGCACAGTGAGTCAGTTACATACATATATATTACTTTTCATACTCTTTTTCACTGTAGGTCACTGCAAGACATTGCATATAGCTCCCTGTGCTGTATGTACAGTAGGACCTTGTTGATTATTTATTTTATGTAGAGTAGTTAGTATCTGCAAATCCCAAACTCCCAGTTTCTCCCTCCCCCACCCGCTTTTCAACCCTGATAACTGTCAGTTTGTTTTCTGTGTCTGTGAGTCTATTCCTGTTTTGCAAGTAAGTTCATTTTTTTAGATTCCACATATAAGTGGTATCAAGCAGTATTTGTCTTTCTCTCTCTGGCTTACGTTACTCAGCATGATAATCTCTAGGTTGCCTGCTTTTTTTAAGCTTCAGTTTAAGTGTCTTCTCCAAGACAATGTCCCTCGACTCAGGCTCAGGTGCACAAGGGGGCACCTTGTGCTCACCTGTGGGCTACATTTGACACCTCTGTTCTCCCCAGTGGACTGTGGGGTCCCTCGGGGTAAAGGCCCTGCTCTCCCTCTCTCAGTCTCCACTACCTAGCACTGGGCCCTGGCAAATAATACACGTTTCCTATTAATAACTGATACATTCTTTTTTTTCACTACACCTTTCTCCAAGAAAACACAGTCCAAATTTAAGGAATGGTCTTAAACCTGAATTTTAGATCTTCACTGATAATTGGTGGACTTCCCTGGAAGCTGCCTACTTTTTACTGTCTATTTAGAATTTACTTCACAGATAACTGGCTGTCAACCTGTACACGTTTTGTTATTCATCCCTCCACTCAGGCTGCTCATTCATCTTATACTCATTGTTCATTTTGTTTCCTATTGGAAGTATAGTTGATTTACACAGTTGTGTTTCTGGTGTACAGCACAGTGATTCAGCTCCATATACATATATATATATATAAATATGCATATATTCTTGTTCTTATTCTTTTTCATAATAGGTTATTACAAGTTAATGAATATAATTCCCTGTGGTCTACAGCAGGACCTTGTTGTTTATCCATCCTGCGCTCATTGTTAAGGGCCTACTACTAGCCAGCCACTGTTCTAGGCACCAGGGTGGTCAACAGCGTCCTTGAAACCAGAGGTTCAGCCTAACGGAGACGAGGAGTTGCGGCCCTGTGGTAAGAGGAGGTATTCCCAGGAGTTGCAGCTGGAAGGGGTGGACACCTAATTCTACTCAAAGAGGCTGGAGGAGGCTCCTAAGGGAAAATGGTACTTGCCCAGAGCCTTGGTGAGGCCCTGCTTTCTCGAGCTGCCTGGTAACCACCCCTGTCACTCTGCCTTGAATGCGGATGCTTGAGGATGTTTCAGTTTGAACAAGCTAGTAGTAACAAGTATCTACAGAGGAGCCTCAGTTGCATTTAAAGAAAAACAGCCACCCTTGTGCAGACTATTGTCCTGATGGTGTTGCCCAGTTGTCCAGCTGGTCCTAAGGGCAGGCACACAACATCTTAGGCTAAGAAAGATGAAGTCAGTTCGGTGGCTGTGCTGTGAACAGCTCATTGCTCGACTGCGTAGGACTAGGATGCTGCTACCTCTGCTTCGCCCCACAATTAAAACAGGAAGTAAGTTAATAAGTATTTCTGGCTGCCAGTGTTCTCCCGAGGGCCCCTCAGCTCAGCCGGGACAAAATAGTTTAAAAAACAGGTAAAGGAATGAATATTGCATTTGACAAACCCCAACTCCTACTCTGAAACCGAATCTAAATAAGAAGAATTCACTGGGCTCCAGAACTCTGCTCCCGGGGGGCAGGGGTGAGCATGCTCATTTCTGTGTCATCAGTGTCTGCCTGCCACGTGCAAGAGCTCAGCAAGCTGGTTACGTGATGGCTCTGAAGTGACACTTACACGTCACCGCTTTCATTCACAGGGGTGCGTGCCTGCTTGGAGGGGTTTTACCTGGGAAGGTATTCGCTGTGAGGAAGGACCCTGCTGTGCCCACTGGGTCTAGAAATAGATCTCATTACCTACCAGGTCTTGAATTAGAATGTGGAAAGGCCATGTTCTCCAGCTGTCTTGCATGTTTTGGCTGAAGCTCTGCAATTACTGTAACACATGAAATGTCTGGTATCAGGACCAGGGCAGCCCATTCCTGGCCTGTCTTCTGAAGGAGGGTTAAGTAGTGCGGAAGAAAAAGTATAAGACACGGACTCCGGAAATTTTGGTTTACATCTTTACAGTACAGTTATTTTTTTTCTTTCTTCCCTCCCTCCTTCCTTCCTACTTCCCTTTCTCTCTCTCCCTCCCTCCCTCCATCTCTCTCTTTCTTTCTCCCCTCCTCCCTCCTTTCTTTCTTTCTTTCTTCCTTTCTTTCTTTCTTTCTTTCTTTCTTTCTTTCTTTCTTTCTTTCTTTCTTTCTTTCTTTCTTTCTTTCTTTCTTTCTTTCTTTTTCTCTTTCTTTTTCTTTTTCTTTTTCTCTCTCTTTCTTTCTTGTTCTTTCTTTCCTTTCTCCCTCCCTCCCTCCTTCTCTCTCTCTTTCTCTTCTTTCTTTCTTTCTTTTCTTTCTTTCTTTCTTCTTTCTTTCTTTCTCTTCTTTCCTTCTTTCTTCCTTCCTTCCTTCCTCCCTCCCTCCCTCCCTCTCTCTTTCTCTCTTTCTTTCCCTTCCTTCCTTCCTTCCTTCCTTCCTTCCTTCCTTCCTTCCTTGTGGTATAGTTATCTATTGCTTCAAACCAAACTGTCCCAAAACTCATAATGACTTAGAACTAATGACAAACCCTCTCTCCTTGACCAGACTTCCCTCAAGCTTCTCTGAGACTGCTCCATCAGGCCTCCCTTGTGACCTATGTGAACTGCAAAATCTTGGCACCATTTGTCAACTGCTCACATGGAGACTTGAACAAACACTAGCCTGGTTTCTAACAGCCCAAGGCTGTGTCCCTGGCAGGACCCAGTCTTCCCTGAGTGTCTGCCCGGGAAATCTCAGGTTGCCAAAAGAATTTTTCTGTGTGAGATTTACCCTCACGCAATGCCTACCTAGCCTAAAATGACTCAGAAAACAGCCCCCTACCTACTTTTTATAATTTACCTCTTCTCTGACTCTGCTCAAGCCCTCAGTGGTTCCTCCTCCCTGTTCCCTCCTTCTTCCCTTGAAACACCATCTCTCTGCACAGGTTGGAGCCAGTTCCTTTTTCTCCCCTACTGCAGCAGTCTGAATGAAATCTGTCTTGCCGCCTTGAATGAATGTCCAGCTCTGTTTCTCTTTGACACTACAGTAAACACTTAACTCATATAGTTTCAGCAGACCAGGAATTCAGGAGAGCCTCAGCTGGGCAGTTCTGGGTCAATGACCGTCAAGATACAGACCTGGGCTATACTCATCCAAAGGCCTGACTGGGGCTGGAGGGCCTTCCGAGGTGGTTCCCTTGCCTGGCTGACTAGTTGGTGCTGACTACTGACAGGAGGTCTCAGTTTTCACCATGCGGACCTTGCCATGGTGCTGCTTGAGTAGCCTTGTGACATGGTGGCTGGCTCCCCACACAGGGGAGAGGGGAAGGGTAGGAGCTGCGTGTCTTTTATGACCTAGCCCTGCAAGTTACACATGGTCACTTCTGTAGTCTTTTACTGATTTCACAGGCCAGCTCATTTCACATTATTCACTGTGAGAGGAGACTCCAAGACTGTGGATCCTGGGAGGCAGGGATCACTGGGGACCACTTTGGAGGCTGGCTGCTGTGGCTCTGCTAGCAGTCCATGTCATGACCTTGGGCAGGTCACTGGAGCACTCTGGGTGGGAACAGGGGAGGGCTAGGTTTGATCTGTGAGGGTCCTCCTAGCCCTGACTTCGTCTTCTGTTAAACAGGCGAGTTACTCAGTGCATGAAAGAGTTAATGTGTTTACAGAAGCATTTTCACAGAGAGTAACTCATCTGCCAGGGTCTGGCCCAATTCCTAGAATTGGGTGGCTTGTTCTGTGGGGTGGGGGAAGGGGCACGGCAGCTGTCTGGGTTTCCCATCATTCCTCCTCTCACTTCCGAGGTCAGGGGGTGGGACGGGCATGAACAGGTGGCTCCTGGCTGGGCTGGCTGGGACCAGCCCTGATACAAAGACACTAAGGACTTGGCAAGGAAAACACCAGCAGGGAAACTGGCGGGCTGCCCTTGGAAGGCGCTGGTCCTAGTTTTGCTCCTTTTAGGAGTTTTGCACCTGATTAATGATTCTGTTCAAGATGGATTAAGCTGCTGGAGCCTGTCTCCATTTAGCAGTGCCAGCTTCTTTCCTTCTCTTAACACTTTCTTTTTTTTTTGGCTCATCCCAGTCTCCCCCACCCCCAACTTGGGGCAAATCATTGGTCCACGATGAGATGGGTTTTTCCCTGGAAGAGGAGAAGAAGCTGAATGTCGCCCCGTGCACTCCTCCTGGGGTGAGGGGCTGAGGAGCCATTACAAGCAAGGGGAGCTCAAGTTCAAAGCCTTCCTGGACCCTTGACTGAGATTCTCTTGGCTTCCTCAGTATATTTCATTCTGAAGAAATTATCACTTTCAGAGGACAGTTCCTGGCTCTATTTTACCTTCCCCAGAAATGAGCAGGAGGAAGACAGGGAGCAGGTCCCCAAGGCAGGGAGTTGAGGTGGGGTTGCTATTATTCAAGATGTAAAAAAAAAAAAAAAAACCCTACATCTGCCCCTTTCTTCTGTCCTCTCCCTCCGTCCCTTATCCATTCATTCAAAGAACGCTAAAGCCTCGAAGTCATGGCCTCACAGTGGGCCGTGGCAGCAGTGGAGGCCAAGTTCCTTTCCTTTGCTCCCCTTCCTGCAAGAACATGCTTTTAACACTTGCTGACTAGTCATTTGGAAAACTGCTCTTCCTGTAGACGGCCATCAAGGTGGCTGGGCCTTGGCTAGTCCAGGGAGGTGAGGGAGCAATCTGTCCCTCCTCCAGTCCTGCTCCAGCCCTCCCTCTGCTCTGTCGGTCTCCTGACTCTCCCCACCCTCCTCCCACACCACCCTTTACTCAGCTAGGACCCAAGGGTCTCCCTCCAGAGAACACGCATCATTGCAGGCTCGGCCGATCAGCGGGCCAAGTGCCCCGCGGCCCGGGGAGCCCAGCACGATGAACGCCCCTTTCTGCCGCAGTGCCTGTGCTCCTTCCTGGCCCCGGCCACCCCCGCTGCTCTCCTTTAGTCTTTCTTCCCTGTTTCTTTGCCAGTTGATTTAATTATTATTGCGCACGACGGGGGCAGGGAAGACCCTGGAGGCCGGGCCTGGCACGGCGTCTGAGGGGACCGGGGCTCCCTGACCGGCCCCGACACCACCGGGAGGTCCTGCGTCCCACTCCCACCGCCTGGGCCCTGGGCCTGCCTTCCTGGCTCCCTTCTGTCGTGGGGGCTGCAGGCAGGGCCGGCCCCCTGGTAGCTGGCTTCTTTGCTGGGGCTCTGGTCCCTCCCAGCCTAGGACATTTCTAAAGAGTGTTGAGTGTGGAGCTGGGTGTGAGTGAGGCAGACTGCTCTGGGGGCAGAGGCAACAAAGCTCAGCAAATAAGGTTGACACACTTAACAAAAGAACACTGCTCCCGTCAAAGGCAAAGGGGTGCTGTCCAATGCCAGGGACTCGGGGCTTTTTGTCTGGGGCTGAACTCGGTGCAGACAGGTGTTCCTCTGCCCGAACCAGCCCCCTCAACCTAGCCTGGAAGTCAGACAGTGGAGGCGCCCTTCCCACCCAGAGATTTCACTTCCTCCTTCAGTCACGTTTTCAAGGGGTTGCTGGAAACTCCAAGAGCTATATCACATGGCATTGACATTAAAACTCTGCTTTATGTTCAAAAAAATTTTTTTTAATGAGATCTTTTAAATTTGTAATCAGACACCTGAAGTTTCATTTTTTTGTTTTGTATTTTTTTGGGGGGAGGGAGGTAATTAGGTTTATTTATATATTTATTTAGACAGAGGTACCGGGACTGAATCGAGGACTTTGTGCAGGCTAAGCATGTGCTCTACCACTGAGCTATCCCCTCCCCTCTGGAGTTTGATTTTTGAGGTCTTAGATTTCATGGGGAACCAATGAAAGTTATTAGATTTTTTAAATTAAAAAAAATCTTTTGGGGGAGTAGGTAGTTAGGTCTATTTCTTATTTATTTTTAGAGGAGGTACTGGAGGTTGAACCCAGAACCTCATGCATGCTAAGCATGTGCTGTACCACTTGAGCTATTACCTTCCCCCACCACGAAGGTTAATATGGAGAACAAAGTTCAGCCTGAGCAAGGAAGCCGGAATTCCCTGGGTGCCTGGGGTTCCCCTCATTTACATAAACCTCAGACAAGTGAATATATTCAGGAGGACTAGGAGTAGAGGACCAGCTTACATTGCAGTTGACCAAACGTAAAAGGGTAGAGGATAGCTGGGGACAGTTTCCAGATGGGACACAGTTAAAGAAGTCCCATGCAGAGTGCTGGACGCAGCTAAACAACATGACTGGAAAGGTGGCTGTGAGCCAGCTTTAGGAGACACCTGGGCTGTTGTGGGGAGGCTGCTACTGAGGAGCACCTGCACCACACTGCCTATTAAAATACTCAAATACACCTCCAGCCGTCGTTCATATAGATGGTGCTCCGGCTCCCCCCAGACCTCCTCAAAAATCTGTCTGCTCTGGCCCCTTCCAGACACCTCCAGGAACTTCTTAAAACCCAGCTGCTAAAGGGTAAAGTGCGGCCGCGCTGGTGTGCGGGAGCCGGTCCCAGGCTTTCGGCTAGTGTTCCTCGTCAAACAGTCCGAGCATCACCCCTGGCTGGACCAAGACTGTAACAGGTGTCGGCAGAGATACCTGGAAGGAGCTCACCCGTGGCAAGGCTTGAAGGTCTGATTCATGGAATCCGAGAGTGAGTTCTGGAATATGGGGGAGGGGAGCATGGCATTAAATCCATTCTTGGCCATCAAAATTTGATTTATTAACATTGGCAACAGTTAGAGGCCATTTTGCCAACAAAGTTTCTGAAATTGAAATCGCATGAAACTTTCCTCATTCCTGCCCAGGCTACATCCCGCCCTTTCCTTTCTAAGCAGCAAATTCACTTAAAAATAATTAGGAAAAGATTGATGGGATTTTGGAATTATAATGAAAAATATGATCTCATTAGTAAGTCATGAGTCAGGGCCAGGCACTCTGTCAGATGTACGCACTTCTGCATAATTAGAAGAAGCTGATGCAAGGGGTGCTAATAATGGGAAGAATTAAAAAATTATAATGCTTTCCCTTTATAATTTTTGACTGTGCTGCAATTCTTCCTGCTGCAAAGACCCAGAAAGAGATCTCTCTCAAAAGAACCTTATGAAATGTCACTGAGTTGGTGAAAAAGAAAATGGTGGTAAAAGAATGGAAAGGACTGAATGCAAGGGACCTTCCATGGGGTATGTTATCACGTCTCGTCTAGGTTATCAGTCCAGCATGAGAAAGTTCTCACTGCTTATCTTCAAGGGGATAAATATATACCAAATATATACCTGAGGTGAGCGTATTTTGAAACGAGCTGCTGGGTTGCTAAAGTAAATTCCGTATAATCTCTGATGTGAACTACAGAACCAACACAGCGATGGTCCTTCAGGAGAGACGCACACGCTCTGAAAAGGCTAGCGTGAACTCAGAGCAGGACAAGCAGGGTGGCAGCCTCCTCTCTGTCCAGCTGGGTGGTCCTGACCAACTGAATACGCCTAAGCCTCGATTTACTCCTTTGTGAAATGGGAATAAGAAAATCAGCCTTGCGACACTGTAAATCAACTACACTTCAATTCAAAAAAAACCCCAACCTCTCAGATTTATTGCCAGAATGAATGAAATCACATGTACAGAACAGGCATTCATTAAAACATTATTTATCTTTTCCTTTTCTCTGAGGAATGCTACTTTGTTGACATTTGAAAGTTAACATCATGGCCAGAGTTTGTTCTGACTGGACGGTGTCTGTGTGCAGCAGTGGGTAAATATTTCTGACATCCCCCTGCGTGTGTGTGAGGGGTAAGAGGCTTCCTAGGCTTCCTGGTGTCCGAAGCACACAGGACAAGAAGAGTGGGATTGTGACAAGTGGCGATCAGAGAGAGGACAACTCTGGGAGGAGGAACAGCATGAATGAAAATAGGGAAGAAAAAAAGATGACACGGATTTGGGGAACAGCACATGGGAACCAGTGACATGGTAGGAAACAAGGATAAAAATATTATCAGCGTCTCGTAGAAGGTCTTGACTTTTAAGTGAGGAGATTTAACTTTAGTTGGGAGGCACTGAAGATTTTTGAGAAGGGAAATGACAGAAGATTAACTTTGAAGTCGTAAATAAGAAATGACACGGAGGCAGGAAAAACATTTGGGAGAGTCTGTAGCCCAGGAGAGAAACCATCAATCAGGCCTGAATCAGGATGTTGTCAGTGGAAACAGAAATGAACAAGAGGTAGAAGAGATAGGCTGGAAAACAGACACTACAGAACCCAGTAACAATTCAACACACTGGCCCTCACGAGCTCCTCGGAGAGAACCTGACCCCGATGCCACTCTTCCAGATGCCATCCCAAGGGTTTGACCTGCTAGGAACCTGACACTAGGCCAGATAGTTCCACTGTATTTCACATCCCTGTCATGTTCGCCACACCCAAAATGTAAGCCTGCCCTCAGCTGTCTTCTCTTTCTCCTGCTGAGAGCCTCCCCTCCCTTGACACATGGGCATCATGAGCCCTCCCCCCTCTCCAGAGCCTTTGAGCTGGCACTTACTGAGCATCTCCTATGAGCCAGGCACTGCGGCAGGTGCTCTGTCCACGTTATGTGCTGCAAAACCTCTTATCTCCTTGTTTAGTGAAGACTCCCTCCAGAACGGTGGTGGGTGGAGGTGGTTTGTTCATGCAAACCCCACATAACAAGAACGTGAGATCAATATTCTGCTGGATGTTGTTTCCCACCAGCTTTTCCAAGTCATTCTACTTTTACCCTAGAGTAGAACTCCCCATGCTCTTTGAAGGTTAGTTGTATTACTTTTTACCCCTCCCCCATTCCAGCTACTCAAATCCTGGTCATCTTGGGTATTCACTGAAGGCTTTGGCACGGGTTTAATCTTCCACCCCATCATCCTGAGTGATGTCGGAGCCCATGTGAATAATTCATATAAAACTACTGCCCACGGTTACTGCACCCTCAACCGTCTTCACCTCCTTTCTCTTTCAGCCACCTGTTCCAGTGGTACACCTCACCGTTGCCACCCCTGGAGCTGCAGATGCTTATTAGAAACACCACTCTCAAACTCTGATTTCTTATCTTTCCAGCCCCCTCAGCACCATCCCACCTCCAGGACAATGCTGAATACACGTGGTGACAGTGGGCCTCTTTCCTCATTCCTAATCTCAAAGGGCAGACTTTAGACAGTTTTCTATTAAGCATTTCTGCATAGGTTAATTTTATCAAACATTTTAATGCATTGATTAAAATGATTTTTCTTTATTTTGTTAACATGCTAAATTACATTATATTTTAGTAAACCAATTTTACATTCATGGTATACATTGAAATTGGCCATAATGCATTAACTTATACTTCAGAATCACTTTGGCAATATTTTACTTGGCATATTGCATATATGTTTATGAATTATATTGGCTTGCAGTTTTTTATTATATTTTTTCATGTAATATCCTTGACAGGTTTTGATACAAAGTTATGCTAGCCTCATATGATGTCTTGAGGAATGCCCTCTCTTTTTCAGTTATTTGGGAAAGTTTGTGTGAGACTGATTTTATTTCTTTCTTACATGTTGATAGAGCTCACAAGAAAAGCCAGTTCGACTTGGAGTTTTCTTTAGGGGAACGTTTTAAACTACAGATTCAACTTCGTTTACAGTTATAGGACTATTCAGGCTTTCTATTTCTTTTTGTGTCATTTTTCATCAAAATTTTCAAATCTTTTACATAAAGTTATAGTGTACACATTATTTTTTGAATGTCTGCGAGATCTGTAGTGGTCTCATTTTTCATTCCAAATATACCTTTTGGTTCCTCCTCCCTTTTTCTCTTGGACAGCCTCATCAGATTCATCAATTTAAAAATATTTTTACAGAACCATTTTTTGGCTTTTTTGATTTTTTTCTACTTTACGTTGGTTTTCTGTTTCATTATTGTGTACTCTTATCTATTTTATTTTCTTCCTTCTACTTTCATTTGATGTTTTCTGCTATTCCTGTTCTAACTTCTGAAATAGATGCTTAATTCATTAACTTTCAGCCTTTCTTCTTTGTTAATATAACACTTACGGCTATAGACTTTCCCCAAACAATGCTTTAGCTGTATCCCACTACCTTTACATGTAATTTTCATTATCACTCAGTTTGAAATATGTTATAATTTCCACTGTTTTCTTTTTGTTAATCCATGAATTATTCAGAATTATGTTTTTGTTTTTGGTTTTTAACTTTCCACCAATATAGAGATTTAAAACTTTCATTAATGATTTCTAGAATAACTGCATTGTGGCAGGGAAAGCACTCTGTTTATTTCAATCATTTGACAATTGTTGAGACTTCCTCCATGAGGCAGGATATGATCAGCAGTAAACTAGTATATATTCTGCAGTTTTTGAGTGGAGTGCTCTATTTACGTCCCTTAGGTCAGTTTCTTGGTCTTGTTGTTCAAATCATACATATTCTTACTGATTTTTAAAATTCTATTAATGATTGAAGAGGGGTGTGTTATCCTGGGATAACAGTAGATTTGATTATTTCTCCTTGTACTTCTGTTGAATTATTTATTTAAATACAAAATATGAGTCTATTTTTCTGTTTATGATCTTAGAATGTGTGCCTCTCACCTTTGAAATCTGCAGCCACCTTGAACACAGAACACTTTTCTCCCAACCCTCTGTGCATCCTCTCCAACTCCTCCCACTAGGCTTTCGGTCGGACCAACTCCTGTTCATCCTTTAGAACTCAGCCCAGTGTTGCTTCTTCTCTAGTTCCCCAGGTTTGGGTTAGGTGGTCCTTTTCTGTATTACCATAGCCCTTACCACACTGCATTATAATTTCCTATTTTGGGGGGCTGAATCCTCCAATGTTATAAGGAATCCTCCAATCTTCAATGTCCTGAGATGACATGAACAATACATGTCTGGTTTGCCACTGGATTAATTATGCCTGTACAAAGGAGTTGCTCAGTAAATATTTACTGCACGAGTAAATGAATGGATGCTATTATGTTGTAGATTTCAGTTTCAACATCAACTTTCATGTAAACAGCTTCTAACCCATTTCTGGCTCTTGCTCCCCTTTCCCTTACGTTCTCCCAGGCCCACTTTGTTTTCTACTGTACCTAAGTTTCAACCCCTCGGTCCTGTTTGCTGTGAGGCTGCCCATTCCAAATGATCTCATCAGTTGCCTCACCCTTGGCTGTGAAACACCGACGGTCTGTTCCGATTTTTCGACCCACACACCTTCTCTATCTAGTCACCACTGTGTTGTTGCCTTTGGTCATTGTCCCCAAACTGGCCGAGACTCTAAATTGGCTCTGACATGGAAGAGAGGCTCTTCGAAGCATCTAGATGGGCCTAGGTAGGATGTGCTCCAGGATCAACGTTTCTGTGAAGTTACTGTTTCTCTTTTGCTTCCTACTTTAGCCTGCTTTGTTGATAATTGACAGTGACTGGTCCTCCTGTTTATGTGTTTTGCTTATGTGTTTTCTGAATCTGCCCCCTTGTTCCTATTGCCTCATGGATTTCGAGCCATCACTGCATTAGCCCTGGTTTTCTTCTGTCACAGCCTCCTGGACGTTACCTGGGCTTGACCCACTCCCACAATCTCCTTCCCAGAGGCACTCCCAGCCTTCCTGCTGCTCATCCTGGTCCCCTGCCAAAGCCTGTGATCCAAAACAGCGCTTGCTGGCTGAGAACTCTGATAAATCCACTCACCAGCACCATTCCAACTTGTTAGAAGTCACTGTGATAAATAGAATGTTTAATTTCTAAACAGTTAGCTACAAAGTAATCTGTGTAAACCCTAGAAATCAAAGGGTAGGTTACCATTCCAGACTTTTTTCTTTTTTTTTTCTTTCTGTCTTTTATCTTGGAGTTTATATTTAATGTCTTTAATCCATAAATTTGGGGTTTGCCTTACCTCTACAGTCATGAATAGAGCCAGTAAAAATAGAAGCAAAGAAAGTTAGAGTTGAATATGAAAACGAATATATGCATGTGCATGTATGACTATGATGCTGTACGCCAGAAACTGACACAACATTGTAAACTGACTATATTTCAATTAAAAATAAATAAATAAATAAACTGAAAAAAAAAAAGAGTTGAAAAAGCATTCAAGGCAAAACAGTACAACTTTCTCATTTGATAGATGGGAAACTGAGACCGAGATAGAGTCTGAACAGACTTGCCTACAACCATTACGTCACTCCTTCTAGAAGAATCATTGGGTTTATGGGCAACAGGACAACACAAGACAATAGATTTTTTTTGAATATAAATATATATGATTTAAATGTTACTGGGTGCTGGCCAGCTAAGCAAGACATACAAGCCACTTAGATAAGTAAATGAGATTTTTTAAAAAACTCATTTAACTCATTATTTTTACTGGTTTATTCAAACCAAACTGTCCTGGATTCAGATTACATTGTATGCTTATTTGCTAATAGTAATGGCTTACGTTTGTAGGTGTTTTCCTTGGCTAGGCACTACTCTGAGCACTTTATATCTCATGATAACTCCGTGAAGTAGATACTTTATTGTTCCCATTTTGGAGATGAAGAAACTGAGGCGTGATGACATTAAGTAGTTTCCTAGGGTCACACAGCCTGTGAGCCCCACAAGGAGGCCGTCTGGCGCCAGAGCCTGGTCTGCACCAAGGCCAGACCGCATATTTGGATGGCTTTTCTTCTTTCTCTCCCAGTTATGACCTTCCTCCTTTTCCCTGGGAAGAGCTTCTTGTTCACCAATGCACGCACAAGAGTCACCGGTCTCCTGGAAGGGCTCGGAAGTGTGCGGACCCTCTTTTTCTTTCATTCTCACAGTACTCCCTTTGTTCCTCTCCTTCACAGTGCTTGCCCTGTTAGCCTGCAGCGATGTGTTCATGGGTCTGCCTCAACTCTTGCTGTGACCTCTGTGGGAGCCAGGGCCAGGCCACGTCCACCTTGGGATTCCCAGGAGAGAGCACACTGCTTGGCATGCAGTGCACCGGACACACGCTCTCATCCTGATTAGTCTACAGAAGTGGGAAGAATCTGAAAGATAAGCAGTCTCTACAGGCATAAACTCAACGCCACACCCGCTGAGTTTTTGCTTTAATGACGGGTGATGGATTGGCTGAACTGACCCTTGTTTGGCTGGAACAACTAGAAAACAGTCACAGGTAGCCCGAGCAGGCTGCCAGCGACACCGCAAAGCTGGCGGCGTGCGCTTCTGCTGTCGAAGGGCGTCTCGAAAGTGCCTCTCCTCTGCTTTGTGTGGCCCCCTCGCTCACCCGGGCACCCTGCGTACCTTTCTGTATTTTAGTCGCTTCTCCAGTGGTCTTGTTCTCAGCTTGTCCTCAAGGTTGGAAACATATGACAAATGGGTTCAGCCTGAAAGGGCATTAAAGCCTCTGGTCTACAGTGTATCCTGGACGCAGCTGCGAGCTCTGAATGCTGCTTTTCTCAATTTTCAAAATAAGGGGATGGGGAGGGAGAGTGAACAGGATTACAGAAGCCACCATTTATTGAGCCAGAAACTGTGTTCACGGTTGTCCGTGCCTTGTTGTATTGGTGGTCCTCACCACGTCTGTACGAGGTGGGTGTTACAGCCTTCGCATCTCCTGCGGGTTAGGGAGGAAGGGCCGACGTGGTGTGCCCACAGCTCCACACGCCAGAGCCCAGATTCTCCAATGCCTGGCTTGAAGCTTGTTCTCTTAACCACTGCTCCAAACTTCCAGCTCTCTGTCTTTCACACACCATGATATTTTGTGGGCTGGAAGGTGCGGCCAAAACTTGAACCCAAATTATTAATGTCTTATTGCGGAACTTAGTTACTGAGGGAAAAAAGAGCGGATATATTTTTGGACTTAAAGGCCAGTTTGTTGCTCCTAAAGTTGTGTCACTTGGCCTCTTCTTTACTTGGACTTGGCCATTGTGAAGGTAAGAAATCAGAAATGACAGGTCAGAGGGGGTCCCTCAGGCCTTCTGCAGACCAGCTTAGTACTCCAGTGGCCAAACCAACCAACCTTCTGCAGTTTTTACCAGAAGGCCAGAAGTTTGTCAAGGATCATTCATCCTTCTTTTAGCAAAACAAATCTCCCACTGTTCCCTGGAGAATAAGTCAATTTCAGAATGGAATAGATGTGAATTCTTCTGAGCTTTCAGAGAACTTAATGGGAAGCCAAAAAAAAAAAAAAAAAAAAAAAAGGAGGGCTTCCATAAAGTGAAAGAAATACTGAAGGGAAAAATCCCTGCATAATCTGATTTCTGATTATTAAAGTAATTCTAACAAAATTAAAAATTCCTCAGACATTCGAACATTTTTGTCCTCAGAACTAATAATATTAGACACACATTTGTAACCTAGTTGTTGGTATATTAATTGTGGGTTAACAATGGTGCCTACATATAGGTTTTGCTTCATTGAAGAAGCTGCTTTAGGAAAAGAAGTCCAGCGTCACTGTGCAGTTTAGAATAGCCCAGGCTGGCTGGGTAAGTGTCACACGTCAGGTGTCGTCTGGGGAAGAGCACCTTTGTGACTAATCCGGTGCAGGACCTCGGACTGGAAGGCCTGGGACAGCTGGCTCCTGAGGCTCGCTTAGGAGATACTCTGTCTCAGCTGGGAGCGACTCTAATACTAATACTAGATATTTATTTGTTCATTTATTCATCTCCTCAGCATTAATTAATTGAATTACTAACTAATTCATTTATTGATTCAGAGCAACTACTAGCCACTAGGCACTCTGCTCCTTGCTAGAAACAGATGAGTGTGGCTGGAAAGACAGCGTCTTCCCGCAAGGAGTTCGCACACTAGTGGACATGAGTCTGCATCGAAGCAGGGCTGACTTCGGGGGCACTTCTGCCTTTGAGTGTGATGTGAAGGGGCCACTAACAGGCCACTCATCCCCCCAGATCTCCTGCATTTCTTAGTAAATAGTCTCAGACCACTCAGTGCTTTGGTTTAAAGCAGCGTCTCCCAGTGTGCATCCTTTGGAGGCTTCATCTATTCCTTTCACAGATGTTTACTGGGTGCTTGGAAGTGGGCTGAGTACTGTCTTCACAAAAGGGTCCGCCAGCAAGGAAGTTTGAGAAATATCGGATCAAACAAAGCTGAAGCTTCTTGCGCTCACTGAAACTGAATGTCCCTCACACCCTGCAGAACTTCTCGCTTCCTCGCTCACCAGACCGGAGCCGTGCCGCTCACACTGGGTTACAGGACTGAAGGCCCGCCTTAAAATGTAACCGTGGTGGGGGAGGAATAAAGTAAAAACTTGTCCATGCGTGTATTGTGCAACATCTTAACCAGAATTAGAACGTTCCAGTTCCATCAAAATATCCTTCCCAGAAACCTGACTCAGGGTAGTCCATTTCAGGAGAGAACCAGAATATTAGGTTAACGGAAGTTAATCTTTAAGGCCTTGGACAAAACGGGGCTAGAGCTCACCCCAAACAGCAGTGTCATTTGATTTATTAGAAATAGGCTGTTATTTCTGTGTCGCTGATGCCTCTGCTCTCAGTCTGCTGGGAGAGAATGGGCCAAAATACACTAATTGGATGAAGTGGAAATTACAGGGATTTGGAAATGGAGCTGATGAAAAAGCAACCAGTGCTCATCAAGGGCTAATTATTCTCAACCGGCAAGACGGCCCCCCGGGGGTGTGAGTGACATAAAGACAGGCCAACAGAGGAGGAGCTGGGGGACCCCAGGCCTGGAGGCCCCTGGCTCAGGGTGGACTTTTCCAAGAGATCGTTTTCTGGGAGCGTTTCTGATTAGTCAAGAAATGTTTGGGGGTTTGTATCCCCTTGTTTACCAGATGCAGGGCTGCCCTGGGGGGCCTGAGGCCTCCGGGCCACAGTGATGATTGCGATGATTGTGGCTGAGAGGATGACAATTCACATTTGTGTGGCTCTCCCGGGAGGACTCAGAGCTCTGGAGGAGAGTTGTTTGCTTCCTCCTTTCCTAACTATGTTTTAATGTTAGATGATCAAATTAAAACAAAGAAAAAAGAAACTCAGAGAAGGGCCTTGGTAACATAAGTGTGAAAAGGAGGGAGGGCCTCTTGGTGGTGGTGACTGGGCAAGCACTTTTCACCATTTCCTCCCTTGCCAGCTCCTCTCCAGTTTTGGACCCGACTGTCTCATCCACTGCCTCATTTGTGGGTTCCCATCCAATCACCCCATTTCTTACACAGCAGGAATAGCTCCGTCAAAAGCCCTTCCCAAGACTTGGCTGGAAGTAGTTCACTTCTTGAGATGGCATCCATTTTGGGGAGACCTAAATACTACAAGAACTAGCAAGCTGCAGCAGTCACTCTGCAGACAGGGTGGCTTATGCGTAACACGACCCCACCCAGAACTCACAATAGTGAGGTTTGTGGAGAGACTTCCTGTTCACTCTGTTTACCCTAATTGGAGACTGGAACAGGATGCTATGTAGGGTCTGGGGTTTCGATCCACATTTACATAGACTGTACACATACAGAGAATGTCACCACTCCAACCAATCTTTCTGAATATTTCTGCAAATAAACCACTTGGCTTGTCATCTGTGGCTACTTTTTTCAGGCAAATACTGAAATCAATAAGTTTCAACAACGGCTGGAAGGGAGCTCTTTAGAATAACAGGGAAAACTTTGACTTAAGGAGGCAAGAGCTTGGGACAATGTGGCCACGTACAAACGGCTAAAAGCAAAACCGCGGCTCCCCTCTTCTGACTTGGGAACCCCACTGCCTCAGCAGTGCCTGAGGGTCTAGGAGTCTGACAGGAGGAAGTGGGGCAAACGAGATAAGGCACATTCAGCTTCTGATCAGGCGACTGAAAACCCAGGAATATTAGAGTATAGACTGAATTTCAGGGTAACTAAGTCTTAAATCACAAGTGAAGTGGGAGGAAAGGGGGCAGGGCACAACCACTGAAGGAATGACACAGCCATTGAGGACAGGATGAACTGGTAGAACCAAGATGGCGGAAGATCGACTTCCAGTAGACCTTGATCCTCAGGCACATGCACAGGTGCCATGACAGTTCCTAGGCTGACCACAGAAGGTCGAAAAGTTGAGGGGGGTGTTTCCTGGAAATCCTTGCCCTTTCCTCAAAGTAGTTGGAATAATCCTCCCACTCGTTAGCAAATGAAATCAACGGGCCCATACAATCCAACAACTCCACACCTTGTGGTCGTTCTCTTTCTTGCCTTCTGAGACGGCCCGCACTCTGTCTATGGAGTGTGTATCTGTTTTTACTTTAAACTAAACAGCCCACACCTCTCGGCTTCTCTCCCTCTCACCCTTCTTAGATGACCCACCTTCTGCCTGTGGAGTGTGCACCTCCTAGGCCGTTTAACCTTCTAAATAAGACAGACCACACTCTGTCCATGGGGCGTGTCTCTAAGTAAACTTGTCTTCACTTTGCCATGCCTTGCTCTTGAATTCTTTCCTGCGTGAGGCAAGAACTTATCCTCCTACAATACAAGGAGGCATCGTGTCCCCTAAGCCAGCCTCCACCTGATGTGGCAGCCCCTGCTCCAACCCCGCATCTGCTCAGGAGGAGTCCCAGGCCGCTGGCGTTTAACAAGCTCCTTCTCAGATTAGGACTGAGCTAACGTCCTGGTAACTGTTACCCTTTGGGAGTAATAAAAGCAAACATACTCGTTCTCCTTCTACACCATCACCTTTTGAGCAGCTGCAGACACTCACTGGTGCCTATAAATACTCTCTTCTCAGATGAGAAAGTCAGGGGGAGAAAAGCTGGTGCCGTACTGGGTCCGCTTAGGTTAGGGGCATCCCTACCCCCGCAGTGAGTAAAGCGTTCCAGCCTGAAAGTCCTCAGTGAACGTTCCCAACCAAATCCTTCAGGAGACACAAATATTAAACTGGTAGTGATAACATTTGGAGAAAATAGTGTCACTTTAAAAACCTTCTTCCCTATTCTTGTCAAATCTCTCAAGTAAAGATTTTATTATGAAAAATTCTAGAAAAAGGAAGGCAAGGGAAAAATAATTGCACAGTACATATAAAGGTGTGCTTTTCTCAGTAATGTGTTCTGATACATCTTTTAAAAAAATTGAACTATAGTTGATTTGCAATGCTGTGTTGGTTTCCGGTGTACAGCATGGTGATTCGGTTATACATATATATTCTTTTTCGTAATAGGTTATTCAAGCTATTGAATATAGTTCCCTATGCTATGCGCTAGGACCTTATTGTTTATCTATTTTGTATATAGTAGTTTGTATCTACAAATCCCAAACTCCTAATTTATCTCTCTCCACTTTCCCCTTTGATATCCATAAGTTTGTTTTCTGTCCGTGAGTCTGTTTCTGTTTTGTAAATAAATTCATTTGTGTCGTTTTTTAAGATTCCCCACATAGGTGATGTCATATGATATCTGTATTTCTCTATCTGACTTATTTCACTTAGTATGATTATCTCTATGTCCATCCATGTTGCTGAAAATGATATTATTTCATTCTTTTTTATGGCTGAGTAGTATTCCATTGTGTGTGTGTGTGTGTGTGTGTGTGTGTGTGTGTACCACATTTTCTTTGTCCAATCACCAGTCAGTGGACATTTAGGTTGCTTCCATGTCTTGGCTATTGTAAAAAGTGCTGTTATGAACACTGGGGTGCATGTATCTTTTCAAATTAGAGTTTCCTTCAGATACATGCCCAGGAGTGGGATTGCTGGATCATCTGTAAGTCTATTTTTAGTTTTTTCCATACTGTTTCCCATAGTGGCTGAACCAAATTACATTCCCACCAACAGATACATCTATTTCTTTTGATGGGCAAATAATAGCTAATACTTACAAAGTGCTTGCACCAGCTGGGGTGCTTTGGATGTGTGAATTCATGGGATTCTTTCAGTGACTCTGTGCGCTAAACATTATCCCCATTTTACAGATGTAGAAACCGAGGTGCCATTACCCATTTGAGACTGAACAGCTGATGAGTGAGACAGAGGTGGAACCCAGGCGGGCCTTGCCCACTGAACGTGCGAGCCCCGTGTGCACAGTGACAGCAAAGGAGAAGCTGGCAGGGAAAAGAGAGTCCTACCAGCTGGCAGGGGCTGGCAGAGTGAGACACTGAGACACAATCTATCTAGAACCTTCAAACTAAAGACTAGTATTTGTGACGATGCAGAGAAATTAGCACTTCTCAGCACCCCTGGTGGGTTGTGCTTGAGGACAGGTTAGCAACAGGCAGCAAAATGCATGCATGTCTTTTGATTTAGAAGTGCTATTTATAAGAACTAATCCTGAGGAAATAAATTCGAATGCACACAAAGCTTAGTTACAAAGATATGCAGAGGTGTTATGGTAGAGTTGCTGTCATATAGAAAAGTTAGAAAAAAATTACAAATTTTCCACACTGAGAGTTCAATTAAATGAAGCAGGACATATCCATGGAATGGGATACCAGGCAATCGATGGTAAAATGTGCAGAAGAAATTTTAATACATGGCAATCAATATGATGTAAGTAAAAAAACCCCCCAGGTTTCAACATAAGAATAAACCACTATTTTCTCCTTTTTGGTAAATAAAAGAATTGTTCATATATATGCAGCGAGAAATGAGAATACATACATATACCAAGTTGTGAATAATGATTATCTCTTAAGTACTGGAGTAATGGTGATTTTTTTTAATTGAAGTATAGTTGATTTACAACGTTGTGTTAGTTTCTGGTGTACAGCACAGTGTTCAGTTATATGTATCTATATATATCCTTCTTCTTACTCTTTTTCATAATAGGTTATTCAAGCTATTGAATATAGCTCCCTATGCTATACAGTAGGACCTTGTTGTTTATCTGTTTTATGTACAGTAGTTTGTACCTGCAAATCCCAAACTCCTAATTTATCCCACCCTCCCCCTTGGCGAGTCTAATGCTCTTCTTTGAGTCTACTGTATTTACATTTGTTCTAAACCCAACACATGAAAATTTACTAAGAGGAAAAATAAAAGTTATTTTTAATTAAAGAGAGGAAGGCAAGGATAAGCAGAAAGTTCCAAAATGAAGACCCTCCTGGGACTCTCCTGTCCCCACGGTGCCTTGCTGTCCACAGGGGTCTCTGAAAAATGATGGTTACAGTTATCGGCTCACCAAAAACGTTTTGTTTTTAAAAACAAACGTTTTGTTTTTTAAAACAAAAATCCCATCAGAACGCAGTAATTTTCTTGTAAAGGAAGCAGCTGTTGGTGAGGGAATCACCAGTAGAAATCATTTTTCCTTTTCCTCAAATGTGTCCAGGAGAGTTTCACACCCGAGCGCAGAAGCCCTGGAGAAGAGTCAGGAGGACGTGAGCAACTTCTGTCTCAGTCAGCGTTTCCAAAGAGGTTGCCAGTTAAGTGGCCGTTTACATCTCTGCTGCCCGCAGGACAACCCTTTCTGGGGACTGAAGGTCTCCAGACAGATTCCACTTTGTCACAAGACGCTCTTCCCCGAGACTGCTGGGTCTTTCAGTTCATAAAGTTGGCGAATGTTTGAATCTCGCTCCAGGATCCTGTTCGAAGAGTAAGGATGTGAGGGGCTCTTGGTGACACCAGAAAGGGGCAGTGTGTCTTGTGTGTTGCCAGTGCCTTGAAACATGGAGGGCTGATGGCAGTTTCTGGATAGCTGGAGGCCACAGGACGCACGGGGTCTGTGCCAAGCCCTGCTGGGAGAAGTGTGCTGTCTCCTTGGCCAGAGGAGAAGGACCAGTCTCCGGGAGGGCACGGGGTGTCCACATCGCTCCTGAGCTCCTCTCCATGGCTCCCAGACCTGCGCTGGGAGAAGCTGTAACAGAGCTTCTCTTTGCTTGGGCATCCTCCTCCTTCCTCTCTGGGTCTTTGGAAGATGGGATATGGCATTAAAGTGTGTGTGTGTGTGTGTGTGTGTGTGTGTAGCCCAAAACGGTCATTTAATGGCCTTCTTTAAATGGATATGATCTTTTTAGAAACCTCAGATGACTATCAATACTATTTGATTATTCCTGGGCAGGAAAGTCAGATCTGTAGATTGCATTGTCCTCTTGGCAGTCTGCCATTATCAGGAGCAGAAAGAGACCACGGTTTGGATTCTTCCATGAGGTTACAAATCTCCTCACTGACCCCTCATCTTCCTCCCCACCTCCTCACCTCCCTGGCCCCATCCTGTTTCCCTTACCTATTCCCCATTTCCTCTGTGGGGTCCAACACCCTCAAGTTCCTCAAACTAGAAACTTGCGCTACCCCAGCGCCCACCCCCAATGGCCAATCCTGTCAATTGTGCCCCAAAATGTCATTGGGACACATCACCTTCTCTGTATTCTCAGTGACACTGCCCTGGGTCAGGCCCACTTTTTGTGTTTTATCCACCAATAAGATCTACATTAAAAGGCCAAGTTAGAAAACGAAGAAGTGCCTTCTAGTTCCCCTTTGAACAAGAGTAACACGTCCCATGGCAGGAATTTTCTAGGTTACAAAGCAGGAGATGGAGACACGTGAGTAAATGGGGGAAGATAAAGCACTAACTGGTGAACAGCATTAAGAGATCAACCCAAGTCTGACGCAGCGTTTAGAATGACCCGAATCCATGAGTTTTGTAGCTGACACAGCCCTGCCGCATTCTGGCAGGACACTGTGCTACATCGCATGTTCAGCAAACAGAGCCCGAGGCAAGAACAAAGCTGCCTGGTGTGGCGGTGGAGGGTGGGGGGGAACGTGAGGTGCCCGATGGAGTTCAAGGTGGCAGAAGAACAGAGGTGCCAACGGCGCCAAAGAAAGCCAATAAAGCCAGTCTGAAACTACATGACCGGATTTAACTGAAGCTGAAGTGGCGAGACAGAAGAAAGCACGTGGGGCAGGCAGGGAGAGGAAGGGCACTGAGAGAGACCACAGGTGGCAGCCAAAGACAGCCTCACCCTGGCTGTTTCCTCCTTCTGAAATGCTCCTCTCCCTGAAAGAGGCATGGCTGCCTCTTCTTCCATGAAGTCCTCCAAGACCACTTGGTCTGAAATAGCCCAGTCACTCCATCCATCACCCTGTTTGATTTCTCTTCCAAATACTTAACACTCCTTGCCATTTTCTTGCTCCTCTGTTAGTTTATTCTCTCTCCCTCAAGAATGTAAACTCATCTTGGGCAACAGGGACTGGAACTGCTTGGCACACAGTAGGTGCTCAATAAATGTTGCTGAATGATGAAATGAAATCCCTGGCTGTGTCCACCCCTTCCACTCAGCCTTGCATTACTAAGCGCCATGGCTGGTTTTGAAGTAGGAAACTTTTGAATTCCTGACATCTGATTCATCTCATGGACATTTTGATATTAAATATGTTAACAGGTGACATGGAAACTCAAGCCCTTCCACTGTCGGCTTGTCAGACACGTGGCCCTTCCACACATTCTCCTGGTCACACCAGCCTCACCATCCTGTCATCTCAACACAGGCCGCGTTCAGCCCAACTTCCTACCTCAAAGGCACCCAGTGTCCTCAGTACTGCGGTGCCCTCCCTTCCCTTTCTGTGTTTAAATCCAACTGTGTTTCAAATTCCCATCCAAATTTCCCTTGAAGTCTTCCTGAATACTCCGGCCCACAAAGACTTCTCCTTTCTTTGATTTGCAAACCTTACTGTGTATATATCAAACTCTACATACGCTCCTATTTAATGTTATTAAAAGTGTTTCTTGGAGGCTACTGCTGTTTCCTCAACTCGATTCCCCAAGTGCAAGGATGGTACCATAGGTCACAAACCTTCCTACATCCCCCAAGCCCTTCACACAAAGCCGGACACGTAACAGACCTGCAGCACCGAGAGGACCATGGAAAGAACTGCTCCGTGCATAGGTACCTGCCCACTTCCCTCACGTCCTGGTGCCCCACCCCCAGGCTCCACCTGGCACCAGCCCCCACCCTACCCGGCAGCGACTTAGCTATGAGCTGCTGTAAATGTGATGTGGAATTTACCCAGGGTATAGACATTTCTTGTCTTTTGACTGCCCCCAATCCATTTCTCCATCTGCTAGTTACAGTCTGGGGATTTGGGATTTGGGATTTGGGAATCCTCCACTTCTCCATCCTCAGCCTATATAGAGACTAATACTATTGTTCAAACCGGGATGCTTTTGAGAGGAAAAGGGGCTCTATTCCTAGTTCTGCCAGGTCCAAAGGTGTCAGCCCCACTCACCCTGGACCAGGTGGGGCATTTAGTCCTCCTCCTTGGAGCTGACTCTGCATTTTGGTCCAGGAGTGGCTCTAGGTTCAAGTCTACCCAATGACAGCCTCACGTTGTCCCAGCAAAGGCACGTGACTCCCCCAAATCAGTGAGGTACCAGGAGAACTTTGTTGACAATCTGGGGACTATGCAGGTGCTCCTTCCTCGGGTACTTGTTCTGAGTGGCTTTAAGGTGCTACAACAGTGCTCCTGGGAGCCTAGGGGAGGACCCTGCTCCTGGGATGCTCTCTCGTGGATCCCTGCCTCCCTCCATGATGTACAAAGCTCAACCACAAGGAGAGACCACGAGCAGGCACTCTGGCCGACAGTCCCGCTGGGTTTCCAGCCAACAGCCAGCATGGCTGCCAGCTGTGTGGACGCGCCCTCCTGGGTGTCCTGCTTGGTCAACACACAGAACCAGGAAGGTAACACACGTGGTCTTTAGGCCACTGAGTTTGGGGGTGGCTTGTTCTACTGCAGTGGATGACCAGAATAGAGGAGGTGGAAGAAGAAGAAACGTGACTCCTTTTTTTAAGGAGGCTTTCTAGAGGGTAGGAGAGTATAGCTCAGTGGGAGAGCATGTGCTTGACATGCTCGAGGTCCTGGGTTCATTCCTTAGTTAAGTCCTGGGTTCAGTGCCCCTGTTAAGGGAAAAAAAAAAGGCGGCTTTCTGGTAGTGGGACATAGAGGATACGTGGCAAGGAATAAAATGGACACTGTCCCTTATTCCCACTTAACTTACATCCTAGAATCCTACAAGTTAGAAAGGCTCAAACCTGGAGCTTGGGGGAAGGTCTTCGAACTCCTGGAGGAACAGGGATACAATCTTAGGAGTCTGAAGGAGCTCTGTGAGAATTTTATCATTTTTTATTTTTGTTTTGAAGAACAGTAAGACATTTTCTAAACTGTCTGGTGATCACTTTATACCTGAGTGTGACTGCACACACGCCCCTGCCCCCAGGATCCAGCTCCATCCTCCTTCCCGCTGCTCCTTGCCCTGGGGAAGGTGACCCTCATGGACGGTATCCACAGGCTTCTTTGCCTTTGGGCATCTGGTTTGGCCCAGCACAGGGGAGCCCTGGCAAGAGAGGGGAGGAAGAGGACACGGTCAGGTCATCCTGCTGGCTCCCCCCACTCAAGGCTGCCCCTGGCCATCTGTGCCTGAGACCAAAAGTCACATCTCAAGTCAAGGTGACTTCTCTACCTGCCTCCCTCCTGCCGTTCTGGTAAAAGGCCCTGTCCCCGCATGCCTCACGCCCAGCTGCCTGGTGGTTACTTACGGGCCCCTGTTACTGCACCAGCCCGGGGTCCTCCCCCAGCCCCTACACACACCTTTAGATGGCCCTCCTCAAGTGGCCCAGGGTGAGCGTGTCCTCCACCTTCTGCTGGGACCCTGACTGGCACAGGCACCCCGCAGGGGGACTTTTACTTTTCCAGGCTAATCATAGGAGAGGGCGGGACTGGATCTGAGAGCACTGGGAATGACCCACTCACACGGAAGAAGCGCTCCGCACCAGCGGACCCTGCGCCTCGGTCGTACAAGTAAACAGACGGTTTGAAGAGTTGTCCGAACAGAGAAAAGCAGGAGAAAAAATAACTTTCACAGCAGTGGCTGGGACACGCTGGGTGGTGGCAATCAGTACTATATTCTTGTATGAAGAGTGCTCTTATTTCAGCAAAACAGCATCAAATACTACATTCAATTAAAGCTGTTAATCTGACTTTCACTTTCTCTGTACTTGTGTTTGTATATTATTAGCTTGTTTTGCTTGTATTAGAACACAAGATTTATAATCATAAGAGTTTATACCTAGGTTTATGTCTACTACTTTAAAATAATACTATAATGAAGTAATAATTGGTGATTTGGGAGAATTTTTTTCCTTTAAAATGGACCTGTATGCTACTCAGTGTGAAAACCAATGACTTAGTCCAACATTTCATCCAATGCAGAAATTCTTCTGGTACACAAGGGGCTCAATAACCATTTGCCAAGAAAGCCTGACATTAAACTGAAATTTAAAAATTTTAATCATGGAGGGGAGGGTATAGCTCAAATGATAGAGTGAGTGCTTAGCATTCACGAGGTCCCGGGTTCAACCCCCAATACCTCCATTTAAAACATTTTAATAAATAAACCTAATTACCTACCCCCCCTAAAAAAAGAATGCGTTTAAATTTGTTTTCAGTCATTGGTCTTAGTTTTATCCTCTACCATGACACGCGTGGAAAGTCTAACCCCTCTTCTGTGGAATAGGTTTCCACTCCCTGACACCCCATAATAACATCCGCACCTCTGCATCTGTGCCTTTCAAAAGCTTCCCTCTGCTTCAAGGCTCGACACAAACTCTCCCTCCATGAAGACGTTCCTGGCGTCCTTTCCTACCCGAAGGGGGATTCTCCCTCATCGGAGCTGACAAAGCACGTCACAGCCTGCTGTGTATCCCGGTCCCTGGTGTACACCCTTCTTCCTCCTATTCGTTTCTGGTTTTTGAAAGAAGAGTGTGTATGTAATTAATTTGTACTCTCCTTAGCCCTTACCACACTGTCTTACATATTATAGATGCTGAATACATATTTAGTGAGTAATGAATCAATGAAAACTCTGAGAATGAGTTAGGTACATTTTGTATTATGCATATATACACACATACACACTGAAGAATGGAGAAGTTCCGCATGATTGCATCATACATATTTGCCTGGTGTCTGGAATTTCTGTTCCCCCTAAATCAGGAGTGTAATTCAGGCTGCTCTCCAGCATCGCCATTAAATATCATCTCTTAATCTGCAAACTTAAGCTTCTCTTGTGCCAAGGCTTCTGGCTTGAGGACACCTTCCATTTGCACAGCACCACATCTCCTTGGGCCCTCGCCCCTGGTCCACTTCTACGAATGGAGTCTGACATAACGAGCCTCTTTTCATGGAATATCAACTGTCAGAATGGCACTGTTCTTGTGATCATGGGGGAAGCAGGATGAAAACAGTTCACACACAGAATATGTGCTTCAGGAATTTACACCACAGGGAAAAATAAAGTGTACCCATGCCAAATCAAAATGAAAATATGTTGGGCTTGTACCCAGAAGGAAATCTACTTCAGGATGACACCTGCACCCCAATGTTCATAGCAGCACTATTTATAATAGCCAAAACATGGAAACAACCTAAATGTCCATCAACAGGTGACTGGATAAAGAAGAGGTGGTATATTTATACAATGGAATACTACTCAGCCATAAAAACCGACAACATAATGCCATTTGCAGCAACAAGGATGCTCCTAGAGAATGTCATTCTAAGTGAAGTAAGCCAGAAAGAGAAAGAAAAATACCATATGAGATCGCTCATATGTGGAATCTAAAAAACAAAAACAAAGCATAAATACAGGACAGAAATAGACTCATGGACAGAGAATACAGACTTGTGGTTACCGGGGGGGGGGGTAGAGGGTGGGAAGGGATAGAATGGGATTTCAAAATTGTAGAATAGATAAACAAGATTACACTGTATAGCACAGGGAAATATACACAAAATGTTATGATAAATCACAGAGAAAAAAATGTGACAATGAGTGTGTATATGTCCATGAATGAGTGAAAAATTGTGCTGAACACTGGAATTTGACACAACACTGTAAAATGATTATGAATCAATAAAAAATGTAAAAAAAAAAGAAAATATGTTGATATAAGTGGACTCACCTACTCTTAGAATGAACGTGAAAACATTTAAAAAGTATACCACGTACAACCATGAGACAACAGCTTGCAATGTTGTATTATATTATTTGAACTGTGCTGAGAGTGTAGATCTGAAGTGTATTCACCACAAAGGAAGGCAGGCAGGAAGGAAGGCAGGAAGGAAGGAAGAAGGAAGGAAGGTAACTCTCTGAGGTGGTGGATATGTTAATTAGCTTGACTGTGGCGAATGTCTCACAATGTACATATCAAATCATCACATTGTATACCTTAAATTTATACAATTTAATACTGTCAATTATACCTCAGTAAAGCTGGGGGGAAAATATACCCACAAGTACAAAGGGATAGTCTATCAAGGAAACTGAACGTGTAAAACTCAGAACTTTCGGGGAAAAGATAGGGAGCCATTGATGATTCATTTAACGACTCTTTTTAATACCTAGCTTCTTGAGCATATTTGAATTACCACAGAGTTTTTAAGCTGGAGGGACCTTAAAGGTTATCTACTTTGACACTTGAACTTTACAAATGAAGAAATAGAGGCCATCTGGTTGTTTCACTTGTATCCCAGGACTCTCGAACCCTGTAGGAGAAAACAAACCACAGAGCAAAGCAGACAGATGTCATTGCCAAACTGAGGGCCACGTCCAGCTGGGAACCTGCACATTTCCCTTTGCTCGCCATCCTGCTGGCTCCCCTTCAGATGCTCTCCAAAGCCTTCTCTTGTTCCTTTCCTTTTCTACCCCTTTCCCCAAACTCATTCTTCATAACCGACCTGTCTTCATTCAACAAATACCTGATACTATGTCCAGATACAGTTCCAGAGGCAATGGTTACCGAGAAGATTTTATTCAAGTATTCCTCAGACTACAGCAAAAATTAGAACAGAAACTGTTTTATGGGAGGTAAGAATCATGGAGGAAAGATACAGAAATTCTAACATTCCTTAAAAAGGGGTTCCGGAAGGAGAGAATGGAGAGGTAGAAATCAAAGAAATAAAGACACAGAACTTCCCAGTATAGTTTTCATATTCCAGAGCCCTGAGTCTGGAGAAGGATAAAAACAAACAAGAAACTCCACACCCAGACAGGTGGTAGTGAAGGATAAAGAGAAAAGTCTGAAGCTATCGGAGAAAAACAGGCAGAATCCCTACAAAGGAATCAAAATCAGACCAACATCTTATCAGCCGCCTGGCATGTAAGAAGATAATAGAGTGAGGAACTCATCTTTGATCTTAGAACTTTGTTCTCAATCTCCCGTTCAATCTTAGAAGTAAAACAGAGGTTTTTGGATTGGCCAAGGCTAAGACGCTTTATCACCCACGACTGTCTCTGAAAGAACGAATGAACAGAGGACGTTCTCCAAGAAGAAAAATGAATTTGGAGGAGGTTGGGTTGCAAGAAACTAATGTGTACAAAGAAATCAGCAAACGGGATTTTCTGGAGTAAGTACTGATGGTGAACTGTTTGGGGGTTTTAGAGCTACAATCTGTAACCAGAAGGAAACAGGTTCAAAAACGAAGCGCGCTTACTCTGTCAAGCCTCTGACCACTAATTCGGCAGGTCTTGCTCCCCAGTGTCTAGCACTGGGCCGGACACACAGCGAGGCTTAACCATTGCTTGCTGCGAGAATGAGTTCATGCAGTAACCTGTAATGAGAAAGAATGTATGTGTGTATACGTACGACTGAAAGATAGTGCTCTACACCAGAAATTGACCCAACACTGTAAACTTCAATTTAAAAAATTTAAAAAAGGAAAAAAAGACATTAATGGAAAATCTGATGAAATCTGAATAGAGTCTAGTGTTTAGTTAACAGTTAAAAAAAGAAGAATTCATGGATAGACGAATGGTTCTGTCAGTATGTGGCCTTTCCAGAATATTCATATTTTTGTGGAGTGAGATTTACCACCTCCATGAATCCACGGAGGCCCCAGCAGCCAGGGGCTGGGGTCGGCCCCGCCAGGAAGGGTCTCCAGGCCTGACTGTTCTAGAGACAAGGCTGGACTGTGCTCCTTCCCAAGGTTTCTGGGGAAAAGGCCTCTGGCAGCGCTGACCTTAGGCCTGAGGCCAAGAGCCTCTGAGCAAACAGTGCGCAGCCAGTGAGGGCAGGAGAGGACAGCCACGGTCCAGAGAGCACACGCTTCCTTTGTCGGGTGCCCCCCGGAACGCTCCTTCTCCGTGCTCCAGGTGGGGTCTAGACTCTCTTTACAAAACAAACAGGACTCCCCTCATGCAAGCCTCACCTGCTGCTTCACGGAAACAGCAATGTGATGAGTCCATGTCTGCTGCCATATCCCCTCTTCTCATCCAGTTCTGACACTCGAACCCAAGCCTCACAAAGAAATAATCACCTGGAGCCTAGACAGTCCACACCTCAACACCACTGCTTTCAGATGGAGAGAAGCTTTGATGCCAGGCACACACTGAGCAGCCCCTCACTGACGTCCTCCTAACGCTGGGGTGGAATAAGGCTGGGGAGGGTGGTGGGCAAACCCCACCCATTATTCCCAGGAAGGGATCGTGGCAACCTTCCAGAAAGAGTGGAGAGAAAGCCTGAACATCCCAACTAAAAAGACAATTACTGAGTTTCGCAAAAAGTTCAAGATCAAGGCAAGACAAACAGGAGGTCTGACCTGGCTTGCACACGGACCGCCAGTGGGAAGGGGCCGTGTCATTGACCTTTCCAGAGAAGACTCCCTTTGTTAATCTATCTGTTGAGGCCGTTGTGACTCCATCTTTACTCCTTCCAGTTCTAAAACTGTACAAGTCACCGCATTTTGGCTGTAGGATTGTCCTGGTCTCCCACTGCCACACCTATTTGTTTACTCATGTTGAAGTAGAAGTGCTACCTGAATATATTCTGGCAAGAATTTCACACAGTTCCACTGCTGCTCTCAAATCACAGTCCTACTTGAACCAAACCACCTGCCCCCTGAGCTCCTATGCAGCCACCAGTCAACAGTATTTACCTACAGCCTGTCAGGTGCCAAACAACTTTAGACCACAAACAAATTAAACAGACCCTGCCTGCAAAGAACTTATAGGGGGAAGACAGACAGTAAATGTGTAAACAAACAAACACAGGCACAGAATAGTTTTTTTAAATCTAAATCCCCAAATTCCAATCTGAGGATCCACACCTCTGGAGAGAAGCTTCTCCATGCCAGGCATACACTGAGCAGCCATTCACTCACATCCTCCTAACGCTGGGGTGGAATGAGGCGGGGAGGAGTGGACTGGTGAGAAGGGGGCAGCCACATGGGGGACCCAGGGGAAGAATACTTGAAGCAGGAGAACAGCAGTCACCCAAGTTCTGAGACCGGAGGGAGCTCGGTGTGTTGGAGGGATGGACAGGCCACTGTCTGGAGCTCAGTGAACTAGGGGTACACGGGGAGGAGCCTGGGGAGGTGGGTGAGTGCCCAGATCACACAAGCTTTGGGAATTTATACTAAGTAAGGGCTTTAAGTTTTATTCCAAGTTCGGTGGAAGCCATGGATGGTTTTAAGGAGGGAAGTGACATGACCTGACTTTTATTTTAGAAAAATCATTTGCCGGGCGTGCAGGGGTGGACTGCAGAGGTGGGGGAGGCGGTGGCAGGAAGCCAGAGTTCACGGTTGCTGGGGTTCACGTTAGTCTGGGGAAGGCGAGGAGGGCCTGATTTGGGCACACAGTACAAAAAGGTTGCTGAGTGCTTTCAAAGAAAATCACAGATTGTCTTCCATCTCTACCAAATTCTCAGTTAATACCAGCACTTTTTCCCTCTCATCCCTGCTAAGCTTAGACCCTCTCAGCACCTTCTTCCTTAAGCCTCTGTCCTGCCTCTTTGTTCTTGCCTGCCGGTGACCCAGCAGCTTCCATAGGGAAGATGGGGGATCTGCCCTGTGGGGTCTCCCTCCACCTCTTGCCCCACAAGTTGTCCACTTTTTTTTTCTTTGACATTATATTCATTAATTAATCTATTTATTTTTAAATTGAAGGATAGTCAGTTTACAATGTTGTGTTAATCTCTGGTGCACAGCACAGTGATTCAGTTACACATATATATTCCTTTTCCTATTCTTTATCATCATAGGCTGTTACAAGATATTGAATATGGTTCCCCGTGCTGTACAGCAGGACACTGTTGTCTATTTGGTCTGTAGTAGTTAGTATCTGCTCATCCCAAACTCCTAATTTATCCCTCTCCCACCACCTACCAAATCTTAGACATGTTTCAGAACTTACAGTAACTCAGCCAATTAAGTATTTCATTAGCATTTTCACAGATAAGGAAACTGAGGCTCACAGAGTTTACCAGGCTTAACCACAGGGAGTTGGGAGGATGACCAGCCTCTGGGCTGTGTGCACCGCCCCTGGCCCTGGTGCCCCTCAGGGCACTGACCCTCCTGCTGAGTTGTCCGTCTCTGCCTTTACAGACTGAGCGCTGGGAAGGAGCAAAGACTGGATTCTGCATTCCTGCAAGCTCTGGGCCTTGCCAGCAGATAGTTTCTACTAAAGAAACGAGTGCTGAATGAGCAAATGCTTGAGTCCATCCCACAGATTCCTGGTATAGTCAGAGCCTGAATACTGCCTGGCACCCACCAGCCATTATCTGAGGAAGCCAGCACGTTACCGCCCTGAGGAGGCCACATCCCCACCCCTGGGATTCCCTTCGAGAACGGGGCGAGCCAGCCGGAGGACAGGCTGTCCAGAGTCAGCTTTATGTCAAACCAGGCTAACCGAGCTCTGAGGTCATCAGATCCCAGCACTCCTCTGAAAAGCGCTGCCTAAAGAGGGAAACTTCCAGGCTTCCAAGGGCCCGACAGTGCTTCCAGTTGTCCTGCAGGCGCTTCTGATAAGATGCCAGTGGTCTTCTAACACGTTTTTAAAAGCAAAACTAAACAAACAAATACAAACTTCAGTCACTTTGAATGCTTACACAATAAACATGGTCTCACTGTTTAGGCTGTTGAAAGTCTGGATATTTAGGTTTCAATGACTCACCGACGTCCGGCTTCTCAGTTATTTCCCCCATTTTTACCTGGACGGCTGGTGCCACGTAACCCAGCCTGTGGCTGGAGTTCGGCATGGTTATCCTTTTTAGCTTCGCAAACAGTCAGAGCTGCTGACTGGAACACCTGACAGTTTCTAATCGCTGGAGCTGACGCTGAAACACCCACCACTGATCTGGGGTTCAGGAACAGAATGGACGTGCAGCCCCCAAATGCTCGTGAGACCAGTGATTTCATCCTCACCCGGACTTAAAACCCTGAACCCCCGCTGGAGTTCTCCTAGCCAGCCCAACTCAGGCTTTTCCAGCACAAACTTACGAAGCTGGGGAGGACTGAGCTGCTGGGAGCAGAAGGGCCCTGCTTAATTGGAGGAAGCCGTGGTTGCAGTAGCCAGGAAAGACTAAGACAAACCTGTACTTCCTCCTGATAGGGAATTAATATGAAAAAATGGAATGTAGGTGGGCACATTTGGGGCCTTTTTTGTTATTGTTGTTAGCAACTTTAAGAGATTCTTCTAAGGTTTTACATATCACAACTGACACAATGGTAACAATAAAAAATTCCGGCTTAAGGGTATAGCGGGTTCCAAGCTCTCTGCTTAAGGTTTTAAAACACTTTTTCTAATTCTCATAATGCATCTGTGAGAGAGGTTTTAGGTTTATTACCCATTTTTATAAATGGAAACCAAAGCCCTAGGTCTAGGAATTCATTCAAGGTCACGTGATTTGCAAGGGTCCCAGCTCGGATATGAAGGAGGCTTTATTTCCTTCCAAAGCCGGTTCTCAACAGCCTTCTGATACATTGCCTCTTTTATTTTTTTTTTGGTGTGGGGGGGGACAGGTACTTAGATCTATTATTTGTTTATTCTGACTTTTTCTTTTTAATGGAAGGACTGGGGATTGAACCCAGGACCTTGCGCATGCTAAGCACTCGCTCTACCGCTGAGGTACACCCTCCTCTCCATTGCCTCTTAATAGAAAAAACACAGTCCGCACTCCCAGACGTATAACTGTGCCTCCAGGTGCACCCTCCTGCTTCTAGTTTCTCCCCCTCCCCACTTAATCCATTCTACAGATTGAAGCAGATTAAATTTTCCTAAAATATTGCTTTAATCCCTTCACTGCCTACTCAAAACACTCCCCAGTTGCCTCCAGGAGCCGGGTAATGTTCCAGCTGCCTTTGATACTTGAGATTTTCTGTCAACTGTCCTTATCTGAAGCAGAATGTCCCCTGTACAGCTTCTACTGCCTTCAGTGGAGGACATTAGACCTCTGGAGTGGAAGTAAGGACAAGAGGGACGTAAACTTTGAATGAACCTATAGAAAACCTTATAAATATTTCCTACCTTCATTAAAATGAAGCATTAAAGGAAGCCTTTTAAAACAAGAGACTATCAATGACATTTTCCACATCTTAAGTTATTAATGGTGGTTAATGTTCAATTAAATTCTCTTTACCATCTGTTGCTTGCTAAAAACTTGAGTATCTCTTTCCAAGGAAATTTTAATGAAGGGCTGGTAAAAAAATCCCACAACCCCCCCCACTTTCTCCCCAGATATATATATATATTCAATTTTTTCCTGTCTGATTCTCTCTCCAGTTGTTGAGGGTTGCCCTGAATGTAAGTGCATCAGGAGAGTCTGATACGAGAACATTCGCTTTGAGTCCTTCCCAGGGAACAGAAAGTCTGAGGAGGTTAAGAGGATGCTGAGGCATTTGCTTTGCTGTGGCGCCACCGTCTTCCCTGTTACTAACTCTCTTCCCAGGAACCTATTGATTAGCCTCTGTGTTTACTAAAAACAATTTTTGCAAAGCTCCAGAAAAATTACGTTGAAAATACAATTTTCATACATGAAATATGCTGGTGTTTATTTCAGGGCTCTTTTCTTGGGGAGGGGGGTAACCTTGTACATTTTTAAGTTTTGCCTGAGTTTAAAGTGAAGGGAAGAGAACATGACATGTTTTCGATGACAGGGGACTGGACCCAGACCGCCACTCTTGCATCTCCCCAGGCACCCCCCAGCCAGCACTGCTGAGGGCATTTCCGCATCAAGGAGGAGGCCAGATTGGCAGGTTTCCTTCTCACCCCGAGGTTCTGTGGTGCTGGTCCCTGCTGGCCACCACAGGCAGAAGGGATTGCGGCCATGCCCCTCACTTAAGCCTCAGCCTCATCTGTAAAGTGAGGGTGAGCCCACACTATCTCACAGGTCTTCCACAGTTCTAAAAAACACACAGCCACACAGCCCGAAGAAAACACTGCACAGAAGAACAGCGAAATGCTCACAGTAGATGTGGGTGGTTTTACTTTTCCCATCGGCTACTCCTCCTTTAGACTTCTTCCAGACTGCCTATGATCACACAGTGAAAACCCAGAACGACAGCGATCTGTTCACACAGCAGTGGCGTGGAACCCTGAGACACGCTAGCCGAGACACAGCAGTGCTCAGTCACTCCATCTTGGCCCCTCCCTGCAAATGGGGAGCGCACAGGGATGTGCGCGGTTCACAGAGTAACTCACATCAGGGGTCTTATCTTCTTTTTCGATTGCTCACAGGAGCTTTCAGGATACTAGAAAGCTTGTCCTTGGCCCGTGAAGTATTTGCTGATCCTGGAATCCAGGCTTCTTTCCCTTGCTAACTAGCTTTGTGACCTGGGGCTTGTCAGCCTCTGGGCCTTACTTCTCTCCTCTGTAAACAAACAACCCCCAAAGAAAGGGTCAACCTATCGTAGGATCTAAAATTCAATGGTTCCATGATATACCCAAGGCCAAACAGAAAAACAACTGGAGACACCTCAGCACCACCTTTACCCCAAGGACCTGTCCTCGGACCCTCCCTGGGCCCTCCCACTCACCACCGCCCTGTAGGGTTCAGATCCCTGCTGCCCTGGGCAAGCTTATCTCCCCCCAGACAATAGGAGGTTAAATCCCTGCCCCGCCTACTTGAAAGCCCAGGAGAAACCCCTCCTGCAGCCACAGCGACCCCGTAAATGTTTAATTTCAGTCACAGACTCGCAGCTCCTTCCTGTACCACACCCATTCTGGCAAAAAGGGGGGAAAAACGACTTATGTTCAGCTGCAATTTACTCAGCAGTGTGATTAATCAGTTAATTACTGCATTCACTGAGCTATTCAAAAGTATTTCTGAGTGTTTCCCACGTGCTTCCTCGTATTGTTGGGGGAGCTGGAGCCGGAAAGCCTGCAATGAGATGGTCAAGAGTGGACAGTTCCATGTGGCCAGGGCCCTCCTCGGCCTGGGGAGCCTCAGGGTGGAGGGCTGCCACTCACCCCAAGCACCCCCCAAATCCAAAGAGCTCTTACACTGTGTCCCTACCGCATCAGCGAATCCCCTTGCCCACCTTCAGACCCATCTTTTTCTCCATTATTTACCACACAGCCGCCACCAGGCATCTTTCTCCTGAGAGCTTCCCACATGGCCAACATTGTGATCATTTTAAAGTGAAAATCTGCCCAAAGCTCGCCATTGACTAAAATTCTCAGTTTCCCCTGCCCTTAAGAAAAAGAGCTTCTGCACAGGGCACAGAAGGTCCTCCGAGAGCGGGTCTTAACCAGCCTCACTCCTGCTGCTCCCACCTCAAACGTCCCCTGGTGACCAACTGTTAGCCAATCTCCAGCACATCCGTGCTGCTTCTGTTCTTGATCGCTTTGTTTAATCCCTTCCCCCAACCATGCCATAGACTGAACAAACCATTGCCACCCCAAACAGCAAGGAAGACTGGCGAAGGCATCCTCTTCCTCTAAGATACCCCGACCTTCAGGAAGCGACCCTGACATCACGCCAGGCTCCGCTCACTTACTCATCCCATTGCATCACAATTCTTTGCTTATTTTTGTGCTTCCTCCAGTCACTGCCAGCCTGGGGGCTATCTTTATATATATTTGTCACTCCATGCCTGGTGTAGGGTTTAAATGAAAGTGAGCCCTCCAGACATGCTGGTGGATGGATTAATTTGGAATGTATGTGGTTACCATGGCTTTTGGTTTGGGAGAAGGCAGAGCCCACATCTCTGTACGAAGAAGACAAGCAAGAGAAACTGAGATTTTAGAGCAGCAGGTGGATCCAAAAGCCACGCCAGCCCAGCACCTCCCTTGCATCTCACTGGGATTTATTGCATCAGGCTGAGAAGATGCCTTATTATTACTTTTCAATGGAGCCACTGGGGACTGAACCGAGGACCTTGGGCATGCTAAGCACGCGCTCTACCACTGAGCTATATCCTCCCCTGTGATGTTGTTAATCAGCGGTGCTGGCAGTTTGCTGTGATTTTTCTTGAGAATAGTGCTCTCTGGACTTGGCATATGCAGTTGTATAGGGAAGGACCCTGATCATCTCTGAGAGGAGAAGCCCGTTTGCCATGGGTAGCCAGTCTGCCCAATTTCCAAAGTTCTCTATTCCTGGGTGGAGCTGTTAGAGCAGGCAGATAGCTAGATATGATGAGCAGAGAAACGGGGACACAGACCAAATGGCAGAAATTGGGCAGAAAGGAGGGGCACAAGCCAAATGCAGGAAACATACCTAAGCACCAGGGGTCCCTGGGCAGAAAAAGAAAAGCAGGAATCTTTGGGCTGATAAGGGGCCACACCTTTTGGCCTGGAGACCAACAAAGGTCAGAAAAGGTAGGAATTTCCAGTGTCTGAATGTAACCTTTTGCTCATTATGCCCTCATTTCAATAAAATTAGCCTTGCAGGTCAGAAGTACCCATCATGCACCGACGCCATGACACTTCTGATCCAGACTGAACAAGGACAAAAATCCCTCCTCCCTTTGGGAAGGTGGAGTTGGGATGACAATCAGGGAATACGACCCCAAACCCTTCCCTCCCCAATGACTATTCCGCCCATTCATTTTTACACCCGATGTAACTAACTTGCCAAAGAAACTCAGGGCAGCCGCTCTCCTGAGCCTGCCCGCTCTCCCCTTGAAAGTGTACGGTTCATCCTTTAATAAATCCTCACTTTACTTTTCTTAACCTCTATGTCTTATCTCTGAATTCTTTCCGGGACGGGACAAGAACCTGGAACACTGGTTACCAGCGACAGAGCTCCTGGAGGAATCACTGTCTGAGCGACCCCATGATGTGGGGAAGAAGCTTCAGGTTTAAGGGATGAAACAAGCTGCTGGCGAAGGGGGAGCGCTTCTTTGGCAGTCCAGCCCCACTGTCTTGGTGACCTCATTTTCACTGTCTCCAGTAACAGTACCCTTTCTCTTCACTTTCACTCCTTTTGGATATTGAAAGCTCTCCTTGCTGACTCTTTTAAAACCTCAAACTTAGCCACTTGGATATGTGTTTTGTGTGGTTTTTTTTGGTTCATAAATGTTGCAGACCAATGGGAGGGTGACTGGGCTGTTCTTTGCCTGACTTTCCAAATTCTGCAAGAATGAGGGAGGAGTTAAGGGAAGAAGAAATGTTACTGGTGGGGTTGACTGTGTGGCTGTCACATGTTTCCCAACTTTTCCACCAGGGAAAAACAAGGTTAAACTGTATGTGGAAGGGAACAAAGTTTAAATGAGCAATTTAGCCTGACAGGTATATGCGGAAAGGAAGTAAGAGTTAGTCTGACCTTTTTATCTTGGTGACAAATATTACAGGCTGATTTTATATCAAAGAGGTTCCAATTAAAAAAAAAATCCAGTTGAGCTCAGTCTTCTGCTTTGCCAACTGGTCCCCGAGGCCACTTCCCAACTTCCAAAGGCATAGGAAGTAAAGTCTCCCATTCCTGGGAACTGGGCCTCATCCTGGGCCTGAGTCCCCACTCAGACCTTTCTCTTTCACAATCTTCATTTGGACTATGGTGGTGGCTGCCTTGGAGAATTCCCTGAAATTGAGCTGAGTTCGATTCTTCACCGAAAAACAGTCTTCCTTTGTCAGGCAAGATTGTTCTCTTCGGTTGAGGACTTGGAGTCACGGCCCCAGCAGTCAGAGTAGCTAAACAGATCCAGGAAACCGACAGGGAAGGCACCTTAGTGCTTGGGCCACCCCTCCAGAGAAGCTCAAGTGTGCACTGTCCCAGACAAGGACTCCAAGAGCACTCCGGGGGAGGGCGGCACAAATCCAGTCTCAGAGACAAGGAAACGGACGTGGCACTGCGATCTGGGGACAGGGCTGTCATCTTTCATTCAGGTTAAAATTCCAAAGCCAGCTTCCTAAACTGTGCAGTGGGTTGGAATGGCAATCTAAATCGCATGAAAAACCAACAAAGCCTTCCAATGGTAGGTTTTATTTAGAAATAGCTTTACTGAGGTACAACTGATATATAATAAACTACACATACTTAAAGGTACAACTTGATTAAAAAAATTTTTTGAGGCTGGAATAATTTGATAAATTCTGACACATGTATACCATGACCTGTCAACATGAGACAATGACTGTATTCATCACCCCAAAGTTTCCTCCTGCCCTTTTATAATCCATTCCTCCTGTCTCACCCCACTCCTCACTCCATACCAGGCTTCCAGTCACGTCCCAAAGTGACCACCGATCTGTTCCTATAGGTTAGTTCGTATTTTCTAGAAAGCTATATAAATGTCATCACGTAGCATAGATTCTCTTATATGGATTCTCTGGCTTTTTTCACTTAACAGTTATTTTGAGACTCATCCATGCTGTTGCCTGGATTTCATTTTATGATTATACTAGTTTATTCATCACCTGTTGAAGGACATTTGGGTTATTTTTAAATTTTGGCAATTTTGAACAGAGCAGTTGTGAATATTTGTGTACAAGTCTTTTATTGTCACTTTACTGCCTCTTGGGTCAATGGGTAGGAGTGGAATGGCGGCCTAATATGGTTGGCATATGTCTAACTTTTAAAAAACCCCACCAAACTGACTTCCAAAGTGGCAGTACCACTTTACACTCCCACCAGCAGTGTGTGACACTTCTGGTTCTTCCAGATCCTCACCAACACGTGGTAGAGTAAGTCTTCTAAAATTTTAGTCATTCTAATCAGTGTGCAGTGGTATCTCATTGTGGTTTTGTTGAGCATTTTCTTTAATTGCCAATGATCTGAACATCTTTTCATATGCTCATCTGCCATTCATATATCTTCTTTGGTAAAGTGTCCACACTTTTGCCTGTTTTTCTTTAATTGGGTAGTTTACTTTCTTGTTACTGACTTTTGAGTTAAATATATATATATATATATTAAAATACATAAATATATATACATATGTTTTCTGTATCTAAGTCCTTTTTCAGTTTTTTTTTCATTTGTAGATTATGCTTTTGCTTTTCTAAGAAATCTCTGATAAAATCAAGGTCAACAGATTTTCTCCTGTGTTTCTTCTAGAAGTTTTAGGTTTTACATTTAGAGTTAATTTTTATGGACGATGTAAGGTCTAAACTGGGGTTTCTGCATATAGATATCAAATTGTTTGAACACCATTTGTTGTAAAGATTGCCCTTTCTCTAAATTGCCTTTGTACCTTTGTTGAAAATCAATTGATGTCTGGATATATATGGGTTTATTTCTGGACTGTTATTCTGTTCTATTGATCTGTTTATCTATTTTTAAGCAAATATCACATTACCTGATTACTGTAACTTTATAATAACTTTTAAAGTCAGGTAATGCAATTCCTCAAACTTCTTTGAAGTTATTTCAGCTATTGTAGGTCCTTTGTATTTCCATATTGATTTTAAAATCAGCTTGTCAATATCTATAAAAAAGCCCACTGGGACTTTGATTGGGATTGTGTTGACTCTAACAATATTGAATCTTCCAAATAAATCTATTTTTCCATTTATTGGGGTCTTCCTTAATTTCTCTCAGCAATGTTTATTAGTTTTTAGTGTCCAGATCTTGCTCATCATTTGTCAGATTTATCGCCAAGTACTTCAGGTTTGGCGCTATTATAAATGTTGTTATTTTTCAAATTTCAAATTCCAGTTGTTATTGTTTGCATATCAGTTGCATGTACAGTTGATTTTGTGTACCTGTATTGTCTCAGTATCCTGCTAAAGTCTTATTAGTTCTATTAGCTTTTGTGTAGGTTCCATCAAATTTTCTGCATAGTTGATCATGTCATCTATGAAGAGTTTTATTTTTCCTTTTCTTTACTGCTTCCTTTCTTTTACTTACCTATTTTTGGGGCCTATGATCCTGGCTGCAACACACAGTACATTGTTAAAAAGAAGTGATGAGAGTAGACATCTTTGCTTTTTCCCTGATCTTAAAGGGAAAGCATTCAGGCTCTCACCATTAAGTATGTTAATTGTATGTTTTTCACATATGTCCTCTTTCAGGTTGAAGAAGTACCCTTCTTAGGAATGGCTGATGAATTTTGTCAAATGCTTTTTCTGCATCTACTGAGATGATTTTTTTTCCCTTGAATTTGCTAGTTTGGTGAATTACATTGATCGATTCTTGAATGTTAAACCAACCTTGCATTCATGGGATAAAGCCCACCTAGTCAAGGTGTATTATCCTCATTATACACTGGCATACTTAATTAGTTAAGAATGTTTGCATCTATGTTTATGAGGAATATTGGTTGACAGTTTTTCTTCTATAATGTCTTTGTCTGGTTTTGGTAACAGTAATGTTGGCCTCATGGAATGAGTTGGGAAATGTTCCTTTCTGATCTGGAAGAATTTATGCAGAATTACTATTATCTATTCCTTTAATATTTGGTAGAATTCAAGACGAATTCTTACAAGTGTAGGAAAAATTTCTGAAAGACTGAAATGGACCAAGGAGATTACTGGGTATAACCCGTGCAGCTCATGCTTCCAGGCTAACTTAGTCTTTTGTGTTGTTGAGCAGTTTTACAACTCCGTAAATTGCAGAAAATTGATAATAATGCAAATGATTCTTGTCCATAAAAATGCAAGTCAATTGTGTCTGGTGGAATGCAATTTATTACTGCCCTGCAGACAGACCTGCTTTGCATATTCTATAAAATCACTTCCATACCATTTCCTGTTCTTTGAATTATCTTCTGAATCAGTTGTAACATCTCAACTGGTTCTTTGTTAGTTTCATAAAACCTTTGACATGTGTTCATTTTGTGCTTGCACAAGAATAATTTATACCTTTAAAATAATAATACCTCTAACATTATCTTTTGACACAGAAATGATGAGAATTCATGGTACAGGATTTGTTTAATCAAAGTGTTATATAAGGTTGGTTAGTTGTTAATGATATACAAGGTTATTTACTGTAAATGGCAAAGATGATGCCATCCAGAGAAAAGTTATTTCAAGATGAAGAAGAGGATGGGAATTTGTTTCCTGATCTCTAAATGGAGGTATTGGGATAGATAATTTCTAAGGTCCTTTCCCATTTTAACTGTCCAACTCTGACTTGGCGATTTCACAATGAACTTATTTCAATTTCCAGAGTTCAGTTTCATTATCTTAAAATGGGATAATGACATTTTCTGTATCCATCTCAGATAATCAAGTAAGATAACAGATTCGAAATGTTGCAAGTGCAATATAAATCTAAGGGGTTATTATCTGTGCCTCATGGAAAGTGGAGACAAATGTTCCCAAGCCTCATTCCCTCATTTGGTCAATAATTTAAAATTTTAAATCTTTGTCATCTTCTAGGACACCTGAACGAGCTAAGAAGAAGAGTCATCATCTTAAAATGCATTTCATCATAAGTTTTAAATAATCTTCCATGACACTGAATTCTAAAACTAGATACTCTGAAATGGTCTGAAAGTAGTCTGAAAGAGCTCTCAAATGCAGGGGCAGCTGCAGGGATAGTGTTGATGGGGCCATTCTCATTTTTACTCTGTGATTTCTTGGAAAGGTTTACAGAATTCCTCAAAACGTTGCAAGTCTCACTTTTCTTCATGGCCAGCGCTGCCCACGAGCCAGGGTCCTCCTCCGCAAAGGATCTTCCCACACCCCTAGCCACTCCCTAACTATTCTGGTCCCTTTTCCAATCACCTTCTGTGAGAATGGCAATGTATCTAGCTTGGGTGAGGCAAAAGGGCTATGCAATGTTGTGCAGGGGCTCAAGGTAGGTAGACCAACGCACTTTTTCTAGTGTAGGAAGACTGAATTTATGGTCTACACCGTGTTCTTAATAGCTGAGGTCATGTATATATTCTCTTAATTTGTTTCCTTAGCCTTAAAATAAACTTATGCAGCAACATGGATGGACCTAGAGATTAACATACTAAATAAAGTAAGCCAGAAAGAGTAAGAAAAATACCATATAAAATCACTTATATGTGAAATCTTAAAAAAAAAAACCAAAAACCCGAACACAAATGAACTTATTTACAAAATAGAAACATACTCACAGATATAAGAAAATGAACTTATGGTTATCAGAGCAGGGTAAGGGGATGGGAAGGGATAAAATAGAAGTGTGATTTCCAAGTTCCCTGCAGCCTTTGCTCTCATCCTATCATTAAAGACCTGTAACAGGTCAAGCACTGTTATTACAGGAGACTCAGTACTCCAGTCAGGAAGGGCTAGGAGCCTGGGCCTGGGCCTGGGCCACATGGGGAACCTGCATGACTCAGAGTACACCCAACCCCCCAGCTCACTGTGCACCCCTTCCCAGAAGAGGCCACCCCTTCCTCTGCCCGGAAGACCCTGTAAGACTGAAAGAGACACACACAAGGAAGTAGTTCTCTTCATGCTAAACCTTCATTCCCATGACTGCCTCTAAAGTGGTAGGTACAGCCCATCTGGGTACAGATTCTAGCCCACCCCTAGCTGAGCTGGTTTCATTACTTTGCAACCAGAGTCTAAACAACATCATTGCCACTTCAGGCTCCTGCTGTAGCTCTGGTTCTTCTGTCCAAACAAAGCACCACAAAACAAAACCTTCACAGCTCTTCCTCCCTCCTTCCCCTGGTCCTCCTATTGCAGCTTAGCAGTACTGATGGGGGGTGGAGGGGGTGGGGCAGAACAACTGGCTATCACAAGAGATAAAACAATGGAACAGCAGCACATGAATGGGTACAAGGGTATTCATATGGTGTCTTGCCCTGGGTCTGCCTCAGGTAATCACGTTTGTCTATTTCCCTTTGCGTCTTCAACTATATGTGGCTATTCTTCAATTCCTAGACAAAAAACCTGTTTGCTCCTAGTCTCCAGTGGTATCATCACCCACAACCACCTCAGAGGGATTTATTCCTCTTCCCATGAGCAAGTCAGTTTGTCCCTGAACAGTTTCTGGATTTGCCTGTGGAGGCTTCAGGGAGGACAGACAAAGGATAAGCATGAACATTTGATACAAACACGAGGTCCTGGGGCTGCGATTGTAGGAATGACTGTGGACATCCCCCAGGTCTGGAAGGAGCAGCAAGAGAGCCTGTGGCTTGCAGCAGGCTTGTGAGGCTGGCTCGGAGACCCAGCAGCTCTGTGGGAGGTTCCAAGATTAGGATCTGTTTTCTTTCAGGATATTGCTTGGGCTTCAGTGTGCACCTGCATGTTCACATAAAGTCTTGCTCGAGTGCGCTCTAAAATGGAAAAAAAACCTGGAAATAACCTAAATGTCCCCAGAAGGAGATAGGCTAAATTTATTACAGTACATTTAGAGAAGGAGACTCAGGTGTTAGGCAGATGGCGGAAACTTGGGGATCCATCAAAAGTACCATAGCTAAAAAACATTATTTTCAATGACTGTATAATATCTGATTATATGAATATATCTTAATTTATTTATCCAATTTCCTATTTTTAAATAATAAAGTTGTTTTCAATTATATCTGCTATTATAAATAATAATAATCATTTAAATATATAATTTTCTGTAATTTAAAAACTTTTTTTGAGATAGAACCCTAGAAGGGGAATTTCCAGATCAAAGTATATGTATTTTAAGGATCTAGAAATGGATTTCCAAAGTGCTTTTCACATTTGCAGTGACCTTCCCTTCTACTACAGTGCCTGAAAATTCAATTCCACTCTCCCCAACATTGATTATTATCTGTAATTGACTAAAAATGATGTTCCATATTATTTTAACTTGTATTTCTGGATTACCAGTTAGGCTGACCATTTTAAATGATTTTTTAAGTTATTTGTGTACTTTCTGAGAATTGTTTACAAACTGGCCTCATTTTCTAATTGAGTTTCAGTGCTTTTCCTACTAATATATTAAATGTCTTATCCAAGGCAACTTGTCCTGCTGTACACTGCCTAACCTGCCCCACTGGCCTTTAGAAACCATTTGGTTCAGTCACAGCAAGTGACCACTGCCTTATTCCAAAAGCATTACTGGGAATCCCAAGTAAAGACCTTTTAGCTTATCGATGCACAGAGACCTCATGCAAAAACTGTGCAACAAGAATGTATTTTTCAAGCAGTGAGAAGAATAAATTACAATTCGTTTAAAATGCGCTCTGCTTGCATGGCTTGATATGTTAAACCTAAAGGAATCAGTATCATAAATGTATTTCTGACTCAGTGATTTAACAAATCCACTCTATTAAGACCCTGGAATTGTGATTACTGTCTTTGAAGAATGATACAGTCCCAAAGCTACTATATCTAAAATTTTGTCAGATTTGACATCAACAGGGTATTTGGGGGATGTTTATTTGTGGTAAACTACCAAAAAGTAGGGCAAGGGCCTGGCCTGACTATCAGGAGCGGTCACTTAGTGTGAATGGGGGCATCTCTCTATAAACAGGAGGACATCCGCGTCCCAGGAGCCACTCCAAGCCCTGGGACGGCACATTTGAATTACAAATGAAGGTGTTGGCCTCCATGGAAAATTCTGGTTCCTACGAGGTGATTTTTTAGGACCAAAAAAATAACATGGCTTTGTTTGGGCAATGATTGGAAAGATCTGAAATTGATCTTTAAAGGAGGCCATATGAAAAACCACCAAGTTAGACTGGAGTGATGGCCCCTCCTTTTCCTGGTCAGGTCTCAGGAAGTGCTCAGTGTTGGCTGGGGAAGGTTCTCCAGTCTTCTGAGTGAGCTTGCTACTGCTAGTTGTGAACCTAACAGAAGACGAGTAATACTTCTGCTTCCTTTTCTTTTTCCCTTTTTGGTTACCTTTGATGACCCAATGTTTATAATTATTAATACATAACTAAAGTCTATAGTTTACTTTAACTAAAGCTTATTGTTTACATTGGGGCTCACTCTTTGTGATGTACATTCTATGGGTTCTGACTAATGTATGATGACATGTGTCCCCCATTACAGTATCATACGGAACAGTTCCATTGCCCTAAAGTTCCCCTGGGCTCTGAGTGTCCACTCTTTCCTACCTCCTCCCAAATCCCTGGCAACCACTGATCTTTTTAAGGTCTCTATAGTTTTGCCTTTTCCAGAATGTCATATAGTTGGAATCATACAGTATGAAGCTGCTGAAGACAGATTTCTTCCACTTAGTAATATACATTTAAGGTTCCTCCATGTCTTTCTGTGGGTGATTACTAATTCCTTCTCATCAGTGAATATTCCTCCTTTGCATGGACGTACCAAAGTTTATCAATTCACCTACAGGTTGTTTCCAAGTTTCAGCAATTATGAATAAAAGCTGTTGCATACATTCATATGGAGGTTTTGGGTGGATGTAAATTTTCACCTCTTCATGTAAGCCCCAAGGAGTGTGACAGCGGCATAACAAGATAAGTTCTGTAAGGGCTGCAGCCTGTCCTCCAAAGGGGCTGCGCCATTTTGCACGCGCACAGTTCCTGCAGCTCCACGACCTCGCCAGCATTCGGTGCTGCTGGGATCCTGCGCCTTTCCTGATGTTTCTCTTCATCATCCTCTTTGGGCACATGTACACCATAACTAAGATTTTCATGATTACGATATTACGTAGCCAGCTTTTCCTGACCACTTTTTTACCTGAGTAAATGCCATCATCATTTCACTCAGGTCAAAAACTGACATCATCTCTGACTGATTTTTATTTTTCTCTCACCTTCTACGTTGACATCATCATCACCACATGACCAGCACCTGCTGGATCACACCACTTCTCTTCCCCTCCCAGCTGTCTCCACCACCAGCACCACTCATCTCTCCTGCCCAGCTTGCTTCCCAGCTGCTCCTGCATCTGGTCATATCCCTGCTGGCAGATCAGTCTCTCCAACACAGCCAGGCTCATCCCTCCAAAATACTGGTCAGATAAACTAACTGCCCAGGACAAAGCACTTCAATGATTTCTGATCACAGTTGAGGCAAAAAAAAAAAACAAAAACAACCCTACCATGGCCTCCAGCACCTTGCAGGCCCCACCTTGACTCACTGCTGAATTAACCTCCCACCCTCCCTTCTGCTGACAGAGTCTGGCAGCTCCTGGAGCATGCCAGCTCACCTTCCACTGGAGGGCCTTTGCACTCAAACTGCTACCTCTCCTCAGAATGTTCTCTCCCCAGGCCTTCATTTACAAGACTCCCTCACTGCATTCAGGGCTCTGCTGAAATGTCAGCTCCTCATGGATGCCTTCCCTCACCATTGTACCTAAGATGGCAACTTCATCATCACCTATCACCTCTTCCTCCTTTACTTTCCCTGACAGCACTTGTTTCCATCTGATATTATATTTCAGCGTTTGCTGTTATCTGTTTACTGCCCATCCCCACCCCATCTTGTTCCCTGCAGACCTGCACTAGCTCGAACACTCTGGCCATCTCATATGCTCGGTACACTCAGTCTTGGTTGAATGGATGAATTCTGAAACTACTCATGCTTTCCCCTGCTAAGTTTGAGTGAAGAGTCTGTGCTAGCAATGGCATAACCTGAGCGATAAGGTGAAGGATAAAAGAACTCCATTCCAGAGAACAGCATCCAAACACGGAACGCCCCAGGCGGTGTGTGGGAAGAGGTGTGGAGCTGGGCAGCAGAGCTCAAGGAAGTGGGCCGCAAGAGAGTCGAAAGGAGAAAGTCAATTTTGGGAACTTTAAAATTAAGAACTTCATTTTTAATTCTACGTTTAGATGATGCGAGAGAAGTGAAGAGGGTTTAGAAGATTTAGATGGTTTTGTTGATATTATTGCCATCGTAGTCATCATTTTGCTCAAGAAAATTTGTTAACTACTTACTGATACACAGTGTTTTTCTGTTTTGCTACAAAACACAAGCTAAACCAATATAGGCAGTAGAATAACAAAATGAAGTAGAATTACTAAATGGAGCAAGGGAATAAAGAAAATTAGATCAATGCAGCCAAAGGCAGAGGGGAAAAGAGAAAACCCATAAAAAGCAAGATGAATAGAAAACATGAAGATATTAAAAATTAGGCCAGCAGTACTAAGGATCATTAAAAATTTTAATAGATTAAATTCTATTAAAATACGAAGAACCTCAGATTGCACTTAAAAAGTTATAAGCTTTTTATAAGACATACATCTAAATAGAAAACATGAAGATGTTAAAAATCAGATCAGCCATATCAAGGATCATTAAAAATTTAAATAGACTAAGTAAAAAATTAAATAGACCAAATTCTATTAAGAAACAAAAAGTCTTAGATTGCATTGTAAAAAGTTACATGCTTTTTATATTCCAAAACAAAATTCCATAGGAGGGCTGAAAATTCAGGGACAGATAGAGACAAGAAAAAACAAAGAAAGTAGGACTTGCAAAAGTATTAATGTGCAAAAGCACTAATGGCACTAAAATAGATGTTTATGTTAATAAAAGATATTCATTTAGAAGATATTACAATAATGATTATGAATTGGGCAACGTAGCTTTAAAGTCAAAAGCAAAAACTGTTAGAAACACTAAAATTTGACAAGGCAATAAATAACAAGAAGAGAAACTAAAATGTTTTTTAAAAATTTAAAAATCAAGCAAATAAGGAAAACAAATCTATTATAACTTTGTATCAATAAATTTGAAAATACAGACATGATTGGTTCAAAAATATTTTAGGAAAACATGAATAAACCAATAAGTATAGGAAAAAACTGAAAATGTAGTCATAGATTTACCTCTCCAAAATACTCTGAGCCAGCTTAATGTTATAATGGGTAAATTCTATCAAACCTTCCAAAGAAATATAGATAGTATACTTTTGTTATTCAACCATTACAGATAATAGGGGAAAAAAAACAAAACAGAAAGAATTTCAATTCACTGTACAAGGCTAGCATAACCTGTCAAAAAATTCACCGAAGATACAAAAGGGAAAATTGCAAACAAAGGTGCAAAAATGCCAAATGAAATATCAGCAAATCAAATACAGCAATCAATTAAAAGGTTAGTAAATACCATATGATTTCACTTGTATGTGGAATCTAAACAAATGAATGAACAAAGTAGAACAGAAACAGATTCACAGATTCGGAGAACAAACTAGGGGATGTCAGAGAGCTGTGAAGTGGAGCAATGGGCGAAATAGGCAAAGGGGATTACAAGGCACAAACTTTCATAAATGTTGGAGTGGGTGTGGATAAGAGAACCCCCTACATTGCTGGTGGGAATGTAAATTGGTGCAGCCACTACGGAGAACAGTATAGAGATTCTTTAAAAAACTAAAAATAGACTACCCCATGGTCCAACAATCCCACTCCTGGGCATATATCCAGAGGGAACTCTAAGTCAAAAAGATACCTGCACCCCAATGTGCACTGCAGCACTATATACAATAGCCAAGACATAGAAGCAACCTAAATGTCCACTGACAGATGACTGGATAAAGCAGCTGTGGTATATTTATACAATGGAATACTACTCAGCCATAATAAAGAATGAAATAATGACACTTGCAGCAACATGGATGCACCTAGAGATTATCATACTAAGTGAATTAAGTCAGACAGAGAGAGACAAATACGTATCACTCATATGTGGAATCTAAAAAAAATGATACCAATGTACTTATTTACAAAATAGAAACAGACACACACATAGAAAACAAACTTATGGTTATCAAAGGGGAAAGGGAGTTGGGGAGGGATAAATTAGGAGTCTGGGATTAGCGGGTATAAACTACTACGTATAAAACAGATAAATAATAAGGTCCTGCTGTATAGCACAAGGAACTATATTCAATATCTTGTAATAAAACATAATGGAAAATAACATTAAAAAATATACATGCATATAACTGAATCACTTTGCTATACACCAGAAACTAACACAACATTGTAAATCAACAAGACTTCAATAAAAATAAATAAATAAATAGATAAGTAAATAAATGGCACAAACTTCCAGTTATGGGGATGCAATATACAGGAAAGGGAATACTGTTGGTAATGTTGTAGTAACTTTAAATGGTGACCGTTGGTAACTAGTCTTATTGTGGTGATCATGTAATGTATATAAATGTTAAATCACTATGTTATATACCTGAAATTATTGTAACATTGTATGTCAATTATCCTTCAATAAAAAATAAAAATAAAAGAATGATTAGTATGCCAGGAGACATAAAGCTGTGACATCTACTACCAATGTAATTCACTATATTATCAGAGAAGAGCAGGAAACAAAAGTATTTCAACAGAGCAACACCCAGTCCTGAAAACACATGGAGACCTAGGAACAGGCACATCTCCTTCACTGTGATAAAGCAGGCGACACAGATGCCGTACTTAACGGTGAAAAGACCAAGCCAGGAACAGGACAGGAACGCTGGTTTCATGACCACCGTCACTGTTTCACTGCCGGCCCCAGCCAATGGGGTGAAACGAGGAGAGTGGATGACTCTACAGAAGGAAGTGGCCTACTTATTACTGCTGACAGATGGCAGCACTGGCCACGCACAAAATCTGTGAAAACCCAGTGACAAACTAAAAGACTTCCAGATAAAAAAGGCACAGTGGGATAACCAGTAACGAGTAAACACAAACACTGACACCCATGACTATAAAAATGATAAATTAGAAAATCTAGTGGAACAGAATTCTACTCAATAGCAAAAACAAAACAACAAAAACATAAAACCCAAATCCACAAAACACACACAAAAAAAGTATTTAGGAATGAGCATAATAATAAATATGTTACTTGTGTTACTGGTGAAGAACTCTCCAAAACTTACTTAAGAACATGAATTATACCTGAAAAAATGGACATTTATTTTGGTTTCTAGACAGGGAAGACTCATTACTATGAAGATACTAATTCTTTTGAAACTGTTCCATAAATTCAATACAATTTAAGAGAAAACCCTAATGAATTTTTAGTTGTGTCTTTATAAGTTGATTCTAAAGCTTATTTGGAACAGTAGAGCATGGAAGAACAGCAACTATACTCTTAAAAAAAGGATGATGGCAGGGGAACTTTTCCTCTAAAACGTCAAAATTTACTATGCAGCTACAACAATTAAAACTGGCACAGAAAGAAATAAGAATCAAACAAAATAAATTAGAAACAAGTCAGTTCATAGTAGGAACTTAGCATTTGATAAAGATTAAATTCCAAATTAGGAAAAATAAGGCAAATAATTTTTCCTTCTTTTTAAAATTGAGGTATAATTGACCTATAATATGATATTAGTTTCATGAAGTAAAGATTTAAACATTAGAAATACAACTACAAAAATACTGGAAGAAAATGCAAAAGGTTATTTTTGTCATTTGGGGGCATAAGGATGGCTCCTCTCCTGCAAGTCACCACACAGAAACCATAAAGAAAAGATTGTTAGATTTGGCTACAGAAAAAGGTGTAAGCCTCTGTTCAGTGGGAGGTGCCATAAATAACATTAAAAGATGACCATCCAGGAAAAGCATGTAATGAATAAAAAGTCTTAAGAGCCAACATTAATACAGGGGCTATTATATGCCAGGAATTGTGTTAAGTATTTTACACAAATTATCTAATTACAATGGATACGTATTATTATTGTTATTCTACTTTACAGGTGGGAAAACTTAAGTTTAGAAAGGTCACATATGTACTAAAAGGGCTGCTATCTGTAATAGGCTGCGTTGTTCAGGACTCCCATTCCCTGGCCCCATCATTCCTCAGACATTTGAACCAAATCAGCTAATTAAAGCTTTGAAGTTTTGGAGCTAGAGGAGAATGGACATTACCTTTGGGTTTAGAAAGCTTCAGTGACGTGAATTTGAAGTTTCCTTCAAATGTTCAATCATCAGTGTTTCTGGCTACATAAAGAAAACCTAATTCCAGAAGGATCAAACAGAGAAAAGCAGAGGTAAAACATAAAAGGAGAAAAGTTGTGACGTAACTGTTGGGTCCCTGGAAGCACTTGTGCCTGAGTTTAGAGCTACTCCTGGACTCCCAGTGGTGAGAGCACGTGTCCCAGTCCCCTCTTTTCTTAAGCTAATTCGAATGGGTTACCTGACCCTTAGCATACAACGTCCACAGTACAGAAAGACTTCACCTACTAATTAAGGAAGCAAAAGACAAATCAACAGCACAACAACAAAGAATGTGATTAGAAACTCAGTGAAGAAATATTGGTGGGGGGGTCCAAGCCCCTCTGCGGTGGAGGACTGGACACTGTTTCTATCTGCTCCTCTTGAGGTCTCCGCATTGCGAAGAGCCACACAGATCATCCACAGTTAGTGTCCAGTGGCCGTCTGGGTGTACGGATGGTTTATCTTGGGATCACTTCTGCCTTAACACATGACCTCTTATTTGGCTCTACGAAATAATCTTCCTTAAATGTGGAGGTAGAAAGCAGGAGAAATCATTGATAGTATATTGTTTCTGAAACATCAAGGGACTGAGATAAGATTACCCCCACGTGGCTTCTGTTAGCACCGCGGAGGTACGGGGGCTTAAGTGTGCTTCAGGAGCGGTGTTGGTCGTTAACTGGCACCTTCCCACAAAGTCCTGACCGTCCTCCCACGTGGCTTGTCGCAGAGCCTGTAATGAAGCTGACAGCTCCTCGAGGCACGATTTTCCTTCCTTAATGCATGGCTTCTTTGGAATAGAATCAATTACAGAGTTTTATTTTATTTCATCTCTACAAATTGGTTGTGGAATGATGCTTCTTTGGTGTCAGGGGCAAAAAAAAAGGTCCCTGGATGAGAGACTGATATAAAGCAGAGAAAGGAATGTCATCGCTGAATAAGTGGCACAGATTGCGACCCGTGGCAGTTCAGTGCAAAAGTTTACTGCAAACCTAATCTGTGCTCAGCATTACGGAGGATTCAAAAATGGGCAGAAAACCTAACTGCTTTCAAAAAGCTTTCAGTCTAGTTTGGGAAAGAAGAGAGGGGACAGGGAAGCAACAGTGGCCGTCTCTGATTCACTGACGGAGAGGGGGAGGATGGAGACAGGACAGCGAGGAGGTAACTGACAGTGAGGAGGTAACTGACAGTTTGTTCTAGAAGTGGAGATACCAAAAGCATATTTTAGACACTTGCTCCTTCAGTACAGGAAGGAGGAAGTTAAAGATGAGGGCAGATGTGTATATATATATATATATATATATATATATATACACCAACCTGAATTTAATACTAGTTCATTTTATTTCTTTAAACATAATGTGTTGGACGAGAAGCAATGACAGTCCATTAGCAGTGAATACTCGTCATGCCCAGTTCCACTCAAAGGAACCAGGGCTCCTCAGAAAACTTGTTCCAGGTATGGGGCAGAAAAAGACTAATATAGACAAATCAAAAGGGCACAGAGTAAGTTTGAAAAGGAATTCTGATTAAATCTGGGATAATTTTAGCATTAAAAAAAACTAGGACCGCATTGGATTGAAACTCATCAAACGTAATAACAATCCATGAATTCATAATGATACTCAAAAATTATTTTCATAGTTATATTATGAGGTGGCTTAGAGAATCAATTTGATATAAAGAAAGGGAAGGAATCAAGTACTTATCCTGCCTTTCCAAACATGAGGGGGAAATTCTCTATAAGGATTATGGCTAACACACGCCAAAGAAAATGAAAATGTTAGAATACCCACTTACTAACCCCTCATGAAACAATCATTCCAGGCAAAGATTATTAATGTCTGCTAAAACTATTAGGTAAAGTTAATGGGGAAACTTTATAATGCATGCATCAAATTGACATTTGACCTCACTGATCAATTTTAATATCACTGAAATTGAACAGTTAGACATTTGTGACTCCAGAGTAAGATGCAAAAGAAAGTTCATAGCACCAGCTATAAACTATTCTTGGAAAAAAACCCAAACCTGATTCTCATGGAGCTTCTAGATTTTACTACGAGTTTACAGAAAATACAGGAGCAAGAGGAACACGTCAAAGAACACCTTGAGGATATAATCTCACAACTAAACACAATGTTCTGCCTGGACTAGATCGAGTCACACAAACTCAAAGGCATTTCTGAGGCATTGTGTGAATGTGAACCTGCCTAGATACTGGGCGATACCAAGGAATTATTAGCTATTTAGTTGAATGTAGTAATAGTTTTATGGTTACATTTAAAAAAAAACCTTTATATTTTAATTACACAGTAAAGCACTTAGAAGTCAAATATGCCTGAGATTTGCTTTAAAATGCTCCAGTAAAAAGAAAAAAAAATGGAGGTGAGGGCTAGATTAAAAAGAAGGGCAGAATGTAGAGAATTATTTGATAGATGTATGGGGCTTATACTATTCCACTTCTGTGAATTTTTGAGAATTTTCATAATAGAGCTTTTCTTTCTTTTTTTTTTCTAAACCAGTTTCTCTATGATTTTTTCCAGGGAGTTTATGCAGTTCACTCTATCTCAAAGTACCTTTGGAGGTAAAGTAATCCAAGCTTCTCAGCACAGTTTTCCAAAATAAAGATAAGCCATTGACCCCAACACTCACCACCCACCAGGAGGAATTTTGCTAGGTCAAGCATCCTTGCGGGAGCCTGGAACCCCGGGGGTTAACAGCCTGTGCCCCGCAGCTGAGCGCGGAGCGGCCCCACAGCTGCCAGCAATTAGGCTAGCTGGCAGCCCCCTTAGGAAACTCCCGCCGCCTGATTAGGACTAATTGCTAGCCAGCCTCTAAGTCCCCGATCGATAGAAATGGAAATCCATTAGGGAAAGGCAGGGCCGAGGGAGGCCGCCTTCTGGTGAGTATGCACGTACCAGGCGATGCCAGCGTTGTTTACTAGTATTTACGGAGTACTCCAAAATGCACCCCATTCCTGCAGTGTTCCTGGAAAATTACACTGTGAGAGACACTCCCATAGTTTCCTTTAGACCCCCAAAGAGAGTCTTCTTTCCCCCCTGATTTTGGTCTATAACTGAGAGAAGCCTGTTTCCGCCAAGAACGGCACTATGACAGTAGTTTCTTGGAGAGAGAAATCACGTGTCCGGGAGCGTGGCCGAGGGCAGGGCTGCGTGGGAAGCTGGGGAAACGCTTGGCGCAGGGGCGGGACTTTAGCTGAGCTTTTGAGTTTGCCCAAAGCAGTTATTCTGCATCAAGTAAGTTCAGGTCTGAGACTCCTTGGCAGCTACTGAAAAACTCACTTCAGATCCTTGCCAGTTTGAAATTTGTGACCGGACACCAGAGAGGATGGTAGTTTTAACCCGAACCATTTCAATTGACTGCATGCTAGGTTCTGAGAATCCAGAGATGGGTAAGATGTGGTCCTTACATGCAAGGAATCCTACAATCCATGCAAATTCAAAACCAAAAAAGGGATCGCAGAGAGACTATTTAAACTGCCTGCTTATGCTTTTAAACCCCCACCGCCACATTTTCTCATTTAATTGAATTTTTTGTTAAAACAAACCACACATACGCACAAGGAGTTTTGAGTTTGAACTTATTTTGAAATTTAAGGATATTAAAATGAAGTATGGGTTGTATTATTTGAGAAAATAACGTTTGTGAGCTTACTCTGGATAAGTTTCACAAGTAGGACAAAGGTCCTTGCTTATCCTGTGTTCAGAAACTTAAAGTTCTTCCATATATTGTACATAAAGACTAGATTAAATTCAAGCTGTGAATTTGTTTCTCCAGAAATAACATGCCTCTTTTAAAGAGCTTATGAAAATTAGACAAGAGAAGAACCACACTATTATTTTGCAGCTTCATGCAGAGGCAAATTCTTATTCCTCTTGCATTAAGAATACAAATGTCTGAAATGTATTAAAGAAAAACTACTGTTAAAAAAGGATTACTATGTATTCTTAACTTACTGTTTACCTCAAATACAATCTAGAACTTTTAAAAGCAGTTCAGAATATTCATTTGCTTTAAAATCAGATTCATTACAAACGACCCACTTATTAAAGAAACTCAAACATCAGCAACTCATTGAAGTCGCTGTGTATACATGAAAGTAATAAACTGCATTTCTGTTAAAACAGTCTAAGATTCTGTTTTTCCCAGAGTAGTACCGTAATGCTGTTCAACTTACACTTGAGATGATTTCAAACGCCATAACCACATTATACAGAAGTCTTTAAACTTCCTAGAGGGCTTTCTTTTTTTTTCAGGATAAGCACTGTGGCAGGGACAGGAAGCCCAGATGGAATGATCTAGATCATGCTGTACAGTTATGTGTCTACAGTTACTGGTATCCAAACTGCATTTAGAAGACTGTTCGACAGGAGTGAATTCTTACCGTTATGCGGTGTTGCTGCACTGGGATGAGGTCAAGCAGGAACCTGAAAGTGACAGATAAATTTCAGTGACTGGGCGCGGGAAGCCAACAAGAGAATACAACTTTTTTAAGTGCTTTTTTTTTTTTTTTTCAGAGTGTTTCCATAAAATAGCCCAAATTCAGAGTAAGGAGACTGGTTTTGTAAACTACAGAGGAAAACAAATCTCATTGCTCTATGCTCAGAATTCGCACTTAGTCATTTGACCCAGAGGAGGACAAGCATCACTTCCTTATTATATGGGCCAGGAAAAGCGGGAAGAAGGGAGAGAAAGTGATTTGCCCAAGATTACACAGTTGACTGAGGGCAGAGCGGGCCCGAGAGCCTGACTCTCTGTTTCTAGTCCACTGCTTACCCTTTGCTGTTCTTTTGTCTTTGCTATTTTTTCCTAAATTGGTCTCTTTATTCCCTTTTTCCCCCATTCCCTATTTATCCTTTATCTCAGTTGGATGCTTTTGATTTCTTCCCTCTCCTTTTTCTTCTCTTTCCTTTTTAATTATGTAAACCTCCTACAGCCCAGGGCTAGTTGGGCCGCCTGGAGGTCTGGGTACAAGAAGGCCTTGACAAAGGCATCAACAAGTGTGTCAGGTACTGGAGACCCCGCTACCTCAAAACTGCAGAACAATTTTACTATTTAGTAACTGGAGTCCCATTTTAGTAACAAGAATTTCACTTACACTTGATATATTTGATTATGTTTAATTTTATGAAGTTAACAAGGAAGAACTCTAAAATAAAAATCTACAAAAATCACATTCTATTTTTACCTAACTTTTAAAAAAGTCCTCGTATTTCAAGAGCTCTGGCAACCAAAGCTTAAAGTGGAGAACTCTGAAATCCAGTTGACATTCACATTGCTCCAATCTTAGGAATACTTCCCCTTCCTTCGTAGGGGAGACCTCGCTGGCTACTTGTTATTCCGCTTTGATTCCATTGTCCTTATCTGAACTCTGTCATTCTGAGAATCCCAAAATCTTCCTTAAAGCCATGGTTTAGTTTCACAGTGAATAGGATTTTAGCCTTAAAAACATTCAGCCCACTGTATGAAGTTACATGATAGCAGTAGACTCAAGAGTTAACGGGAAACAAAGGCTCAGAAGAGTCACACTAAAGTAACAAAGCAGGGAACTTGGGACAAGTCCTGAGCGCTCTCAGATGAATATAAAGAGGATCTGCGGAGTTCTCTCCTCGGCAAGGCAACTTCAACGCTAAAAATCTGAAATCCTGGCAAAACACCCATCTTTCACATGAGTAAAGCAGAACAGTCTTTAAAAATTAGGTAGTATCTTTCCGCTGCTTAACCACTCTCACATGGTACCTTTTCAGTTTTATTTTTTAACAGCTTTATCATGAGATCATAGCCTCATTTAAAATATACAATCAATGGGTTTTAATGTATTCACAGAGTTGTGCAGCCATCATCACATTTTTACAGTCTCATCAACTCAAAAATAAATGTCACACCCACTTTCCCCCCAGCTCCCAACCCTAGTCTATCACTAATCTTTTTCTTATCTTTATAGATTTGCCCATTCTGGACATTTCATGTAAATGAAATCATACAATGTGTGGCCTTTTGTGACTGGCTCCTTTCACTTAGCAGTGTTTTCAAGGTTTATCTGGGTTATGGCATGTATCAGTACTATACGGGAAGAGTTCATTCCTTTTCATTGTCGAATAATATGACATTATATGTATAAACAATAGATAAACAACAAAGTCTTCTTTTTCTTTTTCCATTAAAAAACCCCCAATTTTGGACTTGAATAAATGATAAATAAATTTCTATCATGTTTGGATACTTATACATTCTTTTTTTATTGAGGTATAATTGATATATAATATTATATTAATTTGATATTTGTATATATTGTGAAATGATCACAATAAGTTTAGTTAACATCTGTCAACATACATAGTTTAAAAAAATGTTTTTCTTGTGGTAAGAACTTAAGATTTATTCTCTTAGCAATTTTCTAATATGTAATACAGTATTTAAAAAATTTTAAACTTATTTTTAATATAATTTTGGGGGGAGGTAATGAGGTTTATTTATTCATTTTATTTTTAGAGGAGGTACTAGGGATTGAACCCAGGACCTTGTGCATGCTAAGCACACACTCTACCACTTGCGCTATCCCCTCCCCCTTGTAATACAGTATTATTAACTATAGTCACTATTTTGTACATTACATCCCTATGACTCACTTTATAATTGGTACCTTTAGACTCCCTTTACCCATTTTGTCCAACCCTCAACCACCAGTTCTGGCAACCGCCAATCTGTTCTGTTTCTATGAGCTTGTTTTTATTTGTTTGTTTTGTTTTGTTTATATTCCACATAAGTGAGATCATAAAATATTTGTCTTTCTCTGTTTGACTTATTTCACTTAGCTTAATGCTCCCAAAGTCCATCCATGTTGTCACAAATGATGAGATTTCATTCTTTTTTATGTCTGAATATCTATGTCACATTTTCTTTATCCATTCATCAATAGATATTTAGTTTGTTTCCATATGTTGGCTATTGTAAATAATGCTACAATGAACAGAGGGCTGCATATATCTTTTTGAGTTAGAGTTTTCATGTTCTTTGGATAAATACCCAGAAGTGGAATTGCTGGATCATACAGTGGTTCTATTTTTAGTTTTCTGAGGAATTTCCATACTGTTTTCTATTTTGGCTGCACCAATTAACATTACCAACAGTGCACTAGGGTTCCCTGTTCTCCACATCCTCACCAATTCTTATTTCTTGTCATGTTGATAATAGCCATTCTAATAGGTCTGAGGTGGTATCTCATTTCAGCTTTGATTTGCATTCCCCTGATGATTAGTGATGTTGAGCATCTTTTCACACACTTTGTTGGCCATCTGTATGTATGTCTTCTTTGGGAAAATGTCTATTTAGATCTTCTGCCCATTTTAAAATCAGATTACCTGTTTTGTTTTTGCTATTGAGTTGTATGAGTTCTTTATACATTTTGGATAATAACACCTTATCAGATATATGACTTGCAAATATTTTCTCCCATTCATTAGGCTGCCTTTTCATCTTGTTGCTGTGCAGAAGCTTTTTAGTTTGATGCAGTCCCACTTGCTTATTTTTGCTTCTGTTGCCTTTGGTTTTTTGGTGTCAGATTTAAAGTCACCAAGACTGATGTCAAGGAGCTTATTGCCTATGTTTTCTTCCAGGAGTTCTACAGTTTCAGGTCTCACATTCAAGTCTTTAATCCATGTTGAGTTAATTTTTGTGTATGGTAATTTTTGTATATGGTATAAGATAGTGGTCCAGCTTCATTCTTTTGCATGTAGCTGTTCAGTTTTCCCAACACGATTTATTGAAGAGATTGTCCCTTCTCCATTGTACGTTCTTGGCTCCTTTGTTGTAAATTGATTGACTATGTATGTATGGGTTTATTTCTGGGCACTCTATTCTGTTCCACTGATCTATGTGTCTGTTTTTATGCTAATACCATATGTTTTGATTACCATATGCTTTGTAATATAGTTTCAAATCAGGGAGCATGATGCCTCTAGTGTTCTTTCTTTCTTTTTAAAGATTTTTAAAGTGAAGCATAGTTTATTTACAGTGTTTTAGATGTACAGCAAAGTAATTCAGTTATATATATGTGTTCTTCTTTCTTAAGATTGCTTTAGCTATAGGGGTCTTCTGTGGTTCCACACAACTTTTCGGATTGTTCTATTTCTGTGAAAAGTGCCCTTGCAGTTTAATGGGGATTGCACTGGAGCTGCAGATTGTTTCGTATAGTGCTTTGTCAGTGTATAGGGCTTTCACCTCCTGGGTTAAATTTACGCTTAGATATTTTATTCTTTTTGATGCAACTGTAAGTAGGATTGTTTTCGTACTTTCCCTTTCTGATAGTTTGTTGTTAGTGTATAGAAACAGCAGATTTTTATATATTGATTTTGCATCCTGCAACTTTACTGAATTTGTTATTAGCTCTAACAGTTTTTTTGTGTGTGTGGAGTCTCTAGGGTTTTCTATATATAATATCAAGTCATCTGCAACTAGTGACAGTTTTACTTCTTCCTTTCTGATTTGCATTGCTTTTAATTTTTCTTGAACATCTGCTCTGGCTAGGACTTCTAGCACTATGTTGAATAAAACTGCCAAGAATTGGCATCCTTTCTTGTTCCTGATCTTAAAGGAAAAGCTGAAAGCTTTTCACCGTTGAGTTGGATATTAGCTGGGGGCTTGTCATACATGGTCTTTATTACATTGAGGTATGGTCTCTCTATCTACTTGTTGAGAGCTTCTATTATGAACTGGATATTGAATTTTGTCAAATGTTTTTTATCATTTATTGAGATGACTGAGTGATTTTTATCCTTCCTTTTATTAATGTGGTGTATCATATTGATTGATTGGAGGGTGTTGAACCATCCTTGCATGCCTGGAATAAACCCTATTGAATCGTGGTGTATGACCCTTGCAATGCACTGTTGGATTCAGTCTGCTGATATTTTCTTGAGGCTTTTCACCTCTGTTCGTCGGGGATATTGGCTTGTAATTTTCTTTTCTTGTGTATCCAGGGGAAAGCTGGCCTCATAAAGTAACTCTGGAAGTGTTCCCTCCTCTTCTGTTTCTTGGAAGGATTGTTATTAATTCTTCAAATGTTTGGTAGAACCGTTTGGTTATTTTTTAAAATGATTTCTATTTCCTTATTGATATTCTTCATTTGATTAGACAGTGTGATCATACCTTGCTTAATCCTTTAATCCTTTTTTATTTTTTGGTTCTTTGAACATTTATAATAGTTAATTTCATTTTTGCCTGCTAAGTCCAACATTTGGCCCCTCTCGTAGGCAGTTTCTGTTGCCTGATTTTTTTTATGTGTATGAGTCACACTTTTCTGTTTCTTTACATAATTGGTAATTTTTTGTTAAAAATTAATCATTTTAGGTAGTAGATTTTAGTAAGTGCAGTGCTAATTCCCCCTCTTCCTCCCCTCAAGGCCTGGGGTTTGTTGTTGTTGTTGTTGTCTTTGCGCTTATGTTCTCAGTGACTTGTCTGGGCTATTTTACTAAAATCTGTTTTCCTTCACTATGTGCACCATCTGAAGTTGCTCATCAGAGGACACAGACTCAGGTGTACATAGCCACCTCTCTTTTTCTGATGTCTGTTAAGCTGTCTGCTACTTTTGATATCACACCCCACTGTTGCTGGCTGATTGTCCTACTGTTTTTAGTAATGCCCTGGGGCATACAATTTGCTACATTCTGACTCAGCTAAACTCAGACCCCTCTGCAGGAGCACTCTTTGAGGCTTGTTTTGGGGTTTCGCTCTTTTCCCAGTAGGCTCTTTTTGGCTGTCTCATTCTTTGGTTCTTTCTGGTAAACTTGTAGCTGGTTTATAATTTACTTGTTGCTCTACTGAATTTACCAGCCTCCTCTTAAGTGCTTACTACTAAAATCTCCTTTATATGGGGGTGCACCCTTAGGCTAGAACTTTCTCAAATTCTGTTCCAAATAAAGTCAGTTCCCTTTGGGGCTCTCTAGCTTACAGCCTGCCTCTGTCCCACTGCTCTGCAGCTTTTCTCAGAGTGGCAGTGCTAGCTTCTCCTGGAGCAACACCCCTGCTTCTTCAGCAGGACGCTGGGGGGGGGGCCAATAGCCCTTGATCTTCTTGGCTCTTCTCTTCTGGCATAAATCACCTGCACTTTAAGTGAGCTGGGGTGAAGGCTGTTGGAGCCCCAGTGTTCTTGGCCTGTTGTGCCTGGGGGCTGAGCTTCCACCATATGAGTGGGTACTGGGTGGGGAAGAAAGACCCAGATCTCTCAGCCACTTGTGCCAGGAATCAAGCTTCTTCAACAGGCATCTGGGGGAAAATAAGAAATGCTGGTGGCTTGTCCTTCATGGGAAGATACTGTAGCCTACAACTGGAAGCTGGAGAGAATAAGCCTTATGTTCTTGTCTGGGTTTGCCCAGGGCAGAGCTCCATCGTCCTGAGATGGGCCAGGGAGAAGGGGAAAGGAAGTAGGTCATGGCTCAAGTGCTACAGACTCTCCCTGTTCTCTTGGAAAGATTTAGATTTTCTTGAATCAATGTTTCCTCATTTGTTGTAGGCCCTTAGTGCATTTCCAGAGTAAAAGTAATTTTTACCAGTTATGGTGGTTTCACAGGAGAGGGTTTACAGAGCTCCTCAGGCCACTATTCCAGAAATCATCTCAATGGATTAGAATTACTTTTAAATTTTATGTGCTATTTGGGATGTAACTGTATCTTAAGATTTGGAAGGGACCTCTAATGTCAGTAAGATCAACCTTTCAATTAATGAAGACATACCTAAACATCCTTGATTCACAGTCCTTTAATCTTTGCTTGGTGACAATTTATGACTTCCTATACAGGTTTGATGCTAGACAGCTTAAGTTAATATAAGGTCATTTTGACCTGAAATATGCCAGCAACTGGTAACTGTTTTGAAAGCAAATAAATTGTATAATCCATCTTGTTTTAAACAATCCCTCAATTATTCAAGACCAGGCATCAAATCTCCCTTTACTCTTTTCTTTTGAAAATTAATTAACCAAAATTTCTTTAAATGGAGAAATTTCTGAACCTCTAAACACTATAGCCACTTTTTTAAAATGTCTCTCTTAAAATTGGTCTAAATTAAATGCAAAAACCTAAATGTGATCCAATTAAGTCAGTTTCTGAGGCCACTACTTTCAGTAAAGAGGTAAAGGAAGTAAATGGATGGATAAACAGGTCAATATAGATGGACAGATAATTACATCAGTGCCTTTCAACAATACCTTTGCTCAAACAGCAAAGGACAAAACTGGAGAGGAAGTGAACATAATATTCAAAGCTGGAATTTGGAGATCTCAGCTCTCCACCAAATTTCACTTGATTAAATCCTTCAAAAACCTCTGGGCAAATGAAATGTGCCTCTCCCTTACTTGAGATACAGGTGTGAGGTAAGGCAGAGAGGGGCCAGGAGAACAGTCTGGCTTCAGTGTCCACCTTGCATCGACATCAGCAGGAATGTGAACATAGCCTCTCTGGACGTGGCAGTCTGGGCGCCTCAGTAAGACAATTCAGAGCAGCACTGTGGGGAGAACTAACACAGGCACCGTGCTGGGGGGACGTGCTTATGTCTAGCCCAGTGGTTTGTATCCTAGCAGAAGTGGACGGCCAAGGTCTTCTGGTAGGGCTTAGGCTTAAATGAATTTATATTTGATTTTAACTCAACTTAGTAATTGCTGTTCTTGGATAAATTATTTAATCTCTGAATTGCAGACTGCCAACTATTAAAAGAGGATACTGTTTTCAGAAGGTTGCTTGGTGATTGGAGAGGGGGTTATAAGAAGGCATGTGAAGTGTGTTGTAAGTGTTTATATCACACAGCTTTCTTAACCACACATACTGGTGAAGAGAAAGGATGCAGAGTCAAGGAGGCTATCCATGAAACGAGGAGAAGTTTTAGCTTGGACAATGAATATTTGAAAGCAGAAAAGGATGAGAGTGGCTGCAGTTAGCAGAGGTAGTTGAGGTGAAGAGACTGGGTGAAGGAGGCACAATCCCCTCAGTCTCAGCCTCGTGAAGGCCTAGAAGAAGAAAGACCTTGAAGTTGTATGAAGTGTCTCCACCTGTGGCAAATCCGTATCAAGCCTATTCTGTGCGGGGTCCAAGCTGTGTCTGGAAGTGGCGAAGTAGAAAGGTTTCATTCTACCAACTCATCTCTTCTGGGTACTTTGTTCAATATGGCAGTATTACCCCAGGTAGTTTCCTAGTTCCAGTGGTAACCAAAGAAGCGTGAGGCCAGGTGAGGGGATTTTTTTAGGGGAGAATCCAATTCTTATTCAGATGTCTCCTTATATCAGTGCAGAAGTGGGCTTAGCATTTAATTTTTTTTCTTTAATGAAGACAAAAGAAGGATCACAGTGAAACCACTCACAAAGCTTTCAAGGCCTTAGGTAACCAGAGAAGCTCGTAAGGAGGCTTAATTAAACCTAATTAAACCTGTATCTACGCTAGAAAATACTTATTTAGCTGAAGACTATTTAGTGTTGTCCTTTCATTCTTTGTGTTTTTCTTCACTATCTCGATACATTAAAACGTATCTGAGGTTTATCTGGAGCCAGAATTTGAAAGGACATCAAGAAGGTTTTCCATCTGTATGGTTTTATAGTATGGTTGGAGTTATTTTCCAAATGAAAATCAGCAGATACGCAGTCCTCTGGTTACCATCTTCCAAGGATTCCAATTTTCCATCTGAACAAAACCATACTGTGGGACAGAATTTCAGCTTGATTTTTCATTCCAGTAACTGCTATTAGATTCTACTATGGGTTATAGGTAAATCTTTGCCTATGATGTAAAAGAGCCAACTTTTTTTTTGTTTGAATAATCTCAAGTGCAGTGAATTCATGTCTGGAGAGCATCTCATACTTCACTTCCTAATATTGCTCCATTTTTTCCATCACAAATAGCTTATTATGAAAAAGGAAGGGGGCTGAGTCCTATACCATGTGGGTGCAATAACAGGGATGCCTGGTAGGGAGAAGGCACAACAGCCCTAGGGGCCAGAACATGAACAAGAGAAAAAGAGAGAGAGTTTCAGAAAGAGGGGAGATCCCAGGGCGGCACTGAGCGGTCTGAGAGTCCAGTTCTCTAAGGCCGTGATTACCGGAGTGCCATCCCCGACCAACCCTGGCAGCACCACCAGGGAGCTTATTAGAAACAAAGAATCCAGGCCTCACCTCAGGCAGACAGAATCAAAACCCGCACTTTAACAAAAGCCCCTGGTAATCTGTACATACAGTAAAGAATCGCTAGTAAAGACACCAAGAGTTTTATACTTTTATGCCCTGATGGTCTCGCCTCATTTAGGCTTCTTGTAATACAGTCACCTTAAAATGCACTCAGACTTAGGATGAACTTGGAAGAGGGTTCGTGATCACGTAGGATAAAGAGTCCCTTATGCTGTCCCTGTGTTAGCTCACAGTTTTCCCTAATGACTCAGTCAAGGAATACTTAATACACTCCTATGCGCAAGGTACTAAGACATGGGTTATAGAGGATGTACACTCTTTAACAAAACCTTAATTTTTGTGACTGGAAGACAGGCTATCTTTAAAATAGGAAATAATCCAGATACCCTGTTAGACTCTAATTCTCTAATGCATTAGATTTTTAAAAACCCTAACTGGCTGCCATGAGAAACAAGGCATGTTGCTTCAATAAATGTTCCATTCAACCAAATGTAAAATGCATGTTATTATACGGAATTAGATTTGTTCTCCCTGTACACATCCTGCTCTTCATTAGATGAGTCCAATTTAAATACTACATTGAAAATTCAAGAGTCGTTTCGTAAGCTCTCTGCTAAACAAATACAACAACAATTTGAAGCATGGTGCAGTAGAAAGAAAACAGCAATGATGGATGTGGGTGGCGCAGAAGACTGCACAGATTACTTCAAGGTCATCCAGAGAAATAATTACATCATTGCCAATGAATTTGGTTATCTTAAAAAAAAAAAAAAAGTCAGGCTAGAGCACTTTTTCTACCCATATTGGCCGAAAGAACTCTGCTCTCCTGTGAACCAACCAACAGCTACTCATTACTGAGTGCCTACTATATGCCAACACTGTGAAAGATACAAAAGCATGGGAAACAGAACTTGTTCTCCGAGAATTTATAGACTGGCAGGAAAACGGGATGCACATAAAAGTAATGGTCAAGAGAGTATATAAGAGTCAAATGAGGGAAGCAAACAAGTGTGCAGAAGTTTCCTCTGGTCTGGGGTGAGCAGGGAAGCTTCGCAGGGCCTGCAGGAGTTGAGCTGGGCACTGAGGCTCCATCTTAAGTTGAATAAAATGGTAGAACCAATAGTCTGGAGTAAAATATTCTCCCTCCTCAGCCGTAGTTCTCATCGTGCTTTTCCCAAAAGAAACATTTTCTTGGGACTTTCTCATATCAGAGGTCTGATTCTAAGGTCCAAATGTGTTGGTCTTACTATGGTATTAATCATCCAGTTTAAAAAAATCATTTTTGGATGGAAACTTAGCTAATGCTAGCTACATGCTATTTATCTGGCAAAATGTTAGTGCATTAGCTTCATTTCAGCAGCCTCGTGGGTTTTTCCCTCCTGCTCTGGCCAAGAAGGATTCTAGTTGAAAACAGTCACATGAAACAGTGCAGTCACATCCCCCTGCTATTGCACGTTCAGTGTGTCATCCAGGGCCATGCGCCTCACACATGGGGCTTCATAAATGTTGCTCGCAGATGGATTCACTAAAAGAACGATTCTGGTGACGCTCCCTGGCCCATCTTTTCTACATTACAAGCAGAGAAAGTACTCAACGGCGAAAGAAGGAGGAGGGAGAAAAAGCCAGCTGGGATTTGAAAAATCAGTTGACTTGTTCTCATCAGTAATAGTACATGTTTTTGTTTACCCATCAACCTAACCCACTTGGAGGCTCAAGTAGGAATGAGGGGCCCTAACATTATGCCAAAGCATAATTTTCAAAAGGTTAAAAGCATGATCTCATACACACATAAAATAAACATGTGGCGAGTGATTTTATTTAACTCATTAGTCAGTGAGGGAAATGGTAAAAGACTAGGTTCAACCAAGAATTGTAGGAGCTAGGAATAAATTTTAAAAGGAATGTTGGGGTAAGATTACCAGGTTAGATATAAAACTAGCTAATGTCCCGTGGGCCACAGGCGACACAACCTCTAGGGTTATCTTTCCCACTGGACACAAATTATTTGCACTTCTAACCAGACAAAAATCTACAAGTTAACCTCTGCTCCAACAGAGCCGTCAACGAACCCTAGTCAACAGTCAGAGGGGCAAGCCCAGCAGTGCACTGGAGGAACAGCTCCAAGCTTTGAATAATTGTTCCGACACTCAGAAGGGGCTCTCAAAGGGTAACGGCAAAGGTCCAGCCTCCCACTGGACTCGTGTGCAGGTCTTTACACTGCGGGTGACACTGTACCTGTCACAAAAGAACGCTGTTAGGGCAGGGATTCAGTCTGTACAGCTTGAGACAACAGGATTTGATTTGTGTAATGACAACACTCAGAGAATGTTCCAGTGAACATTAATGAGCATAAAGATCATCTACGTGGCAACCTCAGTGATCTGGAACCCAGCTGAGAACCAACCTAGATACAAATTTAAAGGGTATTTAAGTCTGATTTTTGATTTAATTCTAACAGTCTTGCTCATCTGGAGACTCCTGGACAAAGTCGTACACCCGCAGAGGAATACATTAACCCATAAGCTCCAAGGGCCACTTAGTCATAGGTTACGGCACCATAACCCCCTGAAGGCATCAGTGTCTTATAGTGAAGTCCTAGAAAGCATCTTTATGTAAGGGCCGGTTATCAAAAATCCTAAATTGTTTTTCAATAAATGCTATTCAAGAAAGTATGCAAATATGTAATTCAAAATTACTTCTATGAAAAACATTTTAATGCAAAAGTATTTGTATTTAAAGAGCTAACAAATGAATTCAACCCCTAGTATTAACTATATGTTATGTGCAGGATACCTTACTGGGTAGGAGCTGTACTAACAGGAATAAGATGTTCCTGCTTTCAGAACGCTTTTACGAGGGAGATATCTTAGCTGACATATTTAGTACGAGAAAGTCCTACTGACGTCCTAGCGCTCATGTAGAAACACACAGGAAGGAACGAGTGACCCAGACCTGAATTAGAGGAAGTCAGGGAAGACTTCATGGAGAAAGGGACGTTTAGGGTGGGACCTGAAGGATTTAATTTCATTTGACTAGAAAATCCTCTAAAACAAATGACTGTGAATAAAGGAAGGTTGCCAAACTCTTTCTCAAAATGACTCCAATTGTGTAGAAAAATATATGTGATATTTATAAATAAAGACAAGTGACAAATTAAGATAAAAACATTAAGAAAAATGGACCCATATTGTGGACAATTCACAACAGACATAGGAAGGGCCAAAGAACACCCAAAATTGTACTTGATCTTCCTAATTACCAAAGAAAGGCAAAGTAAAGTGAGATACCCTTTTGCAGAGAGCAGCATAATGAAGATTAAAGAGAGGAATAATACTTGTGGTTAACAAGTGTGTAAAGAAAGTAGTGTTCTCAAAAAAAAAAAAAAGAGAGAAACTGGCGCTTTCATGTAAGTTATTAAGAATTTAAACTTGGGGAGAAGATGGCGGAGTAGAAGGGCGCTTGCAGCTCACCCTCTCCCACAAATACACCAAGACCCACATCTACAGACCCACTCAGCCAACCAGAGCACCTGCGGAACTCCGACAGAACATCTCCCTCTTCAAAAGATAAAGACGCCAAAAATCTGGTAGGAGAAAAGGAAAAAAGAAAGAACAAAAGAATTTCAACTGGTACAACTTTTCCTTTAGAAATGCATTTCCACTGCAAATAGTTTATCCTATGAAAATAATTACACAGTACTGCAAAAACTGTATCTGTATGAATGTTACCAAAACAAAAAACAAATTTTTAAAAGGAAAGCAAAGAAACAAATATCCAACAATTGAGGACTGGTTGATAAATTACAGGTCCATGAAATATCATATAGCATTAAAAATTATAATCACATAAAATTTAATGATGTGAAATAAATTTCAAAATATTGAGAAAAAAAAGTGTTATAGAAGTCTGGCAGTATACCAGAAACTAACACAACATTGTAAACTGCCTATACGTCAATTAAAAAAAGTCAGTCAGTATGATACCAATTTTGATTTTAAAAATGAAAGATAAGGATCATTATTTCCCTGTTTCTTTCCAGATTCTGCCCTTAGGTCTCATCTCCCACATTTAATTCTAAGCTGATACATTTTTTATTTCTTTGTGAGAAACTCTAGAATCAACTAGTGAAAGAGTATTTTTTAACTATCATAATAGTGCTTAAGAAAATCTGAAAGAGAATATATACCAATAAAGTTAATATAACTTTTAATTTTCTTAATTCTGTAAAGTGTCTGCAATAAACATATTACTTTAAAATCAGAATCGCAAACGTGATTATTTACAAGTTGAAAAAAATTATCTATTTTAAACACTTACAGGAATTTAGTCTAAAAAAATTAATCACAGAGATACAGAAAAAATGTTTGTAGAAGCACTGTCATAGCCCATGTTCCTCAGAAACAGAACATGAGGCCAAGCTTACATGCTAAAGGCTCGTTAGCGAGGGAAAGGGGGGTCAGGAGAGCCTACCTGAGGAGCACATGGAGAGTTTGCCCCAGCATCCTAATAGAGTCAGGTGGTCTCACAGGATGTCTCCAGGGCGCTGATATAAGGTACTGTGTCCAGGAGCGGTCCATTCAGGGGGAGTTAGGGAAAATAACTTATATAACATTTCCCTTCTTCTCCAGGCAGTTACTGGGGACGCCAGTGGGCAGGCACCTCAGATGGTCTTCATTATCAGTTGGTGCCTGGGGCTCCTTGATTTGTAGGGCTGTGGTGGCAGCAGCCGGCACTGGGTCCACAACCATGGGAGGACTATGAGTAACAGCCAGTCATCTCCTTGGAGCACACCAAGACCCACTCTCTGCTGCCGTAGATGGCTCCAAATTTGTAACTAGCATTGGTGTCATTCCCCTCTCCCACCATCTATTCAGATGACCCTCCCTTTCAGCCAGGCACTTTGGCTGGTCTGAGTTGCTTTCTGGGCAGGGTTGGAGCTCTCATGATCCTGCCCTTGTTGGGCCATGGATGCGTCATTGCTCACTTGCAGTTATCAGTGGCATGGAAACCTGACAAGATACCCTCATTTTATAAAACAAAGTGCATCTACTCTTTTTACTCAAGAAAGGCATACCTCTCCCCTGTACCTAATCTTATTATGGACACTGCTGCCAGATTTAGAATCTTTTGAGGCACCCCTCTCCCCCAAATTCCAAAATACAGGCAAGATGGGGGTGGATGTGGGGAGTATCAATTTGAAATACTGGTGTCTGAGAGGATTCCTTTAATTAAAGAACCATAAGCTCACCTCAGGGTTTCATGCTTTTTCTCTCTCATTCGTCAGTGGTGGGACAGCCTACAGAGCGGATCAGTGGAAAAAACAGAATGCTTCTAATGATCTAACATCTCCAGCTGTTTGGAAGAACACATCACTTCTGAAGAATGCCATGTGAGCAAAGAAGCATCAATACAAAATAGTGAAGGCAGAGGAGGCTTGCTTCATCCAGCAATAAAACGGCGAAGACTGATGCCCTCAACCTACCTACCTCCCACCTGCCTACTGACTACCCACCTATCCATCCACCCAGTGAGGAAAGCATTCAAGACTTGTAAATATCATCTTGGGAAATCCCCATCTGTCACAAAATGCACTTTCTCTGCATTTTCAGAGTTTGTGGCAAAGGGAAGGAACTTAGTAGGTCATGCATTTGTCATCATCTATTTCATAGAAGAGGGATGAAAATTTCCATGTTTACTTCTAACAGATGAACTTTACCACTTTCAATGAAAGAAACATATATGCAAGGTAAGTTGAAGTCTGATGTTAAAGTTCTAGTTTCACTAACTTTTAGATTTCTGGATTCCAAAATCTAGCCTCAGGGGAGGACATAGCTGAGTGGTAGAGCTCATGCTTAGCATGCACAAGGTCCTGGGCTCAATCCCCAGTACCTCTATTAAAATAAACAAATAAATAAACCTAATTACCCCACAAAAAACAAACAAAAAATTTAAAACAATAAAATAAAATCCACACTTATTTTTTAAATTGGGAGAAATGTCTTTCTTGATGCTACCTATCAAACTAACTCTGTTCATTTATTCAGTCCTATTAGGTACTTATTATATTTAGAGTTAATGTAAAGAGCATATGAAGAAATGCATTTCCAACACATTTACTTTGTGTTACCCATTATTTATCAATATTTGAAATATGTAGGTTGTTTCGACCAACTGTATTCTAGTAGTAACTGTAGTAATTAATTACTCAATTACTTAATACTTAGTGTCTTAAGGTCACAGGAGAAAACTGTTTCAAATTTAAATTTATATGCATATTTTCGTTGCAGACACATGGGAGCAGGCCAACAAAGTCAGAAATGGACTTCTAAATATAAAAAGTTTACTAGATTAGATTAAAATTCTGTAGGGGAAGGGAATTCAGGAAACTAATAATAATGTAAAAATTCTGACTATTATATACAAGGTTAACTCTTAAACCTATTTTTAATTTTAAAAACTGTGGTAAAATATACGTAACATAAAATTTACCATCTTAACCATTAAGTGTACAGTTCAGGAGTGGTAAGCACATTCTAAAACTCTTTACCTTGCAAAACTGAAACTTTAACCGTTAAACAACCCCTCACCTTCCCTGGCAACCACCCTTGGACTTTCTGACCACCCAACACAGCCCACATAGGGGGAAATCATACAGTATTAACACAAGCTTTACTTTTGCATTTAAAAGAAAGGGTGGTAGGTCTAAAATTGCTATGACATACAGATTTCATTAGATATATTTAGTAAATATTTTAAAGTGTTAAAATGTCAGAAATCAAAACTTTTGCCACCACCTAAACTTATGAATGTCAATTCAAAAGGCGTTAAGGTAATACATAATTTTCCAAGTTTCGTTTAGGGAGTGTGTGAGTAGAAAAGGAGCCCAGCGACCCTAAACTAGCCTTTTTGTTTCATATGTAAGAGATGAAATGGTTTGCGTATGGTCACACACCGGGTTGCCCGTGGCGCATCGGAGAAAACCTGTGACTCCTGATACCGAAGAGCCCTTTCCAACCACAGCCTCTTCTGTCCATGAATCTTATATGTTTATTCCAATTTTAACCACACTGTTCACATATAATCTGTGTGAACACCTAAAATAGCCAAGAATCCTTTGTAATAAAAAAAAATACCCTGTATCTCTGGCACAAGTTATAATTTTATATAATAAACTTAAATAGATGAATCTGAATTTGGTAATAGAGAGAGTATTTTAAGTAAGATTAAGTGTATCATCCTATAAATAATCAGTATACTATTATGGACTTTTAGAGGTAGGAGAGGCCTCAGAGGTCATCTAGTCTGAAAAATACAGAATAAATTAAGGCACAATGAAGTAAATTGTCTCCAAATAGCCTTCTGGAAATTCTGAACTATTTTTGAAATGTTAAAGATATGATTTATGTGACTATCCATAAATATTTCTTAATCTTGTAAAAAGGATCCTTTAAGAAACTTCAAAATAAATGAATGAAATCCAATAATTTAAAACTCAAGTGCTGTTATTTCTACAAGATCTTGGATTATATGTTCATGTGCTCACTGGAAGAAAAATCACATTTTCATTTCTTATATTTTATTTATATTAGAGCACTTCAGTATTAATTCAAATATCTATCCATTAAATGCAAAAATGTTAATGCAATATTAAAATGAAATTTAAATGAAAGCAAGGGGATATCGCATTAAGGTTCCCATGGCAACTCTCACTACACTTTTCAGCTTCTGAATTGTAATATGGTCATTTATTACAGGCTCATATAAAATACAATTTTGCAAATATTTAAAGATATATAGGTTAATTCATGTCAATTCAAAACTGCATATGCAATGTAATATAATACAGCAGGCTAAGAATACTCCAAGTATTAACCCATATTCTTAATTTAGACATATCTACATGAAACAGATGCAAACTTCCTACATTTTGAATCATCTGCAATTGAATAATCTCTGCTTTGGATAGCACCCACATGAATCATAGCATTTTGTAGTTCCCACAACAGTTGAAATCTGAACTTTATGTCACATAAATACGAATATAGGTAGGGTCAAGTGTTTCTCTCTGTAGTTTTACTTAGTAAGAGTTTGAAATTACAGATCACACATTTTACCAGAGTAGGCAAACTATAAATTTATTAGTTCACACAAGTTGAAAGTCCAGGAATTGAATTATGTAGGAGATCAAATGATACTATCAAATCCCTACCTTTCTCATTGGCCCTGCTTTTTCTATAACTTTCAGCAGTTTGTGTCAATGTGCTGAGAACTCAAAAAAATAAACATCTGTTAACCAAACAGTATCTCTTTGTTTATCTAAAGCAAAAAACTGGACCACTACAAAGCTATATGTATAGAAAAAAATGTAGACAATCTAAATAGCCATCCTTAGGGGTAGGTTAAGCAAACTATGGTATAAAGAGCTTTGAAAGTGGTTAGATCAACATACTGATGTGGAAAGGGGTCCACAGCACATTGTTAGGTAAACAAAGCAAGTATAAGGCAGTAGGTACAGTAAGGAATAAACAGGAACAAAGCAAAACAAGAAGCCAAACACGATGGTGGAAACAATGTGTGTATCAATATAGAGAGCAGTCTAGAATGAGGTACACCAAACACTGAGCAGAGCTCTCTGGATGGTGGCTTTATTTCTTGATTTTTCAGATGTATATATTCAAATGAATATAGTGAGGAATAAAGGATAAACTGTAAATAAAGTACTGTCGGCTGTTACAGGCATGAACACACTCATATTCTCCACCACTGAGAGCAGGAGTATACACTGGTAAAAACCTCGAGACATTGGATAACCTGAACAAGCTGCAGCAAATCTATTTCTATACTCTTTCTTGAAAAATAATTGGGAAATTGGAAACTACTCACACATTCAAGAATAATTAAATAATAGTTAATTAGTTAAATAATCATATATCTATAAGAGGGGACACTAAGTATCGTATCATAGAATATTCCTATGGGAAAATACTATTGATAACATGACGGGTCAGGATGCCCTTAGCCGCAAGTAACAGAAAACCCCGACTCAGCTTAAATTATAAAATATAATAACCACAGCAGCTGAACACCCATTCACCTCTAATTCCTCCTGAAACCAAACTACAGTGACAGAAAAGGGGAAAAAGTAAAATTCCATAAAGACAAAGAAAGGGGGAGGGGACAACAGCAACACAATCTTTGAAGCCAGAAGCTGGAGGATGGGGACAGGTGTGTGGACCCAGTGGCACAGATGACACGGACACCTAAAGCAGGCAGTTCAGAAACAGGCTGACTTACCCGTCAGAACTCAAAACATACACGAGAAGTGACACATTTGGGAAGTGGGAGTGCAGGGGAAGAATTTACATGAGAAATGAGAACCCAGGTCTCCCCAAGAAATCAAAACCTACTTGCAGATTTTAGAGGCTAGTGTCCCTCCCACATCAGAGCGTTAACTTTTTACAAAATGTTGAGGCCAAAGTGCCCTAGTCGTATGTGTTCACGTGTATATGTTGTAATTCCTTTAACATGTGATAATGAGTTATGAGATACATTAAAAATGTACCTTAATGAGCTGATTAGAACATCGCCAAATCTCATTCTGCTGTACCCTTCTTTTGCTATCTTCAGCGTGGAATATTTAGTTTTGCTTGTCTTTGCACCTTATTTTTAAAAGAATCTTCACAGAAAAACTTAAAAATGAGTGTTCATAGCAGCATTATTCACAAAAACCCCAAACTGGAAACAACCCAAATGTCCATCAAGTGAAGAACAGATTTTTTAAAGTGGTATATTTTCATAACAGAATATTCTATGGCAATAAAAAGTAATGAAGTACTGACACTTGCTGGATTTTGGAAGAATCTTGAAAACATTATCCTAAGTAACAGAAGCCTCACAAAAGGCCACATATTGTGTGATTCCATTTATAGGAAATGTCCAGAACAGGCAAATCTATAGTCAGAAAGTAGATTAGCGGTTGCCAGGGGCTGGGAATAATGAGTGATAGTGGACATGGAGTTTCTTTTGAGGGTGATGAAAATTTTCTAAAATTAGTTCTAAACAGCTCTGAACTAAAACCATCAGAGTATACTTTAAGTGGGTCATTTTTGTGGTATGTGAATCATATCTTTAAAAAACTATCAAGAAAAGGTATTATACTGAATGTATATTTTGGCAGTATCTTTTAAGAAAATTCAACCTTATGATTCTAAGATTTATCTAATGTTTATCCATCTTGCATAATGCGTTCATCTTTCTAGTGCTTCATAAAATACACTACCGTTTGCTTATCCATTCTATGGTGAATGGATATTTTAGTCGATTCTGGCTTTGCTGTTACAATGCTAATATAATTATACATCTCTCTTACTGCTTATGAGCAAGAATTTCTCAAGGATCTATACTGGACTAAAGGGTTAGGTGTGTTTAACTTTATAAAATAACGCCAAATAAGTTTCCCAAATTCCACATGGCTTTGCATTCCCACCAGCACTGAATTAGATTTCTCTCTGTCGCGTATCTTCTTCAGCACTTGGTATTGCCAGCCTTCAGGTTTCTGTCAGCTAGATGTGTATGGAATGACATTAAGATCTTAACTTGTATTTCTATTACCAATGAGACCGAACCTCATTTCACGTTTTTGTGGGGTTTTTTGTTTGTTGTTTTTCACCATTCTTGTTTCTCCTTTGGTGAAATGCCTCCAGGTGTTCTGCCCATTTTTCTATGCATTAATTCTTCCTTACTGACTTGTGTGTACACCATATAAACACACAATTCTAATGAATTAGAAAATTGAACAGAAACAATGTGTATATATATAATTATATATAGATTCTGGATGTCAAACACATATTGGCTGCAGATACACTTTCAGTTTGTAGCTTTTCACTTTATTTTGATGAATAAAAATTCAGTTTTAATGTGGTCAAAATTTTCTTTCCATTATGATTGATTGCTTTTTGTGTATTGGAAGAATTATTTCCATACTCTAAGATCATAAATATATTTTCATATGGTTTTCTGCAGTTTTTAATGTTTCGCTTTTACATTTATATCTTTAATCATCGGAATGGATTTTTTTGAAAATATACATTAAATAAGATTTAGCGTCATCTTTTTCCACATGTATCTCTCGTCCTTGCTACAACCTGAGCAGGCTGTTTCCACGGAGACTTGCTACTTCTGACACATATTAAGCTCCACACATGGGTGGGTTTGCTCTCCTGCTTTATATCCTTTTCTGTTTATCCCTGTACCAATAACACTCCATCTTAATCATTTTAGCTGCGTAATAGCTTTCCATGTAATAGAGTAAGTCTCCCTACCGCAGTCCTCTTTGAGAACAGAGCAGCGTTAGAAGTGCGGGGCTCAGATTTCCTGTGAGAGTGAATCTGCCACAGTGGGTGGGGTTAATTGACAGCTTTCAGCGAAAACATCTAGATCTGCTGCAGCAGCTGAGCAGAGGTAATGTCCTTCCCAGGCAGCTACCGAGTGCCCGAGCAAGGCAGGAGTCCTGAGGCCTGGTTGTTTCTGCTCCGTGTAGGGCTCCTCCACAGTCTCGGCTCCAGAAGGACAAGACTTTCTCAGAGCTGTGCTGCCAGTCTGAGATTCTTCTTGCCAATGCTCCTTCCTTCCTTCCTCCACCTAAAGGTGTCAGACCCGCAGCACATTCTGAAGGCTTTCCTGGCCTAACCCGGCTCCTTCTCCTTTGTAGCCATCACATCTTATACTTCTAACCCATGTTGGCATCTGTCTCCTAGAAGACCTGAAATGATACAGAGTCCTGGCTATTCTTGGTTCTCTGCTCTATAAATTTACGAATGTTAAGAATCACTTAAGTTCCAAAATGAAGGGCAACAAAAGTAGGATTTTGACAGGAATTGTATTGGATCAATTCATCAATTGCAAAGTCGATGTCCTTACAATATTGAGTCAATTCATGAACATGCTTCCTCTCTCCATTTACTTAGGTTTTCTTTAAAGTGTCTTTCAATACAGCCTTGTACTTTTCTCAAAAGGGTCTTGCATATTTTCGTGATTCCTAGGAAATCTTATATTTTTAGTTATGATCCAAATTGTGCATTTTTAAAATCCATCTTTTCTAATTCTGTTGCTGGTATTTAGAAAAATTTTCATGTTGATATTTTAACTGGCAAATTCATTAAATTCTTAATTCTAAAATCTATTTCTAGATGGGTTTCGGTTCCCACGTACACAACTGTAGAGTTATAAGAATGACAATTTAGTTCTTCCTTATGCCTTTTATTGATATTCCTTGCCTTACTGTGCTTACAGTTTAAGTACAATGTTGAATACAAGTGATAGCAGACATTCTTGTCTCGTTTTTGATTTTAAAGGGAATGCTTCTACTATTTCACTGTTTAGTAATGTTTACTGCGAGATTTTTTTGTAGATACTTTATCAGTTCAAAGAAAGTATCTTCTATTCTATGGTAAGAGTTAATATCATGAAAAGATGTTGAATTTTATTAAAAGCTTCTCTGTATCTACTGATAAAATATTATTTTTTAGTTTAATCTGTGAGAAACTTAGTGATTTATTATTATGAGATTACTGAAATCTATCAAATACTTTTTCCGCATTGCTTGTTATCTTAACTTTTTCCCATTGAATCCAGTTTATGTGGCAAATTTTACTGACTGGCTTTCAAATGCTAGACCCACCTGTGTTCCTGGTATAAACCCAACTTTGTCATGATGTCTTTGAATTATTTTTTATTGTGTTCAGTGTTCTTTTTTTAAAACATATCTTTTTTCTTCCCATTTAATTGAGATATAAGTGACATACAGCACTGTGTTAAGTTTAAGGTTACAACATGATTTGATTCTCATACATCATGAAATGATTACCTCAGTGTGTTTAGTCAACATCCATCATTTCATACAGATACAAAATAAAGGAAATAGAAAACATTTTTTCCTTCTGATGAGAGCTCTCACAATCCTCTCTTAACAACTTTCATATACAACATAAAGCAGTGTTAATCAACCATATTGTACATTACACCTCTAGTACTTACAACTGGAGGTTTGACCTTTTGACTGCCTTCATCCAAGTGCCCCCTCCTCACCCTCTGCCTCTAGTAACCACAAATATGATCTCTTTTCCTATGAGTTTGTTTTTGAAGTATAATTGATCTCCAACACTATGCTCATTCCTGTTACATACAGATTCAAGATTTCTATACTTTTTAAAATGATCACCATGGTATTTCTAGTTATCACCTGTCACTACACAAAGATACCACATAATTATTGACTCTCCTCCCTGCACTGTACATTTCACACCCATTATTCATTTATTTTGTAACTGGAAGTCTGAACCTCTTAATCTCAGCTATTTCTCTCATCCCCCCTCTGGTAACCACCTGTTTGTTCTTCGTATCTAAGACTCTGTTTCTGTTTTATGTTTTATGTTTGTTTCATTATGTGAAATCATATGAGTGAAATCATACAATATTTGTCTTTCTCTGTCTCACTTATTTTATTTAGTATAATATCCTCTAGGTCCATTCATGTTGATGCAAATGGCAAGACCTCATTCTTTTTTATTGCTGAGTAATATTTCACTGCACGCGTGTGTATACATACCACATCTTCTTTATCCATTCATCTACTGATAGACATTTAGGTTGCTACCATATCTTGGCTATTGTAAACAGCGCTGCAAAGAACACTCGGGTACAAGGGTGCATATATCTTTTCTAATTAGTGTTTTCATTTTCTTCAAATAAATACCCAGGAGTGGAAATGGTGGATCATATGGTAGTTCTATTTTTTAATTTTTTGAGGAATCTCCATACTGTTTTCCATAGTGGCTGCAACAATTAACATTCCCATCAACAGTGTGCTAGGGTTCCTTTTCTCCACACCCTTACCAAAATTTGTTATTTGCCATATTTTTTTATAACGGACATTCTGCTAGGTGTGAGGTGGTATCTCATTTTGTTTTTGATTTGCATTTCCCTGATGATTAGCAATGTTGAACATCCTTTTCGTGTGCCTGTTGGCCATCTGTATGTCTTCTTTGGAGAAATGTCTATTTATATTCCTCTGCCGATTTTTTAATTGGGTTTTTTCAATGTTGTGTGAGTTCACTGTATATTCTGGATATTAACTCCTTATCAGATAATTGTTTGCAAATATCTTCCTCTCTTCAGTAGGTGGCCTCTTCATCTTATTGAGTTTCCTTCACTGAGCAAAAGCTTTTTGATATGAAGTAGTCCCATTTACTTAGTTTCCCTTGCCAGAAGAGATATGTCCAAAAAAATATTACTATGACCAATGTCAAAGAGCACCCTGCTTATTTTCTTCTATAAGTTTTATGAGTCTTTATTTAATTCTTTAATCCATTTTGAATTTATTTTCATGCATGGTGTGAGAAAGTGGTCCATCTTGATTCTTTGGCATGCAGCTGTCCAGTTACCCAACCCCATTTACTGAAGAGGCTGTCATTTACCCATTGTAGTCTTTTCTCCTTTGTATTGGCTTTATTGATCCTTTATTACATTTTCCCCATTTTATTAATCTCTGCTCTTGTAATTACATTTCTTCTACTTGGTGAAGGGGATTTAATTTGCAATTTATTTTCTTCTTTAGGGAAATACTTATTTAGCTCCCATTTAGCCTTTCCTCTGATTTAATAAAAGGGTTTAAGGCTATAAATTTGGCCCGAAGTACTGTTTTAACAATACTCCTCAAATTTGATATAAATATCATTAAATAAATATATTTTGTATTTTCTATTGTGAGATCTTCAATCTGTTTGAAGTTTATTCCTTACTTTTGAAATTTATGGAGAATTCCTAGTTTTTGTTACTGATTTCTGGTTTAATTGTATTGTCCCTGGAGAACTTGTTCTGTGCATTCAATCCTTTGAATTCTGTGGACAGAGCTTTATGGCTGAGTACATGGTCACTCTAAACTGCCATAAGCATCCTGGGAAAGAATGTACCCTGCACTGGATGAGTGATGTGGTTTGTGTATCATCCTTCGATCTTTAGTATCCTGACTGATGTTGTTTACTTCGTCTACCAATTACTCGGGCATGAAAATCTCCAAACATAATTCCTAACTTCTCTATTCCCCTTATGTCTGTAAACTTAATGTCATCCTGGTGAATTAAAAATTCTATCAATTTCCTTCTTTTATCTTTACCTTTAGTAAGAGATCTTCGTCTTCTTACCTGAGTAGCTTTTGTCTGATATTACTATGCACATACCAGCTTTCTCCTGATTTGCACTTAATGGAGGACGCTTTTCCATTCCCTTAATATCAAAATTTAAAACTTTTTTTCTATTCTTGAGTGATTATTCTAGAAATCATAAGCTGCAACCTCTTTGTCAGTATCTAATGTCGATACCTTTCCTTCTCTGGACAACGTAAGGACTTTAGGATGTTAACTTCGTATACCCCGACACCTGACCCTCCCCACCTGACGTATACATACGCATGACTATTTGGGGGGGAGTCATTTTTTTCTGCAGTTTTTCACCCAGGGATTTGGGTTTTTTGTGTGTCATGTTACCTTAGATTGTATTTTGGACACTGCATTTAAGAATTCACTTTTAGAAATAATCTGAAAACTGTAAATGATATTGTCATTCTCCGGAGAGGATTTCTGTTTTGGCAGGACACATTCTGCTGTTACTGGAAGTCCCCCTAAATGACTGTCGGGAGGGGAAGTTCAAATTACTGATTCAAGTCTGGTGATGATTATCGTATTTTTTTCAGGTTTTTTTTTTTCTTGAGATCGTTTTAGTAAGATCCATCCATTGTCTCAGTCTTCAAATTTATTGATATGAGTTGTTAATATTCTAAAGTCTCTGCTCTATTTATGGTCATGTTCTCTTGTTCATTTCTGAAATTGAGCTCTTGCTCTTCTTGGTCATTTGATTTTATTGCTCCTATTGTGTTTTCTATTTCATTAATTTCTACTCAGTTTTTTTCTCCTGTCTTTGAGTTTATTGTTTTTCTAACAAGTTGTATGTTAGTATTTTCTAACTGTGACTATTTGACTTATTTAGAAACTTTTTTTTCTAAATTTGGAAACTTTCTAGTTATCCTTTTTGTTGCTGACTTCTGACAATTGCATGATAAAGAAAAATGATCTCCATGATACTGACTCTTTAAAATTTGATGTCTTCTCATAGTATGTGATCAATTTTCATAAATTTTCCTTGTGTTCAAATTACACATTCTTATTTTGTAAGCAGGGTTCTACATATGTTCACTAGGTCAAGTCTGACCTTGTGCTTAGATTCCTTAACTGATTTTTTTAAACTGACTGGTCTCCCAGATATATTAAAATATCCACTGTGATGGTGACTGTCAATTTCTCCTTCTAGTCCTCTAAACTTTTTCCATTTTTGAAGATTTTTACAGAGGACATATAAACGTAACCTATCATTATCTAGAGATCTTCGTTAAAACAGAAAATATCAGTACAGTTAAAGTCTACTTACACAGCTACAAGAGCTTCCTTTGATATTTCTCTGGTCTTTAAAAAAATTTTTTTAATTAATTGTTTTTGTGTTGTGGGGGAGAGTAATTAGGTTTATTTATTTATTTTTTAATGGAGGTGCTGGGGATTGAACCCAGGACCTCCTGCATGCTAAGTATCTGCTCTACCCCTGAGCTACACCCTCCCTTCTCTCTGGTCTTAATCTTTAGGCTCTCAGCCTTTCTGTATCTTTGTTTTAGATGAATTTCTTTAAAAAGCATATTGTAGATTGTTAAAGATCTAGCCTAATGACCCAACATTTTTTGCAGAAGACTTTGACACATTTATAACTGGAATTATCCTTCTCACACTGCTCATGTGTCCTATCCACTTTTTCTCCTGTGTGTGTTCACGTTTTGTTTCTCTCATTTCCCTTTTGCCTCAACATATACTACTGGAGCATGTGCTACTTTGGTTTTTTTAGAGGCAGTTCTTCAAACTGTCAAGTTCACACTGAAGTCTAAAATTGGTCCATATCTTTACTCTCCTTCAGAATACAAGCTATTTAGATCAATAGAATTTCAATTACCTACCTTACCTGGACTAGGTTTACAGGCAATAAGACATCCAGAATCTCTCATGTTTCTTATGTTTCTTCCTCCCACAAAGCAGACATTGTTTTACACCCTCAGTATTTCTTTAGATGACTCAAGTGCTTGCTGTTTCCTTTACTCACTCTTATTTCTTATATTTCAGACTTTGGGATGATATTCCTCCTTCCTTGAAGTATATCTTTTAGAAGCTCCTTTAGTGAGGCAATTTTCACGGTAAATTCTCAATTTCTGTTCACCTGAAAATGTCATTTCACCTTCGTTCTTAGACAATCCATGTGGAACAGTAGTCTGCATCCACGTTTTCTGGAATGATACTAATAATCCAGCATTTGAGAGTTGAAAGCTGAAAACTTCAGACAAAGGAAGGAATAAGGCAAGCACTATTCTAATTTTATACAGCATTTACCAGACGAATGTCTGAAATACCTTTCATACGCTTTTTTTTTTTTAAGTTTTGGGGTTTTAAAATTTTTTTAATTTAATTAATTAATTTTCGTGCATGCTAAGCATGTGTTCTACCACTGAGCTATACTGTCCTCCTTTATATGCATTTTATAAAAACTAGATTTCTCACAATGATCGTCCTGAGAAGCTCACCGGTAAGAAACGTATTTTATAATTCCCCTCTCCTTTTTTCCTAACAGGTGAACAGGATAAATACCCTAAGACTTGTAATCACTTGCTCCTTTTACTCTTCTGGTTCCGCCCTAGCGTCCCCGTCATCTGATCTGTGTTACTTAGGATGTGCCGTTTCTGTCTCTTTAAGGGTGATTCTTTTTACAAGTATTAAATTTTCCACAGTGTTCAAGAAATCCCATTGGTGTAACTCGTAGTTTAAAAGAATTTTTTATTAACCAGGATTCTTAATTCCTTCCAACATGTCAGATAACAAATCTTTTAAAGATAACTAAGTCTTTGGTCTGACACATTAATATATAATTGATAATTTAAGTTAATAAAATTCATTATTTTTTAATCATGTTCCTGAAGAATAAGTTATGAATCTGTGAATAACAGTCCATTAAATTAGCGCTTCATTTATACAGAGGGGAAATGGAAACTCCTATCATATTCAAGGCCACAACTCTGCTAAGAGTTTCTAAGTTTTTTGTAAATACATGTAACAAATTCCCTGTACTTGACAGGGAGGGTACGAGCATTTCCATGACAGCTAAAAGAAGTACTCTCAAGTATAGCAAGAGATTGTCAACCTTACTAATCACACACCTTAAAAAAAAAATGTGTTTTATTGTTTTTTTTTTCTTTCAGAGTAAGCACACAGGCATCTACTGGGAGTTTTTTGGTTTGTCCTTTTGTGGCAGTGGAGGAGGGTAATTAGGTTTATTTATTTACTTTTTTAAACTGGGGATTGAACTCAGAATTTCATGGATGCTAGACACATGCTCTGCCACTGAGCTCTACCCTCCCCGCCACATTCTTATCAAAGGGAAAAATAAATGCATATTCCCCTAATATGTAAGTATTTATAAATTACTTATGTGTAACATATTGCATGTAATAAAATACACAAAAATATAAATTAAAAAGGATGGACTATGAATAAAATAAATATCTTAAAATATTTTAAAATACATTAATGGAAAGATAACATTTGAGGGCATATTGGTAAATGGGTGTGAATGACAGTAATGTGATCCAGTGTAATTTAACTTGATTGCCAACAGAATGCCATCATTTTAGGGGGAGGGTATAGCTCAAGCGGTAGAGTGCATGCTTAGCATGTACGAAGTCCTGGGTTCACTCCCCAGTACCTCCTCTAAAAATAAATAAACCAAATTACCTCCCACTGCCCCCCGCCCCCCCAAAAAAACTTAAAAAAAAAAAGATGCCATCATTTAACATTCCATAATGTGGCTCAGCAGCAAACACTGGGCCCAGAAGGGGTGTAAGTCTGATGATTTTTTATTGTCTGCCAACAGTTTGGTCCCCACCGCCCACCCTCGACAACAAAGTAGTTCCTAGACAGGGACTTGTTCACCAGGGAGACAATCCCAGGGGCACCGTGACAGTGGGGAGGTGAGAGGGAAGGAAGGCAGGCAGTAAGCAGTGCAGTAACAAACAGATTATTGCTGGAAGCCACTGGGAATCGGTCCTGCGGGGCCGCCCTGAGGAACACCTCAGTGTCCTCTCACCGAGCAGGTGGGGGAGGAAGCGGAGTATTTACCTACCAGACCCTGGCCCGGCCCAAACGCAGCCCGGGAGGCCCTGGCATCCAGGAGACACCTTCAGAAGTCTCAGGGTTTGGAACTGCAGGCAGGCTAGAGGAAGCCCAGGGGACACACAGCGTATGTGACACCCGTTCTGCCTGCATTATGAGGACTGTCTTTTAAGCCCTTATAAAGAATCTTTGTTAGCTAAGTGAAGGTACGGTTAGACAGTTTCACCTACACAGGTTACATATAAATCAACACACCTGTGAGAACACCACTGTCCATTCTTCCCACCTTTCCCACAGGGCACCTCAAATACACACATGACACAGGCAATCTAACACAGAGACTGAGGGAGTGCTGGGGTCAGAGCATCAATACTGATAAAATTTAATCTTCTCTCAGATTAGAATGCACAAATCAAAGTTATAAAATACATTACCTTCTGTCCCCCTTGAGGTGCATGTGCCCATTCTGGCCATTAGGGACCAAAGCATATAGAGCCTCGCCCAGATCTCAGCTGGGAACAATTCCATTCATTTCAGGGTATGTGGGAACTCTTCTAACTGGGTAAGAAAACACTAGTAACATAACGTTCTAATACAGTTTCAGTATTTGCCTATCACTTAACAAGGAGGAGATGAAAATTTCAATCTTCACAGAATTCCTTGATTGGGTATCTTATTTCCCAGTATTTAAAAAATTATACAGAAACCCACCCATAATGCGGCTCCATCTAGGAATTCACTGCAACTCAGGTCAAAATGCTCTGACTTCCCATAGTCTTTGGTATGAAAGGCAAACTGCAAACTGGGTAGGCTCTTTGTTTTCATCCCTTTTACAGAAATAACAGCTCTACAGAAACGTTTTTCAAATTCACAGCTTCCTAAATGAGTTACATGTGAAAACTCAGAAATGCATTTCAACTTTCTTAAACAAGTATTGAATTGAATTCCAGAAATGTGACACAAAGTTATAAAACTCCATTTTATTTGGACTGAAATGAGTCTTATTCAGTTTTTAAACAACTTAATCACATACAGTTTAATTATTATTATCACTCTGAATAATCTTCACAACCTAGGAACAGAACAGGCTTAAACGGTACTAGTTTAAGAAATCCACCTTGTGCAGAAATACTGTCATGTTAAATTCCCTGAGACTTTAAAACTTTAGAATCAAATCATTTTAGCCTACTAAAGACTTTTAAAACTTGCTTAGTATTCTCCTCAAAGGCTATTTTATGACACGTATCAACAAAACTCAACGCCACTTTCTCTGATAATAAAAAAATGTTTTCTTAAGTTGTTACTTTTTAAATGACGTGAAACTAAAGAAAATTGGTTGCTGGTGTTAGAATCATCATGTTTGAAGAAAAAGATCCTGTGCTTCACCGCTTGCTGCCACGCCTTACAGAGGTAGGGCCGATAGTCTAGCTCCGCATCACTCGGACGGTTGGAGGCACAAGAAGGACCTTCTGCTGAGTTTGCGGTTCTCTGCATTATACTTTGCGTTGTTGCAAAAAGAACCAATCGATACTCATTTACAAGTTTCTCTAAGAGTTGAGAACATTTCTTCAGAACAGACTCCTGTAAGTTAACACTTTCTCCTCCATTGACACGGTCTATCCAATAAAAAGCCGACAGGCTATCCAAAATCAGAAGGCAGAGGGAGGGGCGACTACAAAACATGGTTTCTAGCGAGTACAGCGTGAGAAGCAGCTGCGTGCTACTACTGCAGTAGACCAGAGAGAGTCTCCCGAGGCAATGCTTTATCACTTCTTCAGAACTTTGGGACAGTCTGTGCTCAAGAACTGTAACAAGCCGAAGCATGTCAAAGTGGTAATCCGTGTCAATAAATAAGACTTCTACTTCCAGTCCACCTTCCGATTTTGGAAGTATACATCGTGCTGTTAAGTGATAAAGCATCTCTGTCTTTCCTGTTCCTTCTGGACCATGAAATTCAAGAATAGCACCTGTGTAAAATTTAAAAATGTCGGTCAAAATGCAGCAGCACAATAATGGTAGGCTAAGAAATGAGAAGTCTGCAAAAATGTTTAAAAAAATTTACTGACATATTCTTTTGAAAGAAAATCTAAATCCACTTGCCCAAATGGATTCGTAGAAGCAAACACAAATAAATATGGAAGTTAAATCACTAAATTTCACCTCCGAGAGAGGTGCTGGCTATTAATTAGCACCAAGAAAATTTGAAAAACAAAACAACATGGTTGAAATGGGCCCAAGGGCATCTGCTGGGGATGGGGCCGCATACACTCAGAATTAAACTGTCAATACTGCAGCATTAAGCATAATGTGCCACAGGTCTATGGTCTTTTAAAGAGATACTGACCCCTGATACACGCCATTTCTGGTAGTTGATTTTCCAATATCCATTTTCTCCTTTTTCCTTAAGTTTAAAACCCCAATTTGGGGGGAAGGCAATGTGCCCAGCTTAAAAACTATTTTTCTTAGTTTTCCTTGCAAAGATAGGTCAGCAGGTATCAGAGTTGTATCCAGTGAAACACAGTGGATGTCTGCTGGGGTTTCTAACTTTTGCTGCCCTGAGACAGGTGCCACTTCTGCTCTGCCACTCCCTCCTCTGGTGCAGCAGTCATCTTGGAACAGCGAGGATGTCGGGTTCACACCAAAGAGGGCAGACCCCGAAAAGGGTGGAGCAGGAAGACAGGCGTGTCCAGGACTTGGACGACAACACAGAACCCTGTGTGCCAACGATGCACAGCCTGCCTCGGTACCAACGGGTGGAAAATAAGCCTCTAGCTCATAAGCTGCTAGGTTGGATTTCTGTCACATGCAGTTGAATCAATCCATAATCAGGGCTTCTCAATGTTGTTGTCATAATGGGTGGAACAAATTCTTGACTGTGCAGATTCACACAAGCAGGGCAGTAAGAGCCCACAGCTCTCAGGTCCTAAGTGCCAACAGCACCCTTCAGGTGAAAACTCCCACACACAGGTCCAAGCTGCCTTCAGTTACTCCCTGCTATAGTGAGTATCTCTGAAATGGTCTTGCTGAAACGACATCTGCATTGTGAATTATTTTCCACATTATAAATCAAAGTCAACTACTCTGAACTTTAAAGACTCCAAATCTCTCTCTATACAGGTTCCAATAACTCTCTTTCATTGAGGACAGGACATGTTAAATAAAACACCTGGGGAAACTGTCCTGTCTCCAGAGCTTTCAAAATCCACTCTAAACAGTGGCCTTCCAATTCTTGTTTGTTTGCCATTAAATTTATGGCTGAACTACATAACTGGTAACATGTTAAAAAGCAGATTCTCAGGTTCCAAACAAGTTATGGTCTATCTGAGAATCCAGTTACTTTATTTCCTGTTATTACTGACAAGCCATTTTATGCTGGAACAATCACAAATAATGCATAAGAAATCTAGCAGTTTGCCACCAGGACATATTTAAGGTAATATGAAACTTCAGCCAATTTTCCCTATATTCTTATGTACAATTTGCAATTCAAGATTTTAATTAGAGGGGGAGGGGATAGCTCAGTGGTGGAGCGCATGCCTAGCAAGCATGAAGTCCTGGGTTCCATCCCCAGTACCGCCATTAAAAATCAATTACCTTCCCCTCAAATAAAAAATAAATACATAAAAGATTTTAATTAGAAAGATTCCCTCATGTCTCCCCACAAGGTATCCGCCTCAAGGAGTGAAACTGTTTTCACATTAACAGTTGTTCACGGCTGCTCTTATTAAAAGCTAACATGGTGACGAAAGCCACACTCAACCAGATGTTCAGGTTACCCTCTCCTACTTATATGACTGAGGAGCTGAGTGGAAATCTTACCCCTGCCTCCAACTCTTTTACTGCCCTATGTTATAAGGAAGAGGACAAGCTACGTGCAGCAGATGGAGACACATTAACCCTGAACAAGTATTAACGGCAGTGAAGGAAAGCTGAAGACACAGTGTAGCAAGATGAATCTGAAGGTGGTGTGAGGGCACAACAGGCAGGCAGCACCAAACCTGGCCTCCCGTCCCCAGAAACGCAGGCAGGCACAGCATCGCAGCGGTCACCCTGCCTTCAGCCCTCTACACGCGGCAGGGAACGACTTCTACCTCACTGGACCACACTCGGCGGCGGACAAATCAACCCTGACCACCCTCCACCATCGCACTTAGCATGCTACAGACCCTGCCCATCTCCCTGGTTATATTTCCTGCTCGTGACTTCAAGGTTGGGACCTGAATCCCCAGCATATAAAGCACAGTATCTTCTGAATGCAATTCATCGGCTTAACCTTCTTAAGAACTTCTCGAAAGAAATCTGAAGAATGAAATGTAAGTGCTGATTTGGGGAAGATTAAAGGCCCAGAGGTCAATTCTGGAACATGGCACTTTGACAGGTAGCAGGTATGGCAGGGAGTTCCAGGCGAGGATGTGACTGGGAGTAAGCTACAGAGAAACAGAGAACAGAAAGCTCTTTGTGGGGTGGGAGTACACCTAAAATTAAGACAGAGGGCCAAAACTCAATTCTCAGACTACACCCACAGTTAGAGGAGTCAGCAGAACACAGATAAAACAGAAATTTAACAGAAAAATCAGGAGGAAAAAACAACACAGAACACAAAAGAAGGTTTCAAGAAAATGAAATAGTACTGAATAATACTAAATGTAGCAGAAAAGTTCTAAAAATAAAGAAAATGGCAGGGGAGAGGTAGGGAACAGATCACTTAACTGGTCCTGGATGGTAAACTTACAGCAGTAAATGTGTTGTTTTCAAAAGCACATTTAACATAAACATTATTTTACGAACTGAACTGTAAAAACTGAGATACTTAGAAGACAGACTGAAAAGGCACCACCGGGAGCAGTCCCTGCCTTCAGACTAAAGGCAAGGATGGAAATCACACTGTACGAAGGCGGGGATACACGAGGAATTAGAAAAAGGACACAATGGTTTAGGCTCATTTAAAAAGCACAAAAAATTCAAAAGCAGTTTCATGTGGCAGGAGAGTCAAGTGAAGATAATTTAAGGTAAGAGAAATATAACATTCTGAAATAGAAGAGCAGGGATTCCACAGGGAGATAGAAACACAAGTTATTGGTCAGAGGGTAACTGAGATAGTTATCTCTGGATATTTTCCGGAATTCTCGGAATAGGGAAAAAAATGAAAACTTTGCCAAATATTTTCTTGGAGACGGGGTGGTGCTCATAAACACCTCTCAGCATAACCGACAAGAGTTCTGGTGCTTTGTGAGCACTCTCCAGCAGGGCTTACCAAGGCTTTCTAAACCCATACATTAAATAAGAAATGGCCAGTGTAATATATATAATGGTTCCTTAGATCCTTGGTTCAGCATGACTTAAACTCAAAGTTTAAGGTTGGCCAGGAGATTATTAGGTAGATAGAAACATTCTTCTTCTACAGATTAACAGCAAAGCAGATAAAAAGGTCATTTATAACAACTGGGTAAGAAAAATCTGCAAACCTGGAAATTACACATGAATATTATCACTAGGGTTCTTGAACTAGATTCCCTACAAATATGTTTAATGATGAATTGGACTCAGTTTCATTGATTTTCATTTACTGTCTAATCATAAGATCAAAAATTGTATCCAAGCATTACGTTCTATATAGGAGACATGGTCCTGTTAACTGTATTTTAAGTCACTATTTCATGTTTCTTAGAGCTGTTACAAAAAATCTCACCCAAGTCCAATCAAAGCATTGAGTATGACAACTTGCAGCTAAAGAAAAAAAAATCCCACCTCTACAGTTTGACACTCAACAAATTAAACTAAATCAGAAAATCTGGATGGTTTGGCCTTGTTAGTTACTCTTACAAATAGAATGCTGTTAAGGGGTTTGGGTAACAGATTGTCAGAGTGAGTTTACCAATCTAAAGAGCCTTCAAATAAGGAAAAGAAAGAAAAGCCAAAAAATACATCATCTTGGTACAGCCTACTAATTTTATAACAAATATGTTGAATTTGCAGAATACAATCATTACAGCACTTAAGAGGCAATGAGCTTCTGTGTGGTACTGAATAACTACTACCCAAAAAAAGCATTAAAACTACGTTCACCATAGCACTGTAAACTGCTGTAACCCCTCGTCTTCTACTGGCTCACTGAGCTATCCTGTAACAGCTTATCATCAACTGCTGTTGTTGACAAACAATCCTTATAATCCTAGTCTTACGTCTGCTATTGCTCCGATGAGTACTCATCCAACCAGTTTTATAGCTCTAAAATCTATTCATTTTAAGTAAACATTTTTAGTGGCTGAACATAATGTTTTTAAAGTTTCTATAAATGTAATATTCAAATGTATAAGCTGTTTTTCAAATCCATGTTTCAATGACAGTTTCATAAGGCTCAACTTAATATCCTTTCTGACAGGGAGAATAGATAGTTCGATATTTTGTCTGATACGTTTGATGAAAATTTGTCATTTATTCTTGATAGTTTAGAATTTTCTGCTAACAGATCTGCTCTGCAGGAAATACCAAAGGGAGTCCTTCAGGATGAAGGAAAGGAGGAGAGAGGAACTTAAATCCAAACGAGTCGATAAAGAACACAGGTAAATATAAAAGACAGTATAAGCGTGTTTTACACCTGTAACTCCTTTTTTGTCTGATTTCAGATAAAACTGCATTAAATAATTCTAATGATTTTTAATAATTTTAAGTGTGTTTAAGTATATACTTCAGTATTATAAGCATATGTAATGTATAAATACATAATTTCTAGCAGCACAAAGAAGGGGGCAGGAATGGAATGATACATTACCAAAGTTCTTATAAAATATTGAAATTAAGATGGTACTTAATCCAATTAGATTGTTATCAACTAAGATGTTCATTGTAACCCTCCGGGCAATCACGAGGTAAATAACTCAAAAAGTAAAAATAATGACAAGGAATTAAAATGGAACACTAGAAATACCTATTTAACACAAAAGAAGACAGTAAGGGAGGAACAGAGAAACAAAAAAGATACAAGACATACATAAAACAGACAGCAAAATGGTGGGCATAAATCCTACTTTAACTGGTGATAATAAATGGATTAAAAAATCCAAACAAAGGGCAAAAACTGACAAAATGGAATAAAAAACATGATCCAACTACAGGTTGTCTACAATGGGCACACTTGACATCCCAAGTCACAAGGTTGACAGTAAATAGGCAGAAAAAGAGATACTGCGCAAAAGGTAACCAGTAGAGCTGAAGTGGCTGCACTATCATCGGACAAAACACACTTTAAGACAAAAATTGTTATTAGAGACAAGGACATTGTGTTTTTTATTGTGGTAAAAGCAACATAAAATTTACCATCTTTGCCATTTTCAATTGTGCAGTTCAGTAGTGTTAAGTACATTCACATTGTTGTGAAGCAGTCTACAGAACTTTTTCATCTCGCAAAACTGAAAACCTGTAACCATTAGACAACAACTCTCCCTTTCTCCCTTCTCCCCAGTCCGTGGTGATCACCATTCTACCTTCTGTTTCTATGAATCTGACTATTTTAGGTGCTTCATGTAAGTGGGACCAGTAGTATTTTTCTTTTTGTGACTGGCTTATTTCACTTGGTTTGTCCTCAAGGCTCATCCATGTTGTAGCATGTGTCAAAATACCCTTCCTTTTTAAGGCTGAATAGTATTCCATTGTATGTATATATGATTTTTGTTTATCCATTCATCTGTCAACAAACATCTGAGTTGCTTCCGTTTCTTAGCTGTTTTGAATAGTGCTGCTATGAACATAGGTGTGCAAATATCTGTTCAATCCCCTGCTTTCAATTCTCTTGGATATACACCCAGAAGTACAATTGGTGGATCACATGGTAGCTCTATTATTTATTTTTTGAGGAACCTCCAGACTGTTTTCCATAATGGCTGCACCATTTTACAATCCCATCAACACAAGGGTACTAAATTGTCCACCACCTCACCAACACTTTTTTTTTTGATAGTAGCCATTCTAATGGGTGTGAGATGAATTTTATAACATAAGTCAATCCATCAATAAGATATAATAGTGATAATAAATGTATATATGCCCAACAACACATGAAGCCCACAAAAACTGAACCAAAGGGAGAAATAGACAATTTACCAATAGTCAGAGACTCAATACCCCACTTGCAATAATGGATAGAACAACTGGACAGAAGGTCAGCAAGGAAACAGAATACCTGAACAACACTGAAAACCAACTAGAACCAAGAGACATCAATAAAACACTTGACCCAACTACAGTAGAGCACATATTCTTCTCAAGTGCACATGGAACATTCTCCAGGACAGATCATATGTTTGGCCATAAAACAAGTCTCGATGAATTTAAAGAGACTGAAATCAAATAAGTATGTTCTCTGATCAGAAAATAAAAACAGAAATCAGTTGTAATAACAACAACAGCTGTAAATCTTCTTGACTGTGGATTAGGCAATGGCGTCTCAGCTATGATATCAAAAGCATGATCAAGAAAAGCATAGATAAATTGAGGGACTTCATCAAAATTAATAACTTTGTGCTTCAATGGAGGCCATCAAGATAGTGAAAAGACAACATGCAGAATGGGAGAAAATATGTAAAAATCACGTACTTGATAAGGGACTTCTATCTAGAATGTATAAAGGATTCATAACTCAGTAAAAAGAAAACCCAGTTTTGTAAAAGGGCAAAAGATCTGAATTTCTCCAAAGTACATATACAAACTGCCGAAAAGCACATGCACCACGCTTAACACCATTAGCCATCAGGGAAACGTAAATCAAAACCACAGGGAGGCATCACTTCATACTCACTAGGAAGGCTATCGTCAAAAAGACAGACAATGACATGTTTGCAGGATGTGGGGAAACTGGAACACTCGTACACTTTGCTGATGGTGACAAGGAAAATGTGGCAATTTCCAAAGCAGCTGCCTTGGAAAATAGTCTGGCAATTTCACCAAAGGTTGAACACAGAGTCCCCATACAGCTTGGCAGTCCCTCTCATTGGTATTACCCAAGACAACTGAAAATGCATCTCCACAGAAACACTCGTACACAAAATAACCACAGCATTCTTCATTACAACCAAAAAGCAGAAACAACCCAAATGTCCATCAACTGATGAATGGATAAATAAAATGTGGTGTATCTACACAAGAGAGTATTACCCAATAAAACAGAATGAACTACTGATGCGTGCTACAATGTGGTGAATCAAGCAAAGTGAAGGAAATCAGTTGTAAGAGACCGCATGCCCTATGATTCCGATTATGTGCAATGTCCAGAAAAGGCAAACCCGGACAGGCAGAAAGAAGACGAGCGGTTGCCCAGAGTTAAGGGGTGTGGGAGGGAGTGAGGAGCGACACTATCAGGCAGGGCTTCTTTCTGGGGTGAAGAAAATGTTCTACAGTTGACTGTGGTGACAGCTGCACGCGTGTGTGAACTGTACACTTAGATGGGTGAATTCTCTTCTTTAAAGCTGCTGCATTAAAAGAGAAAGAACGACCTAAGCACACTACTTCGTTATAAGTTTCCCCTAGTGTAGAAGTGCTGATAGAACCAGTGGATATATAGTTTCCCTGCCATGAAAATATTAACAGAACAGCCAGGTACCTAAGGACTTCCCTGTGATTCTCAAACTTCTAAAGAATAAAAACTCAGTAATAACAAAACTCCCCAAAACTGTGCTGGGACTAAGGAGGTTGTTTGTACTGAAGATTTACTGCAGATAAACCAAACTTCATCTCATCTGACACCGCCAGCGAAGGCTTGGAAGTGTCCCACCGCAATCTCTTTCTCAGGTTTTAACTTCACAGTTTAAGCCATCTAGGCTCTTGCCAAGAATATGTGTATATATATGAATATATGTCAGAAAAAACTTGTCTTATAAAACTTAATTTATATTTTGGCTGGAGACTGTGTTTTTACCATGCACAGGTGAATCTTCATCAGCAAACAGATATGGTTCTATGTCTTTCAAGGAACTTCTGCCTTCCAGTCGGGCAAGGAGCTTGTAAAAGAGAAAAAAAAAGAGAAGAAAACTCATTATCTAAAAATACAAAATCCTAGAAATTGACATGGACAATTTTTCCAAAAGTCTATGAGACTTTTCATAATGTTGAGGATCTGGAGGAAATTACAAAATAGGAAATACAATTTAGGAGAGAAAATTGTGTTCATTTATTCAGAAAATAATTTATTTTTTGTTTATGTACCAAACACTGGTGGTAGAGTCGCTGCCCTCAAAGGAGCTGATGTGTAGTCTGGATACAGGCCCACACTGCTAACTGCAAGGGGTCTATCTTCCTTACTCCTTATAATTCTCTTTCTCACTCCACTTACCACACTTGTTACACAGTTACCAGCTTTTCTTCTGTCTGCCCACTATCTGTCAGCCCTCATCTAGGGAAGGTAAAGGGAGGAGACAATGGAGAAAGGTGGAGAAAAATGTCCCTGAGAAGCTCCAGCTTGAATTCGTGAGGTGAACAGGGCAGAGCCAGGCATAACTGGCAGATGGGACCACGTCAGCCGAGGTGCAAAGGTTATAAACAGCAGTGCGTGCAGGTCAGCTGGAAGAAAGTTTGAACTGCTAGAGCTGGTGGCATGAAACAGGCAGGAGACAATGAAGTCATAAAAGAACAGAAGTGAGGTCGCGAAAGGTCTTGGATGCCATGTTTAGCAGTTTGCTCTTTGGCTTGCAGGTAAGAGCAAGGGGTTTTAAGAAGCAAGCTACAACAGCTGAAGAGTAGAGAGCTGGGACTCGAGAACCAGACCTGCTGGGTCACTTCTCTAGGCCTGAGGTTTCTCATTAGTAGTGTTTCAAGAGTGCCTGGCACAGAGCAAGCACTATCTAAGTATGAGGTGTTATCTGCATTTCAAACAGATCATCCTGGTGGCCACTAGGGGGTGGGTGTGAGAGGAAAGGCAGACGTGGAGAAAAGGCTGGAGTCTGTCGCACTAACCCGGAGGAGGAGTGCCCGCACCAAGACAGAGTCAGGACCACAGCAAGCAGAATTCTGAGGCTGACAACGGAAACGTAATCAAAGTTGATTCTCGAGGTTCTAAGGAGCAACACAGACTAGACAACCCTTCTACAGAACAACAAAAGCACATCGCAAAGGGAAGAAAAGCACTTATCCTTTATAGTTCTTCTTTTAAAACAGAAGCAAGAGCTTCGGAAAGAATTCCTGCGGTGATGAAAAGGTTCTGTGCATTAAGCTGCCCTCAAAGAACCTGCAGGTAGGTCCTCTAGGAGATGAGGTTTTACTCCACAAGCTGAGACTGCTAACTACACAAGGAGGAGAGTGCTCTGAATTACAGCCGAGGCTCCAAGCATGCACCTGTGGTGTCAGTTGTTCTCATAAATACTAAGACATCATCTTTTTCACTAAGCTGACAATGCGCTGATGGTGCAACAGCGAAGGTGGGTAGAACTGTTGGCACCAGCACACTCACAGCAGTGGCACCAAACTGCATCAGTATGCACGGTATTCTTCACCACTCGCAGGAAAAAAAACCCAAACAAGCAAAACTATTTTTATGTAAGAATGGTTTTTGATGAGGCAGTAAAAAGTGTTAGTTCTATTAAATCATGACCTTTGAGTACTTTTGAAAATATTCCTTGTAATGACATGGGAAGCATGTTAGTAGGAAAGAATTTAACCTTGACCAGAGAGGTCTGGCCTTTGCCCTGGGCTTCTGGGAGATAATCTCTAGGCCTCTTGGAATATCCTGCTGATAAAAGTGTCATTGTTTACCTGGGGACCCTGAGCCACACCAGACAGTCTAACAGTGTGAGTGGAGGTGGGGGCCCCAGGTCGGCTCAGCCTCTGGTATCCCTGGGCTGGAGCCGGAGGCTGGTTGTTCGGGCGGCTATGCCTGCATGACAGCCTCACGAAGACCCTGGACACTGGAGTTCAGGTGAGCTGGCAACTGAGGTCAGAATGAGTGAGGTCTTGAGGACCTGGAACTCTGCAATTGGTCCAAAGTGAAGGCAGTCTTGGGGACTTATCCTAACTTCACATATAGATAAAGCACTTTTGCTCTGAATTGAAATACAATGGTTTTTCTCTAGGAAAAGCAATTGTGTGATTATCTGAGCTGGATACTTTTTCATCGAATACCTTTAATTTAAAGAACGACCGACAGACAAGTCACGACTATACAGACTTTGGTATCTGGCAGACATTTTATTGCAAACAAAGAAAGCGAGCCTGTCACTTTAAGGGAAAAGAACTGACAGCATCTGTTGCCAATGATAAAATCTGAATTTTGGGAAACTTTTATCCACTACTGTGAGCTTGTCAGGTTCCCAATACTTCAGGTATTGGTGAAATCACTGGTGACTTTAACAGATGTGACTTTGAGGGGATAATTATTTAACAAAATGTGTCAATACCTGGAAGATCAGTATAACACAGTGAACCAATATTTCCAGGTGACCTATGTACGATGTCAAATCACTTCGGGTTAAGAGTCACTCCAAGTTTAAAACAGATCAGTAGGTTGTAATGTCAGAGAAGTTCATTGATAAATTTCATATCCTATGTTGCAATTAACTTCTAGGAAAATGACTAACTTCTAGGAAATTGTCAAGTTTTGGTGTAGCATCAAGGAAGAATATCCACAGTTATCTGAAAAGATTCTTAAAATACTCCTCCCTTTTCTAACCATGTAACTGTGGGAGGCAGGTAGTCTTCATCAACTTTAACCAGAACCACATATAGTAACAGGCTGGATACAGAAAAGAGATGCAAACCCAGTTAACTTCTCTTCAGCTAAACATTAAAGAGACTTACAAATATGTAAAATAATGTCACTCCTCACTACATTTTTTCTTTAGAAAAATATAGCTATTCTTCATAAAAATATTTCTGATAATATTCAATGGGTTTATTATTGGGTATATTCAGTTGGGTCATTGGTACACAAATGTAAGTATTTTAAATTTCTCAGTTTCATTGACAGATATAACCCACATAAACAAAAGCTCTTTTGCTGATGGATGTTAACAGGACCAACTGTGATGATCATTTTGCAATATATACAAATAATGAATCATTATGTTCTACACCTGAAACTAACATAATGTTATGTCTATTACACCTCAAAAAAAAAAAAACCCACAACCAACAAAAAACAAACAAAAACCACAACTCTCTGAAATCCTCAATAATTTTAAAATGTGTAATGCAGTCCCTAAAGCTAAAAAGTATGAGAACCACTGAGTTAGAAGGCTCAGAGTCCAAGGTGAAGGAGAAAACAGAGAAATGTCCACGGACAAGATGGAGCATAGGAAATGACTATAAAGCGTTTTAAAAAGCAAGCATACAAATGACTAACATCCTTATCAGAAAGATTAACTTGAGAAGTTACTCCAATTTTTCACTCTTACTGACATGGCTCAAGATATTTTAGAATCCTCATCTCTTGAGAATCCCTTGTGAGACAGTATTCAAAAAAGCATTAGAATTTTATTGACATGACTCTCAGAAAAAGGTAGTATTACTCGTCTTACCAAACTGGCTGACTTTGACAATTTGCATCTGACTTTCCCCTATTATTAAAAAGTCAAATTCATTTTCAAAGAATGAAAAACATCACTAAGAACTTTCAAAACAATGTTTTACAAAGCCAAAAGCAGGATATACTGAATACAGAGGGAGTGAAAGTAACTCCCAGAACTTGAAACTTTACAAATAATGGAAATTAACAATTTATAGAAGTCACTTGATGGGATATATTCCAAACCTAAGCAGAAAATACCCTAAAATTTTGGCATAAACCTGACTGTTATATAATTTAAAATGAAAAATGTCCAGATTTGAGGAATGAGTTGAAAGAAGCTAGGTATAACCAATCTGGAGTTTCAGTAGGGCAAAGGGTAGGTTAAGTCAGGGTAAAGGGAACCCAAATAAGTTCTGCTTGACATGACAGTTTGCTCCTTTCAGGGAAGATTAACACATCAGGCAAACAGAGCTCGGTTGATGGTAGCTATTAAGACAATTCAACTGTTTCTCTTGATTCTCTAAGCAACCTCTCTGAGCCCAAATTTCCTAACTGGAAAAGAATATACAGTGGACACAACAATTCTGGTCTATTTGGCAGTTGCACTAGTGTTGTAAATTAATACATTCGGCATTTGGTTTGTAAATCAGCATCTGCTAGGTTTTATTGTCCTAACAACAGCATCTAATAACAGCTACTGTTTGTACTTGCTGCAGTATCAGTGGTTCACAACTTACATACATTATCTCTTTTGACTGTCACATTAACTCTATTTGTTATCATTCTATTTTTCAGATGAGAAAATAAGTAGATGCCAGAGTCAGGATCTAAGTGAGATCTCTCTGGCTCCCCAAGCCCAGAATTCGCCCACTTTGAGACAGAGCCTCAGTCACGTCACTGAGTCAGGCAAAATCTGAGTACCCCAATGAAACAGTTTTTGGACCTACTAAGCTAAAGATCAAACCAATGTGATGTCCTGTCTAGACAATTATCCCAACAAGGAGCCCCAAATGTTTCAACAGCAACATCAATAATGAGCAAGTATACAGTCTGCAAAAGGGATAATACTCAACAATACAGATATTCATTGGTAAACATTTCAGGTAAGTCAACAGTATTCCAGGAACTGAGTAAGGCGCTGGGGATACACAGGTAAAACAGACACAGTAACTATCCTCAAAGAATTTACAAGGGGAGAGCCAAAAGATTTAAAAAGTACAATACAGCATTTCAGGTATTGTAACAGAAATAAATACGGGGTGCTATGAAGGCATAAAAAAGATAGTCGATGGTAATCTGTGTGAGAGGTACCTTTAATTTTGAATGAGAGATTGAGCATACAGTTCTTTCGGGCACATACAAAATGTTCACTGATACAGAAATGCTTTTTTTCTTTCTACCTGGAATGTCCTTTACCTGTTCTCTCAAATTCCCTAAGACCTAGACTACTGAAAGAATGAAAATTCTACACATTCCTCAGGGCCACCTTCCATGAGTTATTACCTTACTTAACACAGTACCAGCCAGTCTCCCTCACCTGGATGTAAAAGCTTAAAAAGAAAAGGGTCTACCTTGGCTCACCACCAATTCCAAAATGCTTTACATTTGGCAGAAACTTAGTAGCTGCCTGTTAAGTTGAAGGTAAACAGGACATAGGTGGGTAGAATCAGGGTTAGGATGGAGAGTAAAAAGAACCTCAAATTATGTAGATTTTCTACATGCGTGGACAATCTATGCAAACTTCTGCTGAACAGAAGTCCATGAGTATTCTTACAGCTGTCATCAAAGTTCTTAATGCTCACTAACAAAAGTCTGTTTTATAGGCAATCATGTACCTTCAGTGCCTGTTAAGGAAAATACATATCATGCAGATGTTTTAAAACATCATTTAATTATGGAAAGGCTTACACTAGCGCAGGAGAGCTTAAAGATCAAATTAACCAGAAATGAATGACATTAAGGCAAACACGTGCATATAATTTGGATAAAGGCTCATTTCCCGTGACCTTTTTTGATTAAATCTGTTTGCAGACAGTCCCCAGCAGCAAGGCTTCAAACCAGTTAAGTGTAAAAGGTGACCTAAAGAAGTAAACATCCTAAACCCAATATTCCCACCCTGTCCTGTAACAGGCCTGGATTCCACTTACAGATTGAATACAATTCTTAGTAGTTTTACTGCATATATAGAGGAAGTTCACTTCAGGCAAACGTATGTAACTGTTTTAACAGAAAGAGAGGAGCTAGAAAGAGGGGGAAGGCAGGGAAAGCAGCTCTGTGCTAACATGCATGTGGTCCATGACAAATCCGGCCCTTATCATGATAGCCCCTTAAATTAAAGGACTAACTCTTTTTCACTTGTGAATTAGGCTCCTTCACCACTGAGGAAACTCAACTGTCTTTCAGGGCAGAGTACTAGGTCTGGCTCTTCAATTAAGCTTTTGTTTACATTACATAGAATAGACAACTGTTACTCAAATACTAAATAGTTAAATTCCATTGTTTCTAAGTATATTCCCTGAAGAGCTCCTGCTTTTATAACTAGTATTTTTTTTTAAAAAGCAACCATCCTATAAGAAGGAAAAATAGATACATAACTGACTAAGCAGCATTAATTTCTAGCAGAATTCATAAGGATTAAATTCTAAATTTGACATCCACAAATTACTAATTTCATTAAGTGTATTCGTAAGATTTCACTAGAAGTTATATCAGACTGTGCTTCAAAATTTCATTTAGACTATAAGATCAACTATATGCAAGATCCCAGAGACAGTAAAGCACACAATCAAAACTGCAGGAGCTGGGAACCCTGCTCCCAGGTGATGAGCATTCAGCTAAAACACCTTTGTTTAGCTCACAGGAAGCATCCCTACCAGGCCCACCTGTGAATGACTGCAGGAAGGGATTAACACACCCCTCCAGAGGCTGACTGAAACCAGGAAATGTTCGCCTTTACTCCCTCACCTTTTAGTATAAAAGAAGCCTGAATTCTAACTCAGGCAAGATGGTTCTTTAGGACATTAGTCCCCCATTTTCTCGGTCTGCTGGCTTTCCAAATAAAATCACTATTCGTTGCCGCCTTGCCTCCCCTATTCTCTCATCCTCTCATCCCCAGGGAAGGAGAGACTTTTTCCAATGGATTATTTTGAGAGCAGGAACTAGACACACACTTATCAGCCCCTTCCTGGGTCCTGCCAGCTTACCTGCAGGAAGAACATAATTCTACTGTTTCTAGACTTCAGTCTAGTAGGAGGGGCACTTAGAAACAAGCATCTGGCAACATAAAGGTTGATGCAAACCTTGACAAGAGCACTTTTAGTGGAAGGTGGAGCCAGAAGCCAGGTTACAGTGGGCTAAAGAGTGAATGAGATAAGGAAGTTTGGGCACAGAGCACAAACAACTCTTTGCTCTGCTGGGGAGTAAGGGAATGGGGCTGAACGGGGATTTGATGTCTAGGGAGTTTTTTTCGGCTTATTTGGTATTTATTGTGTTATGTTAGGATACAGATGGAAACGACTGGTAGAAAAGAAGATTGCAGATGCAGAAGACGGAGAAAAATGGTCACAGGAGTGGGAATATCTGCAGGAGCAATGTCCTTGAGGGGGAGGAATGGGGTGGATGGAATTCAAATCCCATGTGGAGAAGGTGCCCTTTCTTAGACACAGAAATATTTATTCTACTTTACAGGAGGGAATTTAGAGAAAATCAATACATATATTATTATCAATATAGACTTGGTGAAAAAGCAGGAGTTGCTATATTACTATGCAATAGAGCAGACTTCCAAGCAAAGAAAATTACTGGAGACAAAGAGGGACACTACATAACGATAAAATTCCTAGTGTCAATCCACCAGGAAGATGTATGATCCTAAATGTACATGCATCAAAGAGTCTCAAAATACATGAAGCAAAACTCAGAGCTGAAAGGACTAACAGACAAATCCACAATTACAGCTGGGGCTTCAACACCCACTTCTCAGCAAACAACAGACTTACTAGAAGATCTGAGCAACAGTCAGCAGGATCTAATTCACATTTACAGTACATTCCATCTAACAACAGTGGAATGTACGTTTTTTCAAGTGCCCAAGGAATATTAATCAAGATATATCACATTCTGGGCCATGAAACAAACCTCAACAAATTTAAAAGAACTGAAATCACACAAAGTATGTTTGACTATAATAGAAACAAACTAGAAATCAGCAACAGACAATAGGAAAAAATAAGGGAGTTTCTGTGAATTTTTTCATCAATGACACATGAGGCAGTGCAGAAAGAAGAGGAGGAAGGCATGAAATATATCCATTTAACAATGATTGGTGCCCATTGTGGGCTACATGTTGTTCTAAACACTGAGACTTAAAGGAGTAAACCCAACAGAGAACAAAATCTGCAACCACGATCCTTAAATGGCAGGCGTTGGGGGTGGGGAGGAAGACAAAAATGTAAGATGTCAGGCATGATAAGTGTTAAGAAGAATAAACAGAGGTTCCTTTAGGAATAAAGATTAACAGTAGGAAGGACCTCCTTATACTGGATGGAAAAGCTTCTTCTCTAAGTTGGCATGTGAGCAGAAACTTGATGCCAATGAGGAAGTGAGCCTTGTCAACTTCTGAGGGAACAGCAATCTAGGCAGAGTGAACAGAAACTGCAAAGGCTCAGAGGCTGATGCCTGTCTGGCACATTCAAGGACCAGCAGGGACAAGAGTGAAGGCAGTGAGGGAAGAGCAGTGAGAGAGAGTGGTAGATGAGATCAGGAAGGCAGAAGAGATCAGAGGTCATGGGAGGGGCTGAAGGGCAAACCACACAATTTGCAAGTCACATGTCACTGTAGGAAACAGGATTCTGGATCTTACCGCAAATGATACATGAGCCTCTGGAAAGCTCGGAGCAGTAGAGTCTGTTTATGTTTTGAGTGAATCACCCTGGATACTACGTGGACTACACATTAGAATAAGTGTGGACAGGGCAGAGCAGAGACCAGTCGGGGGTTGCTGCAATCAAGTGGGTGATGGTTATTAGGAATAGGAATGGCTGCAGTGAAGACAGTGAGAGTGGTCAAACCCAGGATACACACTGCAGGTTAGAAGACAGATTTGCTAATGACTGTGGGCTGGTAAGGGAGGAAAAAAGAGGACTCAAGAATGACTTGAAGGTTTTTGCCTTGAGCAACAGGTAGAACAAATTCACCACTTAACAAGACAGGGAAGACTTGGGAGGAAGCAGGTTGAGGTGTGGGTGTACATGTGTGGCGGCAAATCAAGACTTCAATTTGGAGCATATTAAAGTTTTTTCTCTGAATCCAGGATTCAATCGTGATGAGCATGTTAACTGCGGGACGCCTACTGGACATCCGTGTGGATATGTCAAGAAGATAATAGAACAGATGTGTCTGAAAACCAGGAATAAGGCTGGACTTGATGACAGATGTTTTGCAGTGAGAAAGTGAATTAATTACTGGAAAAGCATAGGTGGACTGGGAGTCCACTTGAGATTGATGGTTATAAATTTAAAATGAAATCAGTCAGCCTAGTTGTGATTTTCTTTAGCAATATTCAGCTGAGTGGGCAGAGACACTCAGTGAAAGTCGACAGCTGGGTTTAATGGTTAGGAAAGTAGGTTAGGATGTGGAGACAAGGAATTTGAAGGTATTCACAATGGCAACGAAGGAGCACTTGTTCTATTCTGGGTAAGAAAAGCAAAGAGAGAAGGGGACATACATTGTTCTAAGTCTATGACACAAAACTGAAATATTATTTAATAAATATTAAATTTGTCTTATTGAATATTTGCTTCTGGCAAAAAGGTCACCCTGTACCTTTTCTAGGAAAAGAAAATCAGTCATTGTTAATAAATATTTATCAGCTGTTTCCTATGCAGGGAACAGTGTGCTTAGTGAAAGGATACAAAGAAATATTAAGAACCCACCTTCCAGAAGTATAGCTGAGAGGGAACTGAGAGGTCATAATCGACCACTCCCATTTTACAAAGGTAGAAGTCAAGTTTTATTAACTTAACCAAAATCACCAAGCTTGTTCCGGACAGAGCCAAGACCAGAACTTCCAGCCCAGCACTATCCATCTCAGCCTCCAAAATGACACCAGAAAATTTCCGGGAAAATGTACAAAAATTCGCCTTGGGAAATGATCACTGGGGTGGAGAAGTTTTCTACTTTTCACTTCAGTGCTGCTGGAATTTTCTGCCATAAGCACGCACTACTCTAATAATATAACAGAACTGTTACAGTGAAGTTAATTAAGGAAAAAAGAAGCAGTATGCGCATGACAACCAAAATTGGACACTTTAAATTTTTTATCCACTGATTATCTTTAAACTCAAGGCACGTTTGCATTTTCGAGAAAATGTAAAGCACACCACTACTTAACAACCATGTGCAAATGATGCCATTTGGTGGATGACACCAGTATACTGCCAAGATCACCGTGAAGGTCTGCTGATAACTCTCAGCGGAATATACAAGCAAAAATGCCATTGCTCCTGGGCGGAAGTAAGGGGAAGAACAGATTACTCTGTCACACACTGCATTCAAATGTGAGTTTCGTATAGTCAGAGGCTCCTTATATAACCTTTCCACTTGCTATCTGGGCCACCATAAAATGCATCCCTAGAATCTGTTAAACAAAAATATTCTTTGCAACTTTGTTTTCTTGTATGAAATGTCTTTTCCCTAATATTCACAAGATGTGGGAAAAGTCAGCTGCTTTATAGGGTGGTTATTCTAGTGAATTAAGACTTTTAAGTAGCTTATTTCAGTTTCTTGGGATAGCTTATGACCTCAGATATCTTCCTCAATGCAATGCCTCCAACATTACGTAGACGAATGTGCACAGAAAGAAAACACAACCTGAACAAATAAAGCAACGGCCACACGGTGCCCAGCGCCTATGGGAAAAGAGACCTGCTTAGTTGGTTTTGTTGACAAAAAGGAAAAAGAATAAAGGAGCACCAATCGCCCAGCTGACTATTCTCCTCTCCACCCCACCCGACTCCAAAGTAGTAAGAGTGAAACAACCCTGCTGAGGGTCCCCAGACAGCCTAGGCCGGACAGCGATATGACACTGAATTCTTCGTTCAGTGAATGACTCCTTTTTTTGGGATGCTAGGCATGTTCTGACTCCAGAAGTCACTGAATTTAACCTGGCTTTCAAATTATCATTTAAATAAGAAAGGCTGAAACAACTAAGTCCTACTGTACAGCACAGGGAACAATATTCAGTATCTTGTAATAGCCTATAACGAAAAGTAGGAAGAGGAATATACATTTACTTATGCATACCTGAATCACTATGTTGTACACCAGAAACTAACACAATACTGTAAACTGATTATACTTCAATGAAAACGATAAATATGATTTTAAAAATAAATAAATAAGGTTATAACTCTTTGCAGTTCTTACATCAAAAACTGCCTCTCTTCTTAAGGGTCAAGGGTTGGTGAACTATGGCCAGGAGGCCAAATCCTCCAGGTTAAAAAAGTAAAGGTTTGGGGGGAGGATATAGCTCAGTGGTAGTGCATGCTCAAGGTCTTGGGTTCAATCTCCAGTCCCTCCACTAAACAAACAAGTAAGTAAACCTAATTACCTCCCCCATCGCCCCCCCAAAACAAAACCGAAAATACATAAAAAATAAGTTTTATTGGAACTCAGCTGTGCTCACTGGTTTCCACATCTACCGCCGCCTTCACATTAGAGCTGAGTGGTTGTAACAGAGACGCAACCGCCGGCAAAGCCCAAATGTTGACCACCTGGCCCTCCCCAGGGAAAGCTTGCAGGCTCATTTTACTGAGTGTTGATTCCTCTCCCTCACCTGCTCAAAGGCTCCTTCACAACCCACCTCTACCTATTTCTCAGGACTTACTTCCCAACACTGTTTTCCCTCGTTAGCTTTGTTTCAACCACAGAGAACTACTCGCAGTTCCCCTAAATCGGCCTGCTCCTGCTGAACACAGAACCTACATCCTTGCAACTCCCTGCCCCGAACGTCACCCTCCCCTCGCCAAGCTAACCTCAACAGGTCCCTAAAACTTCAGCTGTCATCTCCTCCTCCCAGGCAGTCTTCCAGGATGCCCGCCCCTCTGCTGCCAGCATGACTGAGCACCCGCGCGGTAACTTGTAGTCAGCCTCCCCTACCAGCTCTGCGACAGCAGTTCTTTCTTTCGTTTCTTACTCTTGTTCCTAACCAGCGGCTGACACCGTTAAGTGCTTGATACTTGCTGGTTCAATTTCTGAATAAATTCTTGCAGGCATCAAATGGCTTGTGTAGCACTGGATATTTAGGCTGGAAATGTAAACTGCGATGGCGAGGGCTTGATGCCGTAAGCCAGGACCAAAACATGAGAGGAGGAGGTGAAGCAGCCTACTCAAACACCGCTGCTCTGGAAAAGTCAAGGAACGAACCACCTGGCGGGACTGCTTTTCCCAGCTTCTCCTGCACAGCTAACCATGTCTGACTGTGGCCAACGTGGGGCAGGTCTGAAGCATCATCCCAGCGAGCAGAGAGCTCGCATTTCACACCCTTCAGTGCACCCCGTGAGCTCTCGTACCCCCGGAGTGGAGTTCTCCGTCTGCGCCCCGAGCGTGCGCGTTGGGCCGCGCGTCTCGGAGGACCCCCGGGTGCCGGGGGCGGCTCCGGGGGACACCGGTTTGCGGGGCGAGGTTCCGGGCGGCCTGCGTCTGGGCCCCGCGCGCCTCCCCCACGCCGGGGCGCCCCCGGCCTCCCCGCGCCCTCGCCCGCCCGCCGCCCTGTTCTGGTCTCCCTGACTCCCACCCCGGCGGCTCTCACCTCCGTCCCAGACTCAGCCCTCTGGAAGTCACTACACATAGCCCTGAAGGCTCGGCGCGCCAGTCACTCAACCTTCCCGCCCGCAGCGCCATTTACCGGGCGGCGTCGGCTCCACAGCCAGTCAGAGGCGCCGACCCGCTGACCCTGGCGCGAGCACGCGCACTGCGCCCGCCGTCGGAGGCATGCGCACTAGGTTGGGCCCGCCCCGCTCTGCTGACGTCACGCCCCGTCTCCCAGGAGACGGGAGACAGCTGGTGATTTTATTTTCGCCTCTCTCTCAATTTGTTTGTATTAGGTAAAACTAGCAGCATGTACTTTAAAAAAAGAAGTATTAACAGAACATTTACTGAGCAAGCGGGCCTCTTTGTTCACTCTTGGGTTAAAAGCCTTTGGCTGTGCGTGTGAGTCATGGTGACTTCTGAAAAAAGAAACGAGTACACTCAATTTAAACGAACTTATCGAGCAGATTTATCAAGTTCTTTCTGGAGGTAGAAGAATTCTATTACTGTTTGTTACCGGATGTCTATCCATTAAGATAGATATTAGGTGGATAGTTGATGAATATTGAGTTATTGCAATATTTGAGACCTTGTGCCAGGTTCTGGGAACAGAACAAAGAGTAAGAGACATGCCTGAATGGAGTTACAGCCTATTAAGTCACTTACTGGGATGTGTTTTTTAAAAACTTTACTTTCCAGCAGATGTATCTGTTGTTTAGTTGGGCAAAACTGAGGTGGGCTCTCTTTTTGGTCTCTTTTTCTTATCCTTACACTTGCATCTATGTAAGTAAGAAATAATTATAATATTTGTAATGATGGTTAACACCTGTAGTGCTTAGTATGTGCCAGGCACTGTCCTCAGGGCTTTGTATGAAATAACCCATTTAATCCTCATAGTTCTATGAGGTAGGTATTGTTATTATCCCCATTTTATAGGTGAGGAAACTGAGGCGCAATTTTGGCCCACATTACTGTGCTGTAATGATTGTAGTGGGTCAACACATTAATGAAAAATAGGAAGCAAAGACCCTGAATACAGACAGTTCTTCAAAGAAACTTGGCTATGAAGGAAGAAAGTAATATAATACATAGAAAAAATATACAGGATCAAGGAAGAGTCTTTAACAAGAGAAGGCAAAGCCTAGGGCATGTTTAAATGCTGGTAGGAAAGAGCAGGTGGAGACTTAATGGTTAAAGACACCATCTGAGAAAGGTTACTTGATGGAGTTGGACCTGAGGAGGAAGAAGAGTGGAGGTATAAGAAGCAGCTTTAGATGGGGGAGGGCATCTCGTCCAGAGACAAGGAGTCAAGAGTGGGTGTAGATGCAGACACGGTTTTGGGTAGGGAGCTCAAAGAGTTTGAGAAGTTTGAGCCTGAGGGCTTATGTTTCTTCTTTGAAGTGCTTACGCAAGGTAGTAGAAATCCAAGTTGAATTCCTCTTGTGAAAATTAAAAGAGCACCCACATCAAGTACCCAAACACATATTACCCACCTTGGTCCATTCGAGTACACAGAGCAGTGGGTGATGGACCCAAGTACCACACCACCACAGAGTATGGACATTTTCCTGTAGCACTTGTTGTCTGTAACCACATTTCATATTCCGCATATAGTGGTACTATTCTTTTTTTGCACAGAGCTCTTCTCCCAGAGTTACAATGTTCTTGAATTCCAAGGTGAATTTTCTAACTCAGGTGGGTTTTGATGTCAGATACACCTAGAATTTTAAACCTGGTTCAGTCACTTATTACCACGATATGGATAACTTACCCCTCTGGACCATAGTTAGTACAGTGCTGTGATGACTGAGTGAAATGATGTTCTTAAAACAGGTAGCCCAGGACCTGGTACAAAATATGGATTCCCTTCCTACCTTCCTGGCTTTCTTAGATCATCATTTAACAAAGCACCAAAGATACAATAAGCACTCAGTAGATCTCTCTTGTTCACCATGATGACATTGATAGGGGCAGATAAAGATACGGGCCTGCCTGGCAGTTGTTCAGGGTGGTAGAGTCCTAAAACTAGTACTAAAATGCCACAGCAACATGAGATGGAAAAACTATTTCTGTTTCAACTCTTTCCAAAGAGAAGAACACTGTATGTTGTTAGGAGGAAAAGGCACTTGGAAAGAGGGTGAAAGATATCACTTACATATGGAATCTAAAAACATGACACAAACGAACTTATTTACAAAACAGAAACAGACTCACAGACATAGAAAACAAACTTATGGTTACCAGAGGGCAAGGGGGATGGAGGGATAAATTGGGAGTTTGGGATTTACAGAGACTAACTGCTATATATAAAATAGATAAACAACAAGGTACTACAGCACAGCACAGGGAACTTTATTCAATCTCTTGTAATAGCCTATAATGAAAAAGAATATGAAAAAGAATATATATGCATAACTGAATCACTAAGCTGTACACCAAAAATTAATGCAATGTTGTAAACTGACTATAATTTAAAAATATATATAATACATATATATATATATATATATATATATATATACCTACAAAGAAAGAGGATGAAAGAGACACCAGAAAAGACATGCCTGAGCAACAACAGTTACCATGTGCAGGGTTAGAGGACTGTGATAGAAGGTACAGTGAACAAACTGGTGCATTCCCGCCACCGGTGTTCACCTACCCTGCCTTCCCCCCGTCTGCTCCCACACATGGAAGCAGGATGCTGAATCTCTAAAAATAGACAAATGTTTTTAATGTGTCAAATTATCTTATTTGCTCCCCTACCCAAGTCTGTAAATCTTAATCCAGTTATGATGGCATCGATGAAGATGATACGTCAGCTGTAACCCCTTTTGTACTGGGGTCCTGCATTTCCTCTCTTAGAAAAGTAAAGTCTATTTTTTTTTAATTCTGCAAGATGTCAAAGTCATTGTACAGTGACCAAAGCACAGCCCTGCGTACTGCCTGTTATAAAAGATTTGGATTCCCTAAACTGAAGATTGCTCCTGTAATGCAACCCACTCCACGTGCAGGTGTTTCCTTCCCCTTTTCCCATGGCTCTGTGGCTCCTGGGGCTCTGAAAGGCAGTGCAAGGAAATGTTGATATTCTGGCTGCTGCTATTGCTATGAGTAACAAAAATCTTTTGTTTCCGACTTGGACTTTTGTGTGGTCTGTCACCATTCATGAAATTGTGGTAGGCTGACTTGTTAGCTTGCATGAAGAGCAAAACCCCAGGCTCTTTATAGTTCTTGACAACCCACACCAAACAGTCCATAACAGGATAAATGAAAGGTTTTGAGTGAACAAAGCAGAAGCTCAGAGAAGCAGGAATATAATTGTAATTGAGGAAGGCAGGAAGAGTATTTAAAAATGGTGGCCCAGGGCAGCCAATATAGGCGAGCATGCCTTTCCTTCTGACTTTAAGACCTTTCATGCCTTGTTAGACTTTCTTGACAAAGTTTTGGGTCTAACTTTTAAACTACAAATTTAGACCTGGAATGTTAATGCCCCCTTTAAGTTCAAAGAGGCTAGAATCTGGACCTAGTAGCTTTGGCCATTCGTATCAAGATGACGAACTATTTCCTGGAATGAAAAGCTTTATGAAAAGATATATATATTTATTTTTTCACTCATCTCTTCTTTAAAAAACCTAGGGAATGTCATGTATTTGCAAAATATTCTTGTAGGTAACACTGAAGTTGCTCATTGTATAAATTAGAATGTTTTTGGTTGCCAGTCACAGAGCACCCAGCTCTTATTGATTTAAATAATAAATGGGATTTATTGGGTCATGCAGATGGAAGTGCAGAGGTGAGACAGGCTTCAAGGTTAGTTTATTGAGAGGCTCAATTAGGCAAACACATACCTATTTTCTTTATTTATTAAAAAATTTTTTTTGGTGGGGGAGGCAATTAGGTATTTATTTATTTATTTATTTATTTATTTATTTATTTATTTATTTATTGAATGGTGCTGGGGATGAAACCCAGGACCTCCTGCATGCTAAGAACGCATTCTACCACTGAGCTATACCTTCCCCACCTAATTTCTTTTTTCTCTTGCCCGATTTACGTTTTCTACCTTGGTCCTCATAGTGTGGTATGTTCACACCTAGAACATTTACAGAATCAGGGAATCAGGTTGAGTTGGTTAAGAAATAGACTCTCAGACATAGAAAACAAACTATGGTTACCAAAGGGGGAAGGGCAGGGAGGGGTAAATTAGGAGCTGGGGATTATCAGATACACCTACTATATATATAAAATAGGTAAACAACAAGGACGTACTGTAGAGCACAGGAACTGTATTCAGTTTCTTATAATAAACTATAATGGAAAAGAATCTGAAAAAAAATATACATATGTATAACTGAATCGCTTTGCTGTGCACCTGACACTAACACTGTACATCAGCTACATTTCAATACAAAATAAATTTTAAAAAAAGGTTGGGCTGCTTAGCTGAGGCCAGAGCCATATGACCCACTCCTAGATCCAGGGGTGAAGGCATCTTTCAAAGTGCAGAGGCTCTGGGGGAAGGCACGGGTGGTGTAAACAAAGACAACAGCACAGCGAGCCCTCAGGACAAGTGGAAGGGGTGCTGCTGGGAGGCAGGCTCTAGCTCCTTGTATTTATTATACGTCACATATACTCACTGCACATTATATACACATTATGTCCTATGAAGACCCGTGTGTACAAAGCGCAAATCTAGGTCATCCCCCGTTCCTCTTGCTTCCCTCCAACACAGGAGGAAATCAATATTCAAGAAAGCAAGCTTTACCACTGAACAGCTGCTGTGCGCTAAACGAGTTTCTTGGTCCTCACACTGTTTGTGATGAAGATTACAAGTCAGCTGAACTGGTTTTGTCCATTAAGGGCTCACCTGTTTGTGTGGACTGTCTTGTACAATGTGATTTTGAAAAGACTTCAGTTGTAATGCCCCAGAGACAGCATTTCTCTTTGAAAAGAATGTTTGAGGCACTCTCATAATTTTCTGGTAGAAATGCAAATATGTACCGTCTTGGGGGGGGATTTGGCAATGTCTAATAAAACTACACATTTATTCACTTGTTGACACAGCAACCCTGCTTCTAGGAATTTATCCTCAAGTCGTACCTCCAAAGCCCACTCCTAGGTATATATCCATGAAGTCCATTTAAATAGATTTTAAATATGGATATTTAAATAATTTTAAATATGGAGAAATTATTTTTAAATGTTATATTTAAATTTTAAATTTGGATATTTGAATATTCAAATAGGTGTTTAAATATCCATATTTAAATATGGGTGTTTAAATATGGATATATTTTTCTTCTTTTTTTGTTTTTTTTCTAAATATGGATACTTGGATATCCATATTGAAAATCTAAAATCCATAATCAACTCTGTACGATCCTGCATATGCTTCTTAACTCCCCTGAGATGATAACCTTTGTTTCTTTCTCGCGAAGTGAGGGACTTGGACTAGATGTTAGCTCCCATTTATGGAAAGTCAACTGTGTCTCAGACACTCTGCTCGTTGTTTTACATGTAGAACTTCCAACCCTTCCCTGCCAGGTATTTATCATACACTCATTTTATAGGTGAGGACTTTGAGGCTCAGAGAGGTTTAGTGAGCATACATTCCTCCAGCTAGGAAGAACTCAGGTCCGCCTGATCGTAAAACCTGCTGTCTTCCTAACACGTTTCCAGATGATGCAAAAGATCTAAGGCCTCTTAAAACCTGAGATTCTGAGATTCTTTATCAAGAAGCAAGAAGATGGGAACTGACGTATCCACTTAGGTGCTGGTAACTCATACGCTTTAGGGTCCCTTTCTTATGGGAATTAAACAGCTGACTGAGTATCACGCTCCCTTACCCTGAAGTCATTTTCAGCTCAACCTCTTTTTGATGTACTTGGGCTTAGTCAGTTGTACTTTTCAGTTTGTGAGCAGGTATCTGTCTGCTCCTGCAAAGCCCTGCTCTTGTTTCATTTATTTGTTTATTCCCTTTTAGCGCCATTTCTTACTCCCCAGCTCGCCCCTGCATGGACAATTAATCTAATGTGTCTGTGTACCTGAGTTTGTAGGTTCCTTGCCAAATGAGTAGTTTTGTTTTGAATGTGAGTGTATTTGTAATGTACATAAGTCATTGTGCTCATTCGGTGTGCTGGCTGGTATCCTTGACTCTCAAATTCATCTCTTGATCTTTCCCTGCTTTGCTTTGTATCACAGGGCAGTGCGGAGTGGAGCTGGGTGGGGAGGTGGACTGATCTCTGCAGACTGCACTGTCAGGTTCCCTGGTTGGCTTCTGGTAGAGTTCAGCCAGTGAAAAGCACGGAGCGGGGGGGGAGACTGGAAGATGGAGGGAGAATTGGTGTATGCTTCTCCATCTCTCTTTTTTAGGGTCTCCTACAGCAGCTGTGTCTTCTCCATAGCTCCAATTCCCTCTCAACAACCCTGCCACGGGTCCAACTTCTGCCAAAGGACTTCAGCCATTGGATTGAGGTCCCATCACTTCATCCCTTTGCCCCTCCAACCTCACGGGGTGTTGCTGCCTTCCTCCTGTTGTGAATGCCTAGGCTGTTTCACCTGTGCCCTGTTTGGTCATCCAAATATTTCACCACCTAGGTAACCAATTCCCTATATTAAATTCCCTCTCTGTTTTAAAACGCTTAAAGTGTTTTCTGTGTTCCTGGTTAAATCTCTAGCAAATACATTTGGTTTTTCCCTTTTTTTGTGCAACACCGTATTTGGAAGTCTATCTCTGTTCTTACGTGTATGTGTGGCTCTCTGACTGTTGCACAGTAAACTTCACTGTATCCACCACATTTTTCTTAACCATCTCCAACTCCTGCTCCCACACACAGCACCTGATGAGTTCTCGTGTGTGTGTTCCCTCGTGGATCTTTCGTGAGAATTTTTCTGCAATAAATACTCTAGGATGGGACGGCTGGGTCATAAAGTAAATCCATGCTTAACTTGCCAAACTTCTGTCAGATTGGTCGAGAAAAGTTACTCTTTCCCCATGTCCCCAACTCTTCATGTCATCCAACCTTCCAGTTTTTGCCTTTCCCGATTTAATTTCATAATAATACTAGCATCGGAGAACAGCACTAACTAGCAATTGTTAAGCGCTTTCCTAGACGCCAGGCACTTCACGTAGTTTCATCCTTTGCCCTTATCCCAGTTCCATGGGTAGGTGCCAGATGAATGAACAAAGGATCAGAGAGATCACATTACACCTGTATGAACCTTGAAAAAATTTATGTGAAGTGAAAGAAGCCACAAAGGATTACATATTGTGTAATTCCATTTATACGAAATTTCCAGAGTAGGTGAATGTAGAGACAGAAAGTAGGTTATTGTTTGCCTAGGGCTGGAAGATGTGGGAGGGTTGAGAGGCTGTTGGGTACAGGATTTCCTTTTGGGGTAATGAAAATGTTCTAAAATTGATTATGAGAACGATGCACAATTTTTAAATATGCTAAAAAGCCATTTAATTACACACTATATAACATATGAGTTACATTTCAGGAAAGCTGTTAAAAAAGTTATGAAATTATAACTTTAGAGAAATGGGAGTTGGGAATGGAGTAGGATGACATTATCCTCTTATTTAAAAAAAATAACACTTTAATTATTTTTACACACAATTATGCACACTTCAGCTCATACCAGAAGAAATTTTTATTCCTCAGAGACAGCTTTCTTACTTGAATGTCTTTTTTGGGGTCTATGGGATGGGGTTTCCAATTCCCTTGTCCTTTTTCCTTTTTATTTATATTTACAGACATGTATGAATAAGAGTTGTTATAATAAAAACCTATGCTATAGGTGAGGATGGAAACAGTAGATAGAATTCTCCCATCTTTGTGAGATTGAAAAAAAAATTCAAAAGAAGTTGTAAGATAACTATCCAGACTGAATCTGAATAATCAGTTCAACGCAGCAGCTCTCAGAATCTGGGGGCTGAGGAGCCTTTTACATTCTTGAAAATGAAGGTCCCCAAAGAGCTTTTGTTAATGTGAATCATATCTCTTGAGATTTACTGGAGTACAAATTAAATGGGGAAATTAAAAACATGTATTTATTCAATCCATTACATGTCAATGTATTTTATTAAAAAAACTATTTTCTAAACTAAAAAATTTGTGAGAGGATTAGCATTGTTTCACATTTTTGCAAATCTCTTTAGTGGTTGACTTAATCGAGTGACACCTAGGATCTCATTCCTGCTTCTGAATTCAATCTGTTGTGCTGTGGACACAGGGCAAACACCAGCACAACGGAAAAGGAGGACGGCATCTTAGTACTTTCAGGAAGTAGTTTTGCTCTCTGGAAGGTCGTGGGGCTCCTCAGGGGTCTTAGATCATACTATGGAAATCGGGGGTTTAGTGTTCACTAAAATTCCTGATAGCAGTTCTTTTGACTAGATTTCACATTTCATTTTAATAGAATCATTATTTAGTAATTACATTTCAAAATAGAGTGCACAGATGCACAGGTATATGTACAAAGATTAAGCACTAAAGCTGGCACCTCAAAACTAAACATTTACTTTTGCTACATGAAAATATGGAAACCATTTTAGCACAGAATAAACAACAAGGTGTGTATAGCACAGGGAACTACATTCAGTGGCTTATTGTAACCTGTAATGAAAAAGAATATATGTATGTATGACTGAATCCCTATAGTGTACACCAGAAACTAACACAACACTGTAAATCACCTAAACTTCAGTTTTAAAAAGGTTATAGATAAACAACAAGTTTCTGCTGTACAGCATAGGGAACTATATTCAATATCTTATAGTAATTTATGGTGAAAAAGAATATGAAAACGAATATATGTATGTTCCTATGTGACTGAAGTATTGTGCTGTACACCAGAAATTGACACAACATTGTAAACTGACTATAGTTCAATAAAAATATTTTTAAAATAAAATTAAAAATTAAAAGGCTAAAAAATAATTTAAAAAAAAGAAGAGAAAATGTGGAAACCATTCTAGTCAGGGAGGAGGAATGGCTAGCAGAAAAAGAAAATCCCTCTCGATGACCTGGTGGCTTGCAGTCAACAACGCCACGTGCAGAGCACGCTGCACTGCTCCTCGACTTTGGGTGCACTCTCTGGTAGAAGCCCAGAATGAGGCTAGAATGTGTTACCAATGGTTTTCAGTCCTTATGGGAGAGGCTGAAAGTACATCAGGAGAGAAGTAGGTTTCAGCCCAGGCCAGTTCAGCTGTTGGTAATACAGGAGCAAGAATAGCAGTCATGCTCATCCCAGTAATTCTTGGGACACAGCAACAGGGTCTAAATGAATCCATATTGTTGTACCATGTGACATGGCCATGTGCAGACCTGGGCACTAAACAAAGTGAACTTTAAACACAGGAGTATGGAAAATTATCTTATAAGGTCACTGAGTTTCAGGTATATAAAATTCATGATATGAATGAGGAAATAAGGGGGTACACTTTGCTCCAAAAACTCACATATATTAAAAGAGAGAGGAGAGGGGAAGGTATTGCTCAGTGGTACAGTGTGTGCTTAACATGCATGAGGTCCTGGGTTCAATCCCCAGTACTGCCATCTATCAATAAACCAATAAACCTAATTACCTCCCTCTCTTCCCAAAATTAATAAATTAATTAAAAGACAAAAATTAGTGAGGACATAAGAGATTTAACCTATCTTCACAAAAGTCCATATTCAACAAAATCAAAGACTGCATATGGAACATTTTGAAAAGTGGACAAATTATGTCAGAAATTAACCTTAATAAATGCCAGAAATTTAATACCATACATACCATGTTCTCTGATTACAATTCAATTTAAAAAAAGAGAGAGAGCGCAAGCGAGAACTTGCACTTTCTGTCCAAAACTCATAGACCTAGTGGAGAAACACACATTTTAGGAGGGAAATGGTGGGAAGCATTTGAAAAAGCAGAAATGGGAAGGTGGTGTACAGGAGGTTTGTTATAGGGAGAGCAGACCTCAGTCCACCAGACAATGTGGAGAAAATGAGTTATGCTTTCCCAAAATGAGATGTAAAACCAACACAAGAAACATAAGGAGGACTGAACTGTCTGTTCCTTGATGAAAATCTCATACTGTTGAAAGCAGAGCATCAGATATGCCCTTAACTTTTTTGGTTGGAAATTAAACTGTTCAAATTCAAATGTTATGAGACAAGAGCTGCTGTTGTGAGCTTAGTTCTGACCACGTGGGAAGGCGGCAGTGGGAAATGACCTTGTTATCTTAGAGGAAACATGGGGTCCAGTCCGATATGTCCTAAACCTAAGAATAGTAGAATTTCCGAGGAGGAATAAAAAGATATAACCCTGTGGGTGGACAATTTAAAAGAGAACAAGGCCAAAGGAAGACATCTCTAAAAATAAGCTCCTTCTATCATGCAATTGTCCTAGACATACTCTATTTTTATTAAACCAAGCATTTAGTAGTTGGTGAATAAAATAGAGAAATAACAGCTGACTGATAAAACAGACACACTCCTGTCAAATCTTTATCCCTGGAAGGCTGAAAAGAGCTCCATCAATACCCAGAGACCTAACAATTCCCGCATTAGAGTCCGTCCTCAGAAATCCCAGCCCAGGTACGTGGATCTGTGCAAGGCTAGGTATGAGAGCTTTCTTTGTCTGTAACAGAGGCAAAGTAAAATAATACAAGTGTCTGTAAAGAGGTGGTTAGTTTAATAAATTGTGAAGAGTCCGTCTTTAGTGGAAGGTAGTTCCGTAAGTGGATGTGAGAGAAATGAAGACAATACTGTTCAGTTGAAAAGCAAAAGGTGGGTGGAGAGGAGGGCATAGCTGAGTGGTAGAGTGTGTGCTTTGGGTTCACAAAGTCCTGGGTTCAATCCCCAGTACCTCCATTAAAATCAATCAATAAAAATAAATACATAAACTGAATTACCTCCCCTCCCCCCCCCACCAAAAAAAAGAGTGTAGCGGAAGTGACGCTGTACCAGCCTATGAGAGGATGGCAGCTTCCACTCCCCACCGGCCCACCTCCAGAGAAATGCGAGGCGGAGCACCGTGTGAGCTGCGAAGCTGAGGCGGCTCTTAGCCACAGAGGGAGAGCCTGGGAGGGGCGAAAGGAGGGGAGGGAGCCGCGGTGCCTGCGGAGGAACCCAGAGCTACTGAAGGCAGAGAGATGGGAAGAACGTGGGTCCTGAGTGACATCATGAACCACTGGAATTAGCTCACCTGAATCCAGATGTCAAATTTCTGTTACATAAACCAAGCCAAGTTAAGTCTGCTTTGCTTTTATTTGTAAGAAAAATAAATAAATAAATAAAACAAACAAAAAAACTTAACACACACACCACATTGTCCATGCCCTTTTTGTCTCATAATTTTTTTCTCTTTTTTCTTTTTTTAGTCAGTTTACAATGTATACTGACTAAATGTATACAATGTATACAACTGTATACAGTTTACAAAGTATAGTCAGTTTACAATGTTGCATCAATTTCTGATGTACAGCATAATAGTTCAGTCATACACGAAGATACATATACTCCTTTTCATATTCTTTTTCATTATAACTTACTACAAAGTATTGAATAAAATCCCCTGTGCGATACAGTAGAAACTTGTTTATCCACGCCCTTTTTATTTGGCTGATATATTTTAGCCTGACCTGGTTAGAAGAAGAGAAAGGCATTTCAGGTGCCCCAAGGCACTCCAAGCCTTTCGCTTGCACGTTCAGCTGTATAATGGTAGGTCTCTACCTTAAGGGCAGGAGCAGTGATTTCTTTGAAACTCACTACCAGGCCCACCTCTGGGAATCTGAATCCTACTGTTCTATTAGTTCACTCTGTACTACTTTTCAGTTATTGCTTAGAGAGCATCCATGAAAATGTGTGAGAACCCAGGTTTGAAAATGTATGTGTAACTTTTTGGATCAGCTCTGACTTCTAAAGTTCTTGGAAATCTCCACTCCTATCTGTACAACTAGAAAAAATGCTGAATAAGTTGCAAGTCAATAACTTCTCCTGGACTCATGAAAGAACTAACCCATCAGAGTTAGTCACTCTGAAATCTGGAGAAACGGGTGCAGTCAGAGCCCCAGCTGAGATCTGCTTACCTGGAGCAGAAGCTGCCAGAACCAGGAACCGGCAGGAACACTGACACGGCGATTTTGATGAAGTGCTGGAGGCCGGGGGTGGACTAGTTTGAGAACAAGAAACCACCAGAGAGAGGGTATAGCTCAGTGGTAGACTGTGTGCTTAGCATGCATGAGGTCCTGGGTTCAATCCCCAGTACCACCATTAAAATAAATAAGTAAGACAAAGTTAGTAAACCTAATTAGCACCCTCCCCCAAAAAAGTGGGGGAAAAAAGTTGAAAAAAAAAAGAAACTCCAGGGGGCTGTAGTCTTAGGGGACCCCTACACTTTTTTGGGGTTTCGCCTACAGGAATCCCACTAGGTTCTCATACTGAAAACAAAGAAAGATCCCTTTGCGTCACCAGCAGGGGGAGGGGAAAAGCAACCACTGTGAAATAGCATTCTCCACTACAAAGGCTGACCCTCCAGGGTAACAGGCTTTACCAGAGCCGTATCCAACCTTGGGAAGGGGCCTTTCCCATTTCCAGGCTCCAAGCTCTGCCAGGCTTCCTGTCTCACAAAGTAGTGGGAAGCCAAAAAAGATTTACCAACATAGGTTTACTAAAAGTCTAGTATTTAATCCTAAGTCTATAGAAATCTCCCCCTTTCCTGGCATCCTACCACCATGTATGTCCATAGGCTTCAGTACAACACAGTAGAAACAGCTGAAAGAGCTGCGAGTAACACACCTTAAGAAGGAGTCTCCAAGGAAACCCGAAGCCACCAGGGGAGACAAAATTAAAGGCACTAGAGGAAACTGAGGACTCAGTCATGTATGATTATGGCAAGCAACTAAACACAGCCAATCCTTAGCCAGATCAACATAAAACCTCAGGCTACAGGCCTATTAACCATAGTTCCTATTACCCACTATGTCATGTGTAGCTTTCACTAAAAAAGCACAAGGCATACTAAAAGGCAAGGAAAAAACCCCTCAAGGTTGGAAGACCCCAGGAAGGAATGTAGACTATGACAAAAGACCCTAACCGAATTACAAAGGTATAAAACATCCTCACTGAAGGGAATGGAGGAAACGGGCTGACCATAATAACTTTGGAAATGTCTATTAAGACTAAAGGCAAAGGGAATTGCACTTAAGTACTACAGGCTTGTTGATTAAGTCGTTTCCCACTGGGGCATGGGGTGTGGTACGTATACTGGAATTGAACAGTTAAGCAAATGGATGGCAGGTGGTGGGTGGCAGCCAGGTTTCTTACTGTGGGAGTGACGGATGTGGTAACGCATGGGAACTGGAGACATCAGTAAGAACTCATGTTTAGCTTAATGTAGATACAGATGGTAACATCCAGAAATCCATAGAGAGGGGGCAGGGTGTATGTCAAATGGTAAAGTTCATGCTTAGCATGCATGATAATATACATGAGGTCCTGGGTTCAATCCCCAGTACCTCCTCCAAAAATAAATGAATGAATGAATGAATAAATAAATAAATAAATAAGCCTAATTACCTCCTCCCAACAACAAAAACTCCAAAAAAAAAAAAAAAAAGAGAGAGAGAGAGAGAAGCAGAGAGACAGTGGGATTAGTATACTCACATATGAGGATCTGAAAGAAATGACTCTATAGTAGCAATGATCACCCATATCTTGGTTTGTGAATATCATTCTCCTGTAAAAGGAGCCAGGGTTCCTTGGAGGAATGGCTGATTCTGGGACTATTGTTAAAATGGTCACACTGCCCAAGGCAATCTACAGATTTAATGCTATCCCTATCAAATTACCCAGGACATATTTCAATGAACTAGAACAAATAATAAAAAAATTTATATGGAACCACAAAAGACTTAGAATTGCCAAAGCATTACTGAAGAGAAAGAAAGAGGCTGGAGGAATAACTCTCCCAGACTTCAGACAATACTATAGAGCTACAGTCATCAAGACAGCGTGGTATTGGTACAAAAACAGACATATGGACCAGTGGAACAGAATAGAGAGCCCAGAAATGAACCCACAAACTTTTGGTCAACTAATCTTTGACAAAGGAGGCAAGAGTATACAATGGAATAAAGACAGTCTCTTCAGCAAATGGTGTTGGGAAAACTGGACAGCAGCATGTAAATCAGTGAAGCTAGAACACTCCCTTACACCATATACAAAAATCAACTCAAAATAAATCAAAGACTTAAACATAAGACAAGATACAATAAAGCTCCTAGAAGAAAATACAGGCAAAACATTATCTCATATACATCTCAAAAATGTTCTCCTAGGGCAGCCTACCCAAGCAATAGAAATAAAAGCAAGAATAAACAAATGGGACCTAATGAAACTTACACGCTTCTGCACAGCAAAGGAAACTATAAGTAAAACAAAACGACAACCTACAGAAGGGGAGAGAATTTTTGCAAATGATGAAACCAACAAAGGCTTGATCTCCAGAATATATAAGCAGCTCATATGACATAATAAGAAAAAAACAAACAACCCAATCCAAAAATGGACAGAAGACCTAAACAAGCAATTCTCCAAGGAAGAAATACAAATGATCAATAGGCACATGAAAAAATGCTCAATATCACTAATTATCAGAGAAATGCAAGTCAAAACTATGATGAGGTATCACCTCAAACCAACCAGAATGGCCGTCATTCAAAAGTCCACAAATGACAAATGCTGGAGAGGCTGTCGAGAAAAGGGAACCCTCCTACACTGCTGGTGGGAATGCAGTTTGGTGCAGCCACTGTGGAAAACAGTATGGAGAGTCCTCAAAAAACTAGGAACAGACTTACCATATGACCCAGGGATCCCACTCCTGGGCTTGTATCCAGAAGGAACCCTACTTCAGGATGACACCTGCACCCCAATGTTCATAGCAGCACTATTTACAATAGCCAAGGCATGGAAATAGCCTAAATGTCCATCAACAGATGACTGGATAAAGAAGAAGTGGTATATTTATACAATGGAATACTGCTCAGCCATAAAAAACAACAACATAATGCCATTTGCAGCAACATGGATGTCCCTGGAGAATGTCATTCTAAGTGAAGTAAGCCAGAAAGAGAAGGAAAAAAAGAACATAAATACAAAACAGAAACAGACTCATAGACATAGAATACAAACTTGTGGTTGCCCGGGGGTGGAGGGTGGGAAGGGACAGACTGGGATTTCAAAATTTGTAGACACTGACAGACATATGCAGAATAGATAAACAAGATCATACTGTATAGCACAGGGAAATATATACAAGATCTTGTGGTAGCTCACAGCGAAAAAAAAATGTGACAATGAATGTATGTATGTTCATGTATAACTTAAAAATTGTGCTCTACACTGGAATTTGACACAACATTGTAAAATGACTATAACTCAATAAAAAATGTTAAAAAAGGCTAATTACCTCCCCTCAACAATAACAAAAAAATTAAAAAAAAAAAAGAGAGAGGGGCAGAGAGACAGTGGCATTAGTATACTCACATATGAGGATCTAAAAGAAATGACACTATAGTAGCAATGATCACACATATCTTGGTTTGTGAATCCCATTCTCCTGTAAAAGGAGCCAGGGTTCCATGGAGAAATGGTTGATTCTGGGACTAGAGCAGGAAACATACAAAATGAGCCTGGAGTGCTCTCTTCCTTGGCGCTACCTACGGAGGTGGCAGCCATCTCCTAGTCAGCATCACGGCTGCCCTCAGACCCCCTCATGAAACCCAAGATCGTCAAAAAGAGGACCATGAAGTTCATCCGGCACCAGTCAGACCAATATGTCAAAATTAAGTGGAACTGGTGGAAACCCAGAGGCATTGACAACAGGGCACGCTGGAGGTTCAAGGGCCAGATCCTGATGCCCAGCATCGGCTACGGGAGCAACAAGAAAACAAAGCACATGCTGCCCAGCGTCTTCTGCAATTTCCTGGTCCACAATGTCAAGGAGCTCGAAGTGCTGCTGATGTGCAACAAATCTTACTGCGCTGAGATTGCTCACAACGTCTCCTCCAAGAACCGCAAAGCCACTGTGGAGAGAGCAGCCCAGCTGGCCATTGGAGTCACCAGTCCCAACGCAGGCTGTGCAGAAAAGAAAACGAATAGACAGCCCGTGCATCTTGTATTCGTGTTAATAAAACCATAAAACTCAAAAAAAAAAAAAAAAGAGAGAGAGAGAGCCTGGAGCATATTGTTCTGCTAAAAGTAAGGTAGTTCTAGAAAGAAAGAAAGAAAGAAAGAAAGAAGAAAGAAGAAAGAAAGAAAGAAAGAAAGAAAGAAAGAAAGAAAGAAAGAAAGAAAGAAAGAAGGAAGAAGGAAGGAAGGAAGGAAGGAGAGAGAAAGAGAGAGAGAAGGAGGGACGGAGGGAGAAAGGAAAGAAAGAAAAAGAAAGAGAAAAAGAAAAAGAAAGAAAGAAAGAGAAAAAGAAAGAAAGAAAGAAAAGAAAAGAAGAAGAAAGAAAGAAAGAAAGAAAGAAAGAAAGAAAGAAAGAAAGGAAGGAAGGAAGGAAGGAAGGAAGGAAGGAAGGAAGGAAGGAGGAGAGAAAGAGAGAGAGAAGGAGGGATGGAGGGAGAAAGGAAAGAAAGAAAAAGAAAGAGAAAAAGAAAAAGAAAGAAAGAAAGAGAAAAAGAAAGAAAGAAAGAAAAGAAAGAAAGAAAGGAAGGAAGGAAGGAAGGAAGAAAGAAAGAAAGAAAGAAAGAAAGAAAGAAAGAAAGAAAGAAAGAAAGAAAGAAAGAAAGAAAGGAAGGAAGGAAGGAAGGAAGGAAGGAAGGAAGAAAGAAAGAAAGAAAGAAAGAAAGAAAGAAAGAAAGAAAGAAAGAAAGAAAGAAAGTCCTCACATCGATGGAGGTGTGCCAAAGGTACACCAGAGCCAACTAAAAGCACTCCCAATGGCCAAAACGAACAATTTGAATAATAACATAAATAAGGAGTACTGGATTATAACCCCAAGTATAAAATAAATATCCATGATCCCATAGTGATATAAGATGATTGCATTAATTAATTATTGGGGAAGAAGAAACAAATCTCCTTTGCAGAAGGGTTCCAAATAACGCACACAGCTACTTGGTTCTCAAGGTGGAGCGAGAATCCCTAGTCCTTAAGAGTGGGCTGTGCACAGCGACTTCCTCCGGAAAGGTGGGCAGAGAAGGGGAAAAGGAACTAACTTTGCAGCGGAGAAACCTGACAAACTCCCCCTCAGCCAGATGACCGAGGTCAACACCTGTCCTCCGTGGTAAGTCATGTTGACAGTGCGTTCCTTGTACGATGTAATGACAAAGACACTAACCCGTGTCCTCTTCCTCCTGAAACCCACGACCTCAGTCTAACCGTGAGAAAATAATCAGGCAAGTTTCCATACAGGGGATTTCTACAAAATATGTGACCAGCACTCCTCAGAACCTTCAAGGTCACCCAAAATAGGGAAGTCGGTAAACTGTTAAGCTGAGAGACGCCACAGGAAGGATGACAACTGAATTCAGCCTTGTTTCCTGGGTGGATCCTGGAACAGAAAAAGGGCATTTGGGAAAACCTAATGGGAATCCAAATAAAGTGTAGATTTTAGCTAATAATAATATATTAATATTGATTTATTAAATATAACAAATACACCGTACCAATGTTAGATGTTAATAATTGGTGAAAATGAGTGTCAAGGTGTGTGGGAAGTCTTTGTACTATCCTCTCAGTTTCTCTGTAAATGTAAAATTACTTTAAAAAATAAAGCCTACTTAAACATGTATGTAGACAAAGGTAAGTTCATGGATGAGAGGATGCTGTTTGAAGGGGGAGGGTTTAGCTCAGTGGTAGAGTGTGTGCTTAGCATGCACAAGGTCCTGGGTTCAATCCCCAGCCCCTCCATAAAAAATAAATAAATAAACAAACAAACCTAACTGCCTCCCCGCTCTAAACATAAAAAGATGCTACTTCAAGTGGTGATTTAGCATTTTTATCACCTTTCGAATTAAAACAAAAAATCACAATATGCTTACTAGTTCTATTAGAAAATCCCCAAAGACTAAAATATGCCATATGAATTATAGCTTCCTCATAATTTATACAGTTATTTTTAACTACTGGTGGCAAAGGAGGATCTTTGCCTCACTTAGATAAAGTATACCTGAGTTGGGAAGCTCGTTTTTTACCGACTTAAGGCTCAAAGTTATTTTGCTCCTGCTGGTCTCCTTAAACCTCCTGTCAAGCTGAAATATATAACTTTTTTTTTTCATTTTTGATCTTAGCATTTGTAAGGGATAAATAATTGATTAGCAGAGGAATTCTGGGAATATATTCAGCTTATGCTCAGCACTAAACTGTTTTTAAATGTCCTCAGGCATCAACCCAAAATGTACATCAAAAAGATGTCAATTGGAATTGGGAAGAGAAGTGACATTATGGATTAGAATTATGAAATGTGAAATGCAACAAGAGGAATACCAGTTGTCAGTTTCACTGCTAGTTAAACAGTCAGCATACCTTGCTATTTAAAACAAAAATTCCTTAAGTATCTCTCTGGTAAGACTCTTTGAGGGCAGAATCTTCTCTTGTAATATCAGCAAAATCTGATTGAGAGCAGAAACTTCAAAACGAATTGAAGAAAAGGTATGATCTTTTTAATTTTAATTTTATTATAACAATGAGATCTAATGTCTTAACAAAATTTTAAGCATACAATGCAAGATTATTAACTTTAGGGACAACGTCGTACAGCAAAGCTCTAGAATTTATCCATCTTGCAAACTGACACTTATGCCCATTAATTAAGAACTCCCCAGGGAGGACAGTATAGCTCAAATGGTAGAGCACATACTTAGCATGCATGCACGAGGTCCGAGGTTCAATCCCAAGTACCTCTATTAAAAAAAAACAAAACTAATAATAAATAAATAGACCTAATGACCTCCCCACACAAAAAATATACAACAATTTTTAAAAAATTTTAAAATAGAACTCCCCACTTATCCCTTCCCACAGCCTCTGGCTGAATATATTCCATTATATTTATATACACAATTTTCTTTATACATTCATCAATGAACATTTAGGTTGTTTCCTCATCTTGGCTTTTGTGACTAACGCTGCAATGCGAATTCTGAATTCCTGGGCTGATCAATTACTGGAGTGCTGATATCTTTTCAAGATCCTGATTTCACAAAAATAAATTCAAAATGGCTTAAAGACTTAAATAAGACAGGACACCATAAATCTCCTAAAAGAGAATACAGGCTAAACATTCTCTGACATAAATCACGGCAATGTTTTCCTAGTCAGTCTATCAAGGCAATAGAAATAAAAGAAAAAATAAACAAATGAGACCTAATTAAACTTACAAGCCTTTACACAGCAAGGGAAACTGAAAACAAAATGAGAAGACAAGATACAGACTGGGAGAAAATATTTGTACACAATGTGACTGACAAGGGCTTAACTTTCAGGATAAACAGCTCATACAACTCATGACAAAAACACAAACAACACAATCACAAAGGTTTAGGCAGAAGACCTAAACAGACATTTCTCCAGTGAAGACATCCAGATGGCCAACAGGCACATGAAAAGATCCTGATTTCAATTCTTTTGGATAAATACCCAGAAGCAAAATTGCTGGGTCAGATGGCAGTTCTATTTTTAATTTTTTTGTGTGGCATCTCCACACAGTTTTCCACAGTGAATGAACTATTTTGTATTCCCACCAACAGTGTATGAGCGTTCCCTTTCTCCACATCCTCACCAACACTTCCCTTTCTTTTGATAATGGCCATCCTAACGGGTGTAAGGTAATATCTCATCTTGGTTTTGATTTGCATTTTCCTGATGAATAGTGATGCTGAGCATCTTTTAATACATTTTTTGCCATTTGTACGTCTTCTTTGGAAAGATGTCTACTCAAGTCTTCAGCTCATGTTTTAAAGGCTTTGTGACAGTGGTCTTGGCAATGATTTCTTGGCTATGACACCAAAAGCACAGGCAACAGAGCAAACCCAGACAAGTGGGATCGCATCAAACTAAAACCCTTCACAGCAAAGGAAACAATCAACACAATGACAAGTCAGCCTATAGGATGGGGGAAAATACTTGCAAACCATGTATCAGATGAGGGGTAAATTTCCAAAATATGTAAAGAGTTCCTACAACTCAACAGCAAAAACAACCAACCACCCCCAAACTAATAACCTAATTAGAAAAGGGTAATTTTCAACACTTAAGTTTCTGTACATTTATGAAAGAGTAATCTCTGAAAACTTTTCATTCATAAAAGTACTTATCTGTTGCTAAAGGCCCCAGGGTCAACATCACAGGTATGTTGAGCCTCCATTCACAAGTGCTCATGAAGTAACTCAGTACCATTTATTCTCCCTACCCACCCTCACTCTCCAAGCGCTTTCTGGACTTCGTCAGGGTTGGGTTATATCTTTCTGCCTGTCTTTCTTCTGAGGGATCTCACCCTGGCCTTTGCGACAGTGCCCATTTTGAGCAAGCCACTCCACCGGGTCCTGCTGTCCTGCAGGTGGCCACATTGAGTCCTGAGAGGGCCAGATGGGTAGAACATAGAAGGCAGGCCTCCCACCCACTTTGTGATTCGGTCTGTCAACTGGCCTTCAGAGCCACACAGCTCTCAGGCAGAGTTTTACCAGCCAGAGCCTTTTGGGACCCTGTATCTTCCCCTGTGGGGCCTGACGCTGCAGTCAGTGGTGACCAGGGCATGTGCTCAGCCACCCTCACTCTTCACCCTCACCTGACCCATCCTCCCCAGGCATCCATGCACCCTACCCTTTGTCTCCCCCTGCCCCAACACCAGGGCCTCTGTTCATACAAATTCATGCCAGTAGAGCGCCCGGAGGAATTCTAATGGCCGTCCCCTGTACTCTGAGTTCCAGTTTGAGCTTAGCCAGGACCCCTGACGCACTCCTAGAGCAAAGTCTTACCTCCTAATTTTGCTCCAGGAAGGGAGACTGTAGGAGCTCCCATCACTGACCTGTGCTCACTGGTGTCTCAGCAGGCACTTCGCCCGCCACACGCAGGATTTCACTGAAGGCACAGGGGGCCTGGCAAGAGGGGAGTCCCCCTCACAAGGCCGTCACAGTGTCTGCTCAGCTTCTCAATCTTTCTGCAGCTTTGTCAGGAGTCAGGAGACACCTGGGGCGGAGAGTGGGCTGGCAGCTGGACACTCCTCCCCGAGCTCACCTCTGGTCTAGAGCTCAGCCCCGCAAGTCTGGTCTGGGCAGCCAGTTCCCCTGATGCCTTTATGCAGAGTATTCCTACACGTTGGGCAGCTTTTCTAAATGTTCTCAGTCTACCGTTCTCAAAGATACCCAATTCAATCCTTAGTAAAACCTTATTCTTTCAGGGGGAGGGTATAGCTTAAGTGGTAGAGCACATGCTTAGCATGCGTGAGGTCCTGGGTTCAATCCCCAGTATCTTCTCTAAAACTAAATCAACTTAGTTACCCCCCGCCACTGCCAAAATAAAATAATACAATAATACATAAAATATAAAAATGTATTCTTTTCAGATAACCTAATAGTAAAAAACAAAAAAACCTTTTAAAAAAACACCATTTTCATTGGTGAAGATGCTGTTAAAAGCGCTTTTGAAATAACTAGGAAGCGAGGCAGGTGGCCAGATGAGAGCAAGGAGAAGATCCGGCTAATTCACCGTGTAGTTAGCCTGAACAATAGGGATTAAAGACAAACATTCCCCAAATGGGACGGAACAGACATTCTCCTTTTTCAAGGGCAATCGCATTTTCAGCATTTATACATTATGCCTTCCCTGAAGCAAAGTTCTCTTTATGCAAAATGTAAAGTAACCAGGTGTTTCACCAAGCAGGACAGCACCTGTCTCTCACTCCCTCCCTGGCCCAGGGTTGTGCACACCGCATGGCGCATGGCGCACCGGGGGTGTAGGCAACACCAGGTGGAATGGGCAAGCGAGACGGGTAACCTCATCAGAAAGATTATGGCCAAGTCAGGGATCAGCGCTAAAGGCATCCGTCAAACCTGGCCAGGGCAAGTCCTTCAGAGTGGACAGGAGCTGAGGACCCGAGATGGCCTTGGCGTGGGCAGGCCAAGGTGCCTGGGGGAGGCCAGCTGACCTGGGAGGGGCCATGGAAGCCACGAGGATCCGGTGAGACACTGTAACTGGGGCAGTCTGCTTTAATTTCCTCGTTGTCCAGAGCCAGCCTCGCTCTCCCTGGGACCAGCCCAGAGGAATGCAAAGGAAGAGCATTTCACACCGGTTTCTGCGGGCAGAGAGGGAAGTGGAAGTTTATACCTCTCCTGACAGAGGCAATTGCAGCCTCCCGAGGCCACGCCCGGGAGGTGCTTCCCCAGAGCTGATCCTGTTTCTCTCCTGGGTTGACAACCAGCCAGGACAGGGATAATGATCGCTGATCATATCTGCCACTGTGCTGATCTGAAACTGAAAGAGGGATTAAATATTCAGGCAGAAAAGCATAAGGGAAAAATCAAGACGGGCTTGCAGGCTTCTATCTGCCCCTGATAACCACGGCTGAGTCTGGGCTGCTGTGCATCTGAGAAGCTAACGCCCCTTCTCTCCCGGAACCTGGGAGGAAGTGGGGTGGAGAGAGACCTCCCCACTCTCCCTGGCACCTCTGTCTCATCTGCCTCTGCCCGAGGCCGTCTGCTTGTCCTGTCCTGAAGTGGGCCTTACCTAGAGCAGAGACTCCTTTCAAAGCATTCTCCTCAGTGGCCTCAGTGGTAGAGTGCACGCCCAGAAGGCACATGGTCCTGGGTTCAATCTCCAGTACCTCCATTAAAATGAATAATCATGATGGAAATGCTAGCTATCTTGATTGTGATGGTGGTTTCATGGGTGTCTACACCTACCAAAATTCATCAAAATGTGTATCTGAAATATGTATAGTTTACTGTACAGAAATCATATCACAATAAAGGTGTTAAATAAATAAAGAAAGAAAAAACTGATTAAATAAAACCCACCTCAAAAAATAACATACAGCATCCTTACCAACTGGTTGACAAGGCTGACCATCAATGTCAGAAAATGCTAGGGGATTCCTTTAATTTTCCTTTTACTCTCTCTCTCTTTTTTTTTTTTTAGTGAAGATTTATTTTTTTTTTGGTGTGTTTTAAAATTGTATTATTTAACTATTTTATTTTGGCGAGGGGTGGGGTAGGTACTAGGTTTATTTACTTTTAGAGGAGGGACTGGGGATTGAACCCAGGACCTCGTGCATGCTAAGCACACACTCTACCACTGAGCTATATTCTCCCCCTTGAGTTCCATTCTGAGCATTCTAATTGACCAAAAGTTGCACTTAAAATTGAACTGGAATTTCTGTGGATTTCAAATGGTTAAGTCTTTGTTTTGGCTTCTCGAACTTTACAGAATGGGTCGAGCTCTTCCATGCCAGGAGGGTACTGCAAGAATTTCAACACGGCGATCTTCTCTAACCTGTCTTCTCCAACCTTCTGTCTTTCCCATCACCCATCCCTGTATCACATGAGTCATTTCCAGCCCAAATACTATGAGTTTCTTTATTCCTCATGTGGCATTGTAGAATTTTAAAAATTATACATAAAAAATTATGCATATTTTTCACCAAAGAAAAACAGAGTTAGTAAGCTTGCTTTAAGTTAAGTAAAATGACTTAGTCACTTTTGTGAAAGGTTTGTTTGTTTTTGCTGTTAGAAGTTTATTACGGTGTTACATGGCATAGATGATACTGTCACAGCCTGAGGTTACAGATGGTTACCTTCCCAAGACTTCATGTATCTCGATTATTTGTTTCACTTGCATAAACAAGATAGTCAGATACTCATGTGATTTTTTTTTGCAGCTGCAAAAGTAAACTTCAAAAATGAAGAAAACTTTAAAAAAAAAAGTGGAATGTATCTCCTAAAGTGGAAAAAAACTTTAAGTCCGTTTTATTATAGGGCATTTCTCCAGAAACAATCAAATTTACTTCTTGAAATGAAAATAAATGGGTTCAGCTGAAAGACAACTGAAATCCCCAGCTGTATAAAATCTCTAGTCACTGGAAATCGCTTAATGGTAGGAATGAATGCAGCTCTCTTGTTCAGAGTTATGAAAATGGAGCTGTGACAGCCTCTATATTTATGAACGAATTTGTGCTCTGACATGAAGATCAACACACGAGATGGCAGGAGATATTTTAGGACTTTCCCAAATTCTTATAATGTATGGGCAAGAAAGAAAAATACTGGATCTGAGTCAGAAGACTTCATTTGTGTCCCAGATTTACCTCTTGCTAGTTTTTGATCTGTCTGAGCGGCAGTTTCCTCACAACACCATTCTCTTCTTCATCTCATCAATAACTAGTATTTATTGAGCATTTACTATATGCCAATCACCGTGCTAAGAGCCATGGAATCTACACATCAACCTCATGAATCTCATATTCTTGTTAACCTGCGTTACAGGTAAGTGATAAGCTCAGAGAGGTTAACTAGCTTGCCCCAGGTCACACAGCCCAAAGTGAGGGAGTGGGAATTTCCGTGCAAACAACCTGAGCCTCCCCTCCCCCAACTCAGGTGTATTTGGGGGACAATTTTTTTAAGTGCTTCCTTGCTCGTATTTCCTTCATTCAATTTTACAGATGTCCCTCCAAGACACTTCTCAAAAATAGTTCTTTTATAGAATATGAATAGAATGTATAGAATATACATACTAATGTATGTATGTATATGCATGACTGGGACATTGTGCTGTACACCAGAAATCGACACATTGTAAGTGATGGTACTTCAATGAAAAAAAGTTATTTGTTATTTTCTAAACATCTTAAGTGGCTCTTAACTTGCACATGCTAAATTCCACATTTTCTAATCTGGCATTTCAATGCCTTTTACAATAAGCCCCAACTCATCTCTCTAGGTGTTCTCATGGATAGCTACCTACCCCCTGCCCTTTGAACCGAGTTATGCTTTTTCTGCTGTTCTATTTCCTCTGACTGAAAGGCCTTTCTCAAGGGCCACCCTTCTGCGGAGCTAGATTATTTTTGTCTGGAGGGATCCCTCCCTACCCCACCTGGGCAGGGACTGTGTAATTCATATTGTTTCCTTAAATACAGTATCACATACAGTTAGTTGTGTCCCTGAAGCGTCTCCTTTAACACCCTAGAAGATGGCAGACGACAGTGTGTGCCTCCTTCTCCACCCACAGGAATGGGACTGCCGGCTTTTTCAGGAAGTGGGATCAGGAGGGATTTGTGGTCCTGGTCAGGGTGGAATTGCTCTCAAGGCTGCTTTAAGCTCTGGTGAGTCTCCTTGGAAGCTAGACTATCACTAGCTTCTCTCAGTGTCACCTCTACTTTGTTTTGCCACCAGAGGAAAACTGCTAAGCCTTAGGCCACGAGAACCCCAAGGCTGGTCCCTGGTCCTTGATCTGCACGGCATTCCAAGTTCACCTGCGGGGAGGAGCTGGGGGAACAAAACTGAGCTCTTCTTCAGTTCCAGGACAGTCCTTCACTAGAATCTGTTTCAGTCTGTCTTGAAATCAGAATCGGACCCTGTGGTTTTAGGTCGAATGGTTTATGTCACACAAAGTTAACAACGGCACCTGGCTGTCAAAAGTACCTTTGCATTTATGTTTTTTGCAGTGCCCTTCATAAAGCTAATCAATTACACTGCTGTGAAGTAGCCAATTCAGTGTCCCTTCATCTCTTTACAATAAGGGTTCGAAGTCCTTATGTAAGTGAAACTGAGACAGGAAAAAAAATTCCTTGACATGTGGCCTCACACAGACAACTAGACAACACTGCCTCCTAGTGTCTAATATAGGTATTGCACCACACTCGTGGACAGGAAGCCGTGGTGGGTTGGAGAGGGAAGTTTTAAGAGTAGGTTTAAATGCATACTTACTAGCCAGCAGAAACCATATGAATGGAAAAGTTTAATCGTAAGATGGACAATGGATCCCAGTCAAGGAACTTTTGACTGTTCACAACCAAGATTCAAACAGGGCTAACAAATTCACATCCCTTCCTGAGCCTGGCAGGTAGACATGAGGTCACAGGTGGCAAAGGCATGCCCCTTTACAAAGGCATTCACTTTTCTCAATATTTAAAGTGTCCTGGGAGTGCCCCCAAACACTTCAGAGGGCCACATCAGCTTGTACTTAAAGGATTCTACACGGGGGAGAAGAGATTTTCTTTCTCTTACAGTCTCTTTTTTATTCTAAGAGGTTCCCAGAGCCAGTGAGCTGAGCTACAGAGTTTGCAAACACAGGTTCCTTGTTTTCCCAGTCCTCACGTCCTGCAGACACACGGTGCGGCGGGCGATACCGTGCTCTTATGACCAGAGCCAGCTTCTGGGCGTGCGACTTGTGCAAACAGGGCTCCACACTTGAGATGGTCCCGAGCTTGGTTCAGCATGCTGACACTATCTTGAAATTCTTAATACTTCTTGACTCACAGCCCCACATTTCTACTTTGCTGGGGGCCCTGCAGATGATGCAGCTCGTCCTGCATTTAGTGGAACTTGCTACCTTCCTTCTCTCCCCATTTCCTGCTCATACTCAACGCTCGTGGCACCCTGCTAAGCCCTCAGCCTTGCCCGGAAAAAGAGAAGAGTCCGGGTGATGGTGGTCTGCACCCATCTTGTGCTTCCCACGCCCAGCATCTGAGACGAGGAGTGTGTGTCTTCTTTTGAAATGCACATGCCATGGTCACCCCCCAACCTGGACCGTGAAGCCCAAGCACCATCACGGTTCGCTTTATCATCTCTTATGTCTTATGTCTGTCTAGCTACCGTGTTTATTCTTGCTCCCCAGCTGTTTCCTCAAATAGTCAGTAACCCTGCTGGCAAACCCAGGCACCAGGTGAAAAAGCACCTGGGCTGAAGGCTTGTTGGCTCCGGCAACCATGCTGACGTATCTCCTTTTGATCACAAATTTCCTCGTACAACTTGTCATAGCCTCTCTCCCTGCCTGCATCTGGCAGGTTCCTGCTCTCCTGTATGACTGTCTGCTTACCTCCCTCCCTTCCAATCATCTTATCTTCCTCCTACCTGTCCACCTGTAAGATCACACACTGAGCACCACCTGTGCACCAGACACTATTAATAAGTTACACACAAGTACCCTTTCCTCTTCAAGGTCAGTAGTTTATTTCTTCATTAAAAAAATTTTTTTAGCAGGGAGGTAATTAGGTTATTTATGTATTTATTTAATGGAGGTACTAAGGATGGAACCCAGGACCTCGTGCATGCTATAGCTCTACCCCTGAGCCATACCTTCCCCTCATTTCTTCATTTTTCTATTTGAGAAAACTGAAGCTTCCAGAGAGGTTAGGTAACTGGATAGAGTTGGAAACTGACCTCAGGTTCTTATGAACCCAAAGCCCGTACTTCTTCCTCGACACCAGCAGTTTTCAAAGTGTGGTCCCCAGACCAGCACCTGGGAACTGGTAAGAAAGGCAAATTCTAGGTCCCACACCCCAGCCCCTCCCTGAGACCTGTGGAATCTGAAACTAAGGGTAGGCCCAGCAATCTGTGTTTGAATAAACCCACAGGGGGATACTGGTGGAGGCTCAAGTATGAGAACCACTGTTCTGCCCCATGTTGTTTCCCATTCCTGTCCATCTTCTCTACCTCCTGGAACTGACAACTAAGATTTTGGACCTAGATGATTCCTAAGCGGCATCTTGCCCTGAATCTTCAACGATGCTCCATCAGAAGACATTCACTGCGGAGGGCAGATGGCATCCTGGGTCTGGCTCCCTGCCTATTCGTCTTCTCTCTACCCAGGTATCCATGCCTTGTCAAGCAGCGTATCCCAAACCCAAATCATCTTTCCCCTCCCCCTCACTTCTTCACTTTGCTTAATTACTTCACTTCTTTCCCACAGGCTCAGACTGAAAGCCGATGTTCTCTTTAACTTTTGTTGCTTTTGCTACTCAATCTATATTGTCTTAAAAAAAAAAACAACTCTTTCATTCATCCCTCCTCTTCTAGCCCTGCCACCATGGTTTTCCCAGATTCTTATTACTTCCAGCCTTTAACTCTTCCCCTCTGTCTCTATTTCAATCTGTCTTAAGAACGCCTGCAGACACAGGAAGGTTCAGTCCTTCTGTCTTCCCCACCCCCACAGCACTTTTGGTGTCTTTTCTGGCACCTTCCTTAAATTGTAATAATTTGTGCGCTTGTCTGATGTGGTGGCATGGTAAGAAAATGAGGCTGGCTTCCAGAAGCCATTCAGTACAATCAGCTTTCGTTTTTCTTGGGAGGCACATCAACTGGCTGATTAGACACCTGCCATTGGAGGAGCGTTTAACGGGCATCACCATTTTTGCAGACCAATAACGAACACCTCCAATGACCCAGAACAAACTCCTGGTAACCCAGAAACCACTTCTCAGTGACGGCAGTGAGAAAAGCCCTACAGCTGAAAGCAGAAAGCTTGTTAACTGACCATAGAATCACCTTTGGAAAAGTTGCCTTAGGGCCGGTGTAAGAAGGAGACAGATCCCCAGTACTAGGGCCGTAATGACACAATTACCACCCTCTCATTTAGCCTGATTCATTAAGCGCTTGGTTTCCATGAACTAAATCCAGTCCTTTTGTTGCTGGTTGAGGTAATAAATAGTGAATGACACCTCTCTCCAGCCACCCATTTGATTAGCTGAAAATGACCTCAGACTAGTTTTACACACGAGCATGACTCACACTGATGTCACCAAATCCCGCTAGACGGCTGTTGATTCCCCATGGCATTCAGCGCCTTCCCAAAAGCTTCAACAGAGGAGATTATTAAAAGCCTTTTGTTCTAACTTTTTTTTTTTGGACATTGGACAATAAGCTTTAGCCTTGAGTTCATTGTCTCTGTTGACACAGTTAGGTCTTTAATTTTCAGCATCTTGCATTGCAAACCACTTGTTGAGAATGAGCCACCACTTGTTGAGAATGAGCCACCCTGACATTTCCAGTTTTTAGTGAAAGCCATTTTCTCATAAGACTAAACGGAATAGAAAATCTAAACCCAAGAACCAATTTACTCTGGTTAGAGAATACCAGTCAGTGTTCCGGCTCATGAATTATTAATAATAACACCTGACATTTGGATCAGTCTTCTCCGTTCGTCAAGGCACTGTCACGTGCATTACCTCATGTGACCTTCCAGCAATCCCTGCAGGGGGACGGGGAGGCATTGTCAGCCTCCCTGTTGACAGCAAGGATGAGTGAGTTGATCAGGGTCAATTAAGTAGCAGAAGGTCAAGGCAGTAGCAGAAAGAGGACTGGAGTCTGGGTCTGCTTAAGGAGGAGACTGATGCTAGGAGCTCTTTCTGATGATCGGTAAGCAATATCTTCAAACACTTTTTTCGAGTGGACTGGTGATCATGGGACATAGAGGAAACGGGGAGAGGAAGGGGAGGAAGGAGGTGAAAAGGGAAGGAGAGAAAGGAAGAGGGAGAAAAATTTCTATGAATGGACATCAGATCTCCAGCAGTTTCAAATTTATAGCCTCTTCTCTTTACAAAAAAACTTCTGGATTTTGGGAGGGTATAGCTCAGTGGTAGAGCATGTGCTTAGCCCAGCTGCAACCACCTCTCCTCTGCTCGGATTAACCTGCTGTCAGGTGCAGAGAACAGCCTTCCACCCACACTTCAGCTGCAGGCTTATTTCTGACTTAATCCAGTTTGGCCCATTACCCAGTTGAATAGACCGATCATGTATTTGACTCATGTAAAAATTCTTTGTAAGGTTGATTTGGAAATTTAACAAACTCGACAATTTGGTACTGGTGTTGACAGGGAAATGTTTACAAATAATTTACACTGAAGATGTGACTTTTTAGGGTTTCCTCAAGCAGCCTGGCTGGCTGGCTAGTAATAATCAATTAATTCTTCATTGTTTACTGAGCATTTATTCTGGGTTTTTTTAACACTGTGATAGGCACCAGTTATAAACGGCTGCATTCGACAAGCGCATCACTGATTTCTAAAGCATGTTCATAATCATCTTCCCACGTAACCTCCTAACCTCTGAGACACACGAACAGTGTGAGTATTATTCCCTCCTTTCAGCATGTGAAGAAAGAGGCACCCACGGAAGGAGAGACTCGGCGAAAGCCTCCATTTGGCAGATAATGACCGAGGTACGCCAGGTACGACCACTTCTGTTGACGTCCACTGCCTGGATACTTCGCTGTCTTGTTTTTGTTTTTGTTTTGGTAGTCATAGAATCTTTATACATAAGGGGCATAGGAGGAAACTGTAGACTTGTTTCAAAGTGAAGATTAGATACATTGTAACAGAACTTTAGCCCAATTTGTAGACAAATGTGCAGGGTAAATAAGGCATACTAGAGAAATGAGTAAGAACGTATCAGCATGGTTACTCAGGATTGGAAATTGTGGGAGTATATATTTGAGTTCATTGGCTCTTTTGGTTTGTTTTGGGTTTTTTTGCGGGGAGGTAATTAGGTATATTCATCCATTTATTTAATGGAGGTGCGGGGGCTTGAACCCAGGACCTCGTGTATGCTAGGCATGCTCTCTACCACCGAGCTCTACCTACCCCACTAAGCTCATTGTTTTTTATTTATACTTTCTAATTTGGATGTAATATATGTTCAGTACATAGAGTTTAATGAATTTTTACAACGTGTACAGTGGAAAAATTCCCACCCAAAACAGAATATAGATTATTTCCAACACCTAAGAATGTTCCCCTAGGTTCCCTCCCAGGCTCTACCCGACCCTGCCCCACCCAGAGCGAGGAGCTGCTCATAATTCCATAACATTAGCTCTGCCCCTTCTTCATCTTCATGTAAATGGAACCAGACCGTTCATACGTATTGTTATCAGCTCCTTTTGCTCAACCCAACGCCTATGAAATTTATCCATGTTGTGTGAGGTAGTACTTTACATAGTACTCAGCTTGGATATAAACATACTTGGGAACAGAGTTGCTGGGTCACAAATAGTTGACTTTAATCAGTACTGTTACGTTAAACGGTTGTGCAAAGTGGCCGTACCAACTCCAGCAACGCGTGAGATTTCTGGGTGTGGCATGGCCTCACTGACGCTGGGTACTGCGCCCTGAGGCTTGCTCTGACTCAGCTGTGGTCCCTTCGGCCAGCCTGGGGTGATGTTGTGTTCTTTCATCAGAAGACACACAATTTCTGGTTTTCCTGATGATAGGTTATCTGTGCTGTTTATACCTCAGGGTCAGTTTCACTGAACAGGAAATCCTTGGCTCACAAGAATTTCCCCCATTTTCTTCTGGGATGAAGTGTCACTGCCAGAAGTTTGATCATAATCCAATTTTACTTCTATTTTTTCTTTCATGCTAGCAGCCATTGATACACAAATCCCAAGATCCGTTCATTTATTAGAGGTTGCCAGATGATGATATTCTGATTTTATCTTTCATTTTAATTTGTAAGCTGAAATGATTTTATAAGAAAATCTCCCCTCCTCTGCTCTTAAGGAACCCATTGGTAAAGTTCATGCACGAAAGTGAGGATAAGTGTCTATTTTTATTTACTTACTTTACAAATAATGTTTTGGTTTCCTGTCATTCTCAGAAGGTAATTTGGTTTCTTAATATTATGTGAACTCCTGGATTGAAGCATATTTGATGGGCTTTAATTCATTGTAATTCTTATCTTCATTGAAACTCAGATTGTCCCCTCTTTGGCCTTGGGGGCCCCTAGGTTGGCTCTTAAGTCCTTTTGCCCTCACCCTAAAGTCTTTGACAGCTTTTTCACTTTCTAGTATGAGAAGATATTTGAGGCTTATCTTGTATATTTCCTGCCCCAGACCTGAAGCAGGCATTTCTCCAAGATGCTCTGATTTATTTGAACAGGAAACTGTTTTTTAAGACTATGATCTGAGAATGAGGTGTGCTTTTTGAGGTTCTTCATGGTTTCTGGACTTTTACTTTGGAGAGAGCTAGCAATTACATATTTAAAGATAAAACACTTCATGAGTGCATATTGATATTTCCAAATCAAATGCAGGACTGTAGGGTTTTTCCTTCACCTTTTCTATACTGCAGCTGTACTGTATTTCTGCCGCAGCAGAATTTGGGTTCTCAAGGAAATGATGGAATTGGGCTGTCTCATACGGACTCACGGAACTAACATACCTCATAACAACACACAACACTCTCCAAGAAACAATGTTTGCAGTGCCACCAACTGTGATTCATAAAACAGCGAAGAGAAAAATTTAACACACATGATCCCAATAACCCCTCCATATTTCTCCTCTTTAACTCACATTTACTCTTAGTTCTTCAACTAACTATATATTTTATGCTCGCTGTTTACCCCTATGTTTGTCTGTCTCTAGTCACTTTGGTGTTTGACAACCGTTCTCCAGTAATTCCTTGGGAAAGGCCTATGAGAACATATTCCTGATCATAGTTTGTGCCGTATACACTTGAAGGTTCGTTTTGCTAAATGAGAAATGCTTGGCTCAGACTTGCAGCAACATGGATGGACCTGGAGATGATCAGACTAAGTCAAGCAGGCCAGATAGAGAAAGACAAACAAAGTGGCTAAAACATGATGACATTGATCAGATTTCAATTTCCCCTGACAACGGCATAGAATTTGGGAGATGGTTTTGGAAGAAAGCCAAGGTGAGAGGATGAAGATACAAACGAGGGCTATAGCATTATGAATGGAGGGGATGTTCGCAGGGATGCCATAGGGGGAAAACTGACAGAAATTGAGAGCCTAGGGGCCAGGGAAGAGTCAGGAGATGCTGAGAAAAATTCCCAAACTTGGGAACAAGGTATAGAAGAAGGCTGCACAGCTCATCCATGACACACAAGGGCAAAAACCTGCCCAAGGGTCATCACAGGATGTATTCTGTTCAACTAGTTGTTTACTAGTGGCTGGAGTTCCTAGATGTAGAGAAGTTACCTGTTAACTTATAGATTTTTGTCTGGTAGAGATGCCAATATTTTCTGTCCAGCGGGAAGAAGACCCCAAAGATTATGTTCGATTGCCCTCTAGGTATTAGCTAGTTTTTAATTCAGTCCATCAATCATCCTAATATTTCTTCATTATCTCGCTTCTCATTTGGTCATCACACTAGTCTTAACATCTTACTATTTCTCCCATTAATGAGTGAGTTGAATAGCATATTTGACAAGTGTTCCTTTTATATTTACACAATAATCATGAATTTTCTCATTTTGAAAATTATACTCTACCAGAGACCACGCACGACTTTGGGTATCTGGCTTTGGTGACAAGTGGAGAATGATGATGGCCCACAGAGAGAAAGCTTAGTTTGTTGGCAAGGATAACAGCTTATCTCTTTGTATGTGCTTGAACTTGAGGTACCCTTGGGACATCCAGAGGCAAGTATCTACAGAACTTCTTTCCTGGAGAGAAAAAAGAACTTAGGGAGTGAGTCTGCAACCATTTTGGAAACATGGGGGCTCTAAATAAGTAACTGAGCATGATAAGTGAAGGTGTTAGGGTGCCCTTTGTGAGTCCACTGTACACACACACACAGACACACACACACTCACAGAGGCAGGACAAAGCTACTGCTAACTGCTGATTTTCTTTTCCATCAGAAAAATGGAGTGCTCCTCAAACATCTTACACTGAGATGAAGGGTCTTTCAAGTAATTTTAAAATCAAATTAAATAGCAGAATAATTACTCTAATCCGTGGCTATTTTGAGAGTTGCACTTGACAAATTAATACAACACTCTTGGTTGTATTAACAATCAGAACAAAGAGAAGGAGGCCAGCCTTTGCTTATCGTCAAAAATAATCTTCAGCTATTACTTGTATTCACAGCAGGGGGGACTATTTAAAAAGTTACCCAAAACTTGGAGATAGGATCAAAAGGTGGGTGACATGTCCTCTCAAAGCCACAAAGGGGTGAAAGCTCATCGAGGGTTTCTCCAGGAGGATGTAGTTGGGCTCACTCTCCACTGGTGATTACAGCTGGGGAGAAGGCGCTATAATAAACGTTCGGCACTTTGCAGGAACATGCGCTTACCTTTCATCTTCAATTATAAGGTATCATTTTTTTTCACTCACTAAATTTTCTAAACACTTAATTTAAAGCAGCAGTTGATGGTGCACCTTCAATTAAGGCAACATTCTACTATTTTAGCTGAATTTTACTTATATCTTTGTGAGTAGTCATAGTAACTAATCAAATCTTCCGATTTTCCATTTATCCTTCTAAGACATTGACCGACAGTAGAGTGATATTGATGGCTGACAGCAATCAATCAATCAATTATAAAGCACAATTATGAGAACAAGCCTTGTCAGTCCCTTTTAATTTTCTTCTCCAATGGCGCGACTGTTTTTATGGCAAGATACAGTGAAGCAAAAGACATGTAGTATTTTGATCTTCATGGAGCATTTAAGTTTTATATTTTGAATAACACAGGAGTGGCTAAAAATATAAAAAAATGTATAAACATATATTAAATATACGTAATGCCTCTGAGTACGTATCTTTGTTCTAGATGTCATGGTGTCATAAAGTAAAGGGGGAAATGGTCCCTTGATGGTTCCACATTTTGACTTGAAAGCTGATTCGGGCTTCTCACTTCTTTTCCTCTTAAGAGCCAGCCAAAGGGGTGAGAGTTTAAAATCATTAGAATTTCCACTTGAAGGTGAGCTGAGAAAATACAGTAAAAGGAGTGGAAAATTAACCTAGCTCACCTTGAGAAAAGATGGTTATCATAATCGGTCAGTTAAAATGCGTGTTCGCCCCCATTCCGTGTGGATAATGGAAAGTGAGCTGTGGACTGTAGATGTCCGAGCACATTCCTGGTCAAAGGGGATGTTGGAGCCAAGACCTCCTCTACCTTGCTCACGATTTACAGGCAGCCATGAAGCCAGGAATTATGGGAAGGTTTCTCCCAGAAAAAGAGGACGAGACAGTTCTTGAACATCTTTGTCCACATTTTCTCCAGGTAGTTTTCGCTCCGTCCGAGCGGGATGATGCTGACATGCTGAATTTCTGCAGGTGGCTTCATGCCGGTGACTTGCAGAGTGGGAGACACTGAAGGACACTAGTTATAAGGAATCCGAAGAGGGAGGAGTTGGTTCTGGTAAACGGACCGCCTTTATTTAGGAAGCGAGGAGAAAGAGTGTAACTGGAGATTACGGTCCAGTCCTCTTAATTTTAATCCTGAAAATGTTCAGAAAGCCGATTGCAAAAATCTCAAGTCTTGGTTTTGAAAAGGATCAAATTAGACCAATCCTAATTTTCTTCTACAATAGCGATTAATTACTGGAAGAACTTAGAAAGGGTATGAATTTTGGCATTTAAATTCTGAATAATACAAGTACTAGAAGGTTGTGAAGTATTTGGAACTTACTAATATTAGGTTGATTTACACCACACATGAAAAATGACTACCTAGGGGTTAGCACGAGTGAGGACACACCTCGGGTCTGCAATCCCTTGAAGCAATTCTGAAGTCCAAAAGAGGTCTGAAAACAGAAGGGTTTTTGTGAAGTACGTGGCAAACTTTTTGGCTGTAAAACTTGAACCACTGTAACACTGTTTTTCGTCTTTATCCTGCTTATTGTGAGAAGGCCTATGTTTCACTGCAGAAACACTAATGTGACTGATTACGGCGTGCTGCTCTGTCTCCCGCTGACGTGGTGTGATGGTCTATATGTGCTCTGTTTCCAAGTCCAAAAATTCTAAATCCTGTCTGAGATGCAGCTGGAACTCAAGGGTACGGATTCTACAATCCTTAATGTAGAAAAGTATTAAACATTTTCTCTTAGCTTTTTTTTTTAAATAAAAGATTACAAAGGAGCAAATGAAATTTATGAATTTCCAGAGGTAACTCGTATTGGTTTCCTTTTTATTTCGTAGAATTAAAAGATTTGGGAGCAAGGATCACCTGGTTTAACCTCTTCATTTCGCAGACAAGGTAGTTCAGATATAGGGAGGCCATGTGTTTTGCTGAATGTTCCGTCTCCTGAAACCAAGGGTATTCCAAACGGTTTTCTTGGTGACTTGGTATTGTAAGTTGCTGACTATAAATGGCCCTGTCCAACTGCAGAATTGAGCACCTGTAGCCTTTCAGTTTGGTCCTGCCTAACCACTGAGCTAATGAGAAAACAAAACAAAACAAAAAATGATTAGGTTTCCCTTTACCCTCAGTGGGTGGAGTAAGGACTTTGTTTAGTGGCCATCATGCCTGGAACCTGGAACCTGGGACCCAGGACCCAACTGGGTCACTACAGTTAGGGCTTGGGTTTCGGCATCTGCTTGGGGCACCTGCTAGGTTACAAGCCTGAGGCTGGGCACATGGGGCCTTCACAACCTGCAGAGTGCTTGTCACCTCCCTGGAGCACTGATCTCTGAACTGGGTATATGTAAGAAAACCCACAAGGTTGCAGGGGAAACAAAGAATTCTGATTGTATCTACTTTTTATATAACAGACATGAAACAAAACTTTGCTGATACCTAGGAGCCTGGTGGACACAGGTCAGTGCCTTAGCTGGTCATGTGTCACTGATGGAAAATGAAAAAGAGTGGATGCTCCAAGGGGCTGACACAGTCCCTCCACACTCCCTCGCTCTCTGCACACCATGAAGTTGGTAGTTTACATGCAGTTTATGTGCATGGGGTTAAGTGGCCTTATGCATGTATTGCATTATCTTTTTTTAAAAAAACATTTTTTTGTGGGGGGAGGTAATTAGGTTTATTTTTCAGTGGAAGTACTGAGGATTGAACCCAGGACCTCATGCATGTTAAGCACGCACTCTACCACTGAGCTGTATCTCCCCCTACCCTATTGTATTATCTTAAATTGTGTGATCTTCACAAAAGTTTTGTAAAGAGATGGGGAATGACCCTGAACATATTTATACCACACATAGGTCCCTTAGTTATTTCATCACAGAGCGGTCCAAAGAATCTGTGAGTTTAAGGTTGAGCTCCTCAGTTCCTGGCCTTGGTGGAGTAGCTTTCTCAGCGGTGTGGGTAAGTTTCAGTCATGAAACAAGTACAGAAGGAAACAAATTTGATATCAGGCTTTGAGTAACTGTATCCCAGTGTTAAATCAAGGCTTTGTGAAATTGAAGGTGGGTATAGTTCAGTGGTAGAGTGTGTGCTCATTCAATCCCCAGTACCTCCATTTAAAAAAAAAAAATCTTGCGAAATAATATGGCACAATCCATCATAAAATAAAGTGTGTTCTGTTCCATTAATAGACAAACTAAAATGAGAATTATTTAAAATATTATTTATTTTATTCTTCTACATTTTTATTTTTGTGTATGTTTTAGAATAATATTAATGTGGTAGCACATAAACGTAACAAGACTTGTGTGTATGTGTGTATGACCCCAACTTGCCTTGGAGTGATGACGTATGACCCTGAGTCTCCACAGCTGGATTGAACACTTTAGTCATTAATGTCAAAAAAAATCTGGAAAAATGCGAAGATATTTCTGGAGAGAGAGAATAGTTCAACAGGCTTGTGTTCCCTAAGGGCATTTGCATTGTGAAGTGTGGGATCGGAGGGACACATTCGAATTCTGACTCCGCTGCTTACCAGCCTCGCGCTCTTGGCCAGCTTCTTAGCCTCTCTGGGACGTGGCTCCCTCGTCTATAAAGTGATGACAGAGCCATCTTCACAGGTTCAGATAGTTTCAAACAAGGTAGACTTGATGAAAAAACCTGAGTTTCTACTGCACCCTTAACAGTCTAACTCCTCCCCATGGATTCCACACCCGAGAAAGATCCTTCCCTCCCTTTTTTCACACACGTGCAACCCTCCCTCCTTAGCGAGGCAATAAACCGTGCGAGAGAGTGTGGCCGGTTTTTGTTCGCCCTCGCGCCCCAGGAGCGGAGCACAGGTGCGCTGGAAGAACAGGTGAGGGGCTGTGAAACGTCTGCTGATCCTTTGCCTTTTCTAGCTCCTCCAAGACAGGATTTCAATGTTCCTGAGTCGCGGATGAGGAACCTGAAGCTAGAGGTTCAAGACTGCCGGGCTTGCTGCCTGAGCCATTTACGACCAGTGTAGGTAACCGCACAGATCCGTGGAGGGGTTTCTGGAATATTTTGTAATCTTTTGTGTTTCTCCCGTTATGTTCCAGTGCCTTCTATCCCAAAGACAAAACAGCAAAGCCAAACACAAGAGGTGGCTGTGTGGTTTTTTTGTTTATTTTTGGGTTTTTTTTTTCAGCCTAGTGATTGATCTCAATGGCTCAACCGATCTAGCTTGAGAATTTGCATAATTTTTCTCTTCTGTCAACTGTAGGTAATTCCCGTGAGGGTTATAAATATAACCACATCGCTTTGAGGCCAGCCACTGCTAGAGGCTGAGTGGAAATGCTTCTGATCATTTGCCTGCCTGTTGTTACTTGGGGGGAAGTTCTGTGTAAGAATCCAGAGAAGATCTAGAAGGCAGTATCAGACTCTACCGTTTTGGTGAGATCCTTGCAGTTTCCTGTTCAGTATTGCGTATTTCCAGATGCCCACCGCAGATCTTACATATCTGCCACCAAGGCAGGGATGGCAGACAGAGGCGCTGCTGCCATGGACTGAACGCTTATTAAGTTCAGGCACAATTTCTGTCAGCTGGTCTAACTTTCACACCATTGCTACATCCTCAGCCTTGTTTCCCCCGTTTTACAGAGGAACATCTCAGGCAGAATGAGAAACTGGTCTAGGGTAACTCAGATTCTAAGTGACAGACTCAGAATTTGAACCCCTGTCCACTTGGCTCCACCTTTTTTTTTTTCTTAAGATATTGAATATAGTTCCCTATGCTATATACAGAAGAAACTTTTTGTTTATCCATTTTATATGTAGTAGTTAATATTTGCAAATCTTGAACTCCCAATTTATCCATCCCCACCCCCACCCCACCCTGGTAACCATAAGTTTGTTCTCTATGTCTGTGAGGCTGTTTCTGTTTTGTAAATAAGTTCATTTGTGTCTTTTTTTTTTAAATAAAAATTCCACACAAGTGGTATCATATGGTATTTTTCTTTCTCTTTCTGGCTTACTTCACTTACAGTGACATTCTCCAGTCCATCCATGTTGCTGCAAATGGCTTTATTTTATTCTTTTTTTTATAGCTGAGTAGTATTCCATAGTACAAATATACCACAACTTCTTTATCCAGGCATCTGTCGATGGACATTTATGTTGTTTTAAGATCTCCACCTTTAGTCACGGCTCCCCCCGCCTCCTGTGAAGATAGTGCCCAGAACTGTCGCGCTGACTGACAACACTTTCTCCTTTACAGAAGGATAACAATGACGGTCACTGGACTCGAGTGTCCTGCCTAAGGAGTGGCTCGTTTTGCTGCCTTGAATCCTGGCTTCTGAAGCTGCATCCCTCTGTACAGAATGAGCATGGTGACAACAGCAGCAGTCCCCCAGCGCGATGACAGGGAGTAAACACAATTACCCGTGATTAGTAAGCGTTTAAAAAAGTTACCTGTTTTTCTTATTAGTCAGCTTCTGACTTAAACATGGATGGAGTTCCAAAAGTTTCTTGTACATTCAGTTGTTTGAATTAGAACATATTGCCACATAAAGAATATTAGACATTGTATTTAATTACCCGTGAAGACTCTTACTGTGTCGCTGGCAGAGTATGGACTTAGATTTGCAGGAGGCGCTGCAGGATGGGGGTGGGGGCAGAGCACCGTTTGCTCTACCCCAGTGATGCTCCCCTTGGGGGATTAAGTCCAAGAGCCCTCAAGCTGCCTTAAGCCCCTTTTCTATGGGAGGTTTTCTGCTTCAGTGTTACCCTCTTCCTGCAGTAGTAATTAAATATTCAGTGCCCCTGGCAGTTGTCCAAGCCTTAAAAAACAAACAATCCTCTTCTCCCCACCAGCCTTGTCCTCTGTGTCCTGCATCCAATCTCCCATTCCCTCAGTAGCTGGCTCAGGAAAGCAGCTGCTAATTTATGATGCTATGTGAAAGTCCTAAACTTCTTAACCTTCCCAGAGTTGTTTACATTTTTTAAAAAAATGGAATCTAGAGTTTCAGGCAGTGACACAGAGAGCAATCGTGGAATCTGTAGAGTATTAACAGCGCCCTTCTTACAATGCTGTTTTGAGAATGAAGTGCTCTTCAGACCTGGGTAATTGCTCCCCTATCTGCTTTCTCACCTAACGCCTTTACCACTGAAGGGCCTTTGAGGCAGACCAGCTTTACCTGGAAGTTCCACCTGGGGTCTTCTCTCTTAATCTATCTTGTTTTCCTCCTTACCTCTTTTCTTCTTCCATTTGTTAAATCAGTTTTTCTGAGAGCCCCTGGATTAAAAAAAATAGTTGTCAGATAGATAGACTCTGGTAGAAACTGGGACCTCTGATGGGGTATGTGTTTGTTCAGTGCCAAAGTCAGGGATTGTCAATGTGTTTGCGGGACAGAAGAAGTGTCTGCAGACCAGGGGCAGAGTGTGCAGGGTTATGGACAACTGATGACTAAGGTACTCGCATTGTCCAAGCCCAAATCAGGACACACAATCTGACAAGCACAAATAAATTTATAGAGACAATGGAACCGAATAATTGAATCTGGGATGCAAGCCAAAGATATGACAGCTGAAAGAGCTGGGCAGATAACTGGAGAGAGGAGCCTTGCGGTGCAGCGGGAAGAGTTTTGACATTTCTATATCCCTGTGTCATAGACACAGACAAAGATGAATAACCCAGTGACCTGCCCTGCCCCTTCCAAACATAACAGAGAATTAGTTACGTCCTTTTTATGGTCCTGGAGCAGTGAAGGGTGCCTGCCCTCCCTGCTTAGCTCCAGACCAGCATTTCCAACTGCTCCTTGAGCATCTTTCCCTGTATGTCCTAGAACTGCCTCAAAGGGAAACTGCTGGTCCTTTTTTCATCTCAGTTCATGGCTTTACGATGCATGGAGCCATCCAAGCTAAATACAGCAGTTATTTTGTCTTTCTCTTCCTCACTTAAAAAAAAAATCCACTGGTCCTTGGACCTTTTATTTCTATATTTCTACCACTGCAATGTCTTTTCTATTCCTATTGCCATCATGACCCTGTATTTGAACTACCTCATTGGTTCCCTAGTTAATTTCCTTGCATTCAATTTCATTTTCCCTTGTCCCTCCAGCCAGCCAGCCAGCCAACCAGCCAGACACACACACACACACACACACAATTTCCTCCTGAAAAATCTTTGGGTATTTATTGCCCAGAATAAACTCCAAATGTCATAGACTAGTGCTGAAGGTTTTCCCCAACTGGATTTCAAATTCTTCTTTCTAACTTCGTCTCCACCAACACAGCCTGCGTCAGCTCACACTGGTCTAGTCATTTCCTGAAATAAGCCTCTGTGCCTTTGCAAATGCGATTCTTCTTTTCCCGCTTTCCGTTCTTTCATTTTCAAATGTTCCTCCCTCTGTGGAGCTTGTCCTCGTTCTCCTGATCAGAATTAGTTATTCTCTCCTCAGCAGCCCCCACAATGTCCCCACTCTGTCCTTGCATGTTGAGAGACTGTCATGTATATATATACATATCGCCTCCTCTACCCGCCTCACAGGTGTTCATCTTTAGACCCCAGGCTCTCAGCCCCACGCCAGCATCTAGAAAGTACTTACTACTAAACGAATAAAGTCAGAGCTAAAATCCGAACCCAGGCAGTTTGGCTTCAAAGCCTGCACCTTTTACCAATATAAGCTATTTAGCTCCAAATCAAAAAACTTTAGTACCATGACAATGAAGTGTCATTGGTCACCAAGAAGAGATGGTAAGAGGGCATGAGTGATTCAGTATAGCTCATCTCCCTTAATGGAAAAGAGTCTCAAATCTCAAGTGATAGTGAGGACAGGTCTGTGTCAGCTACCCCCCTCCCAACCCCTGCCTTTTTTTTTTTTAATCCCTTAGGTATAATCCAGATAGCCAGACAGAGCTGCATGATTGTGGCCACACAAATCTAAGGTTAAGAGAATTACTAATCAGGGGAAGCAGCCACTGAGAATCAGTGATGGTACTGAACACTCCACATTTCGCTGCTTGGTATTTTTATAAGCTAACTTTAAAACTCAGAAAAATCCTTCCTTACAGATAAAGAAACTGAAGCTTAGAGGGTTGTTTTGAATGTGTGTGTGTGTGTGTGTGTGTGTGTGTGTGTGTAAGTACTGGAGATTGAACCCAGGACCTCATGCATGCTTAGCCCATGCTCTACCACTGAGCTACAGCCACCCACCCTAGGGATGTTGAATAACTCATGAAGAAGCATATTTAAGTTTCTGAGACAGAATTTGGACACAGTGTCAAAGACTTCAAAATTTAGGCTCTTTCCATACTCTAATAAACAAGTAACATTAGTTTCATACTTTTTTTGGTTGGTATACACTAATACAATGAAAATAAATGCTGGAGAGACTGTGGAGAAAAGGAAACCCTCCTACACTGCTGGTGGGAATGCAGTTTGGTGCAGCCACTGTAGAAAACATTATGGAGCTTCCTTCAAAAACTAAAAACAGACTTACCATAGGATCCAGCAATCCCACTCCTGGGCATATATCCAGAGAAAACTCTAATTCAAAAAGATACATGCACCCCAATGTTCATAGAAGCACTATTTACAATAGCCAAGACCTGGAAACAACCTAAATGTCCATTGATAGATGATTGGATAAAGAAGTTGTGGTACCTATATACAGTGGAATACTACTCAGCCATTAAAAGGAATAAAATAATGCCATTTGCAGCAACATAGATGGACCTGGAGATCATCATTCTATGTGAGGTAAGCCAGAAAGAAAAAGAAAAATTCTGTGTGATATCACTTATATGTGGAACCTGAAAAAGAATACAAATGAACTTATTTACAAAACAGAAACACATTCACAGACATAGGAAAAAAAAAACTTATGGTTACCAGCAGGGAGAGTGGGGGAAGTTTGGTGGGGGTGGAGGGATAAACTGGGAATTTGGAATTTGTAGATACTAACTACTGCATATAAAACAGATAAATAACAAGTTTCTACTCTATGGCACAGGGAACTATATTCAGTACCTTGTAATAACCTATAATGAAAAATAATATGAAAAGGAATATATATGTACAACCGAATCACTATGCTGTACACCGGAAATTACCACAACACTGTAAACCGACTAGACTCTAATAAAAAAAAACTAATACAACTAAAAATATCTGGATTAAGAATACAGTATAAATTTTATCTTCACTGATAGCTATTTGTTATCAGTTATAATTATTGGGAACGCAGTGACCAAATGTTTTTCTGCAAACTACTCTTGCTTAGAGTTTGTCTTGAACCCTGGTAAGTAAGCAAACACAAGAAGACACAGAAACAATGTAATTGTGTACCCAGTTTTCAGATACACACTGTTGCAAACAGAGTTTCAGCTGGATGAAAAGACTCAAACTTGGCAGCCATGGCTCCTTACTCCCCACCCTACCTGTCGCTGTTCAGGTGGAAATTCTTTGAGTTTCCCTGCACATGCTGTTACAGTTACATGAGTTCCCGCTGTGATGCTTCGAAAAAGTGCTCCAGAATCAACATCAGTAAGTTGCCCTTGGGAAGGCAACACCTCCAAAACCTGTTGCTTGTGAGACTGCACAATGGCAGGAAACATTTGGACTCAGCTCTTGGCAGTACGCTCTGTCCAGATTGCTTGGCGTCCAATTACACTACTCAGCAATTTCATTCCCGTCGGCAAAAAAATTAGATTTTTATTGGATACTCCTCAGTCTCTAGAACATACAGTGCCTGCCTCATGGAAGTTCATAAGTGTTTGTTACTAGAAGTAGAAAACATTTGAGGTGGAGAGCTCAAACATTTCAAAGTGTATCTGAAATAATCAAAGGAGCAAGTTAGTCTGAAGGATCGACTGCCCAGACTCCTCCGGGCCCGGGCGTACAGTGTGCCTCAGCGTACCAGATGCTGGCTTTCAACACTTGAGCATTTTCCTGTTTTCTCAAGAGGGCCTGAAGAAGGTGTCCCAAACGAAAGGAAACTTTTAATGTATCCTCATTTGAAAAGTAGGAGCTGCACTTATTTGATTAAGAATAGTTTTTATAATACCCACCTCATGGGGCTGTTATGAAGATTAAATGTGTGATGGGGTGAAAATGCTTTGTAAACAAAGATATTATTGTAATTCAGTTCTCCATAAGAGTTGGATCGGAAAGAGTTACAAATAAAACCATGATACTGTTTGGTAGAACAGAAGACCTTATTAAAATGACATTGAAATTGGAAGGAAGAATGAGCTTGAGTGGAATCTTGAAGGATGGAGAGGATGGGAGAGGCAGAGAAGAATGTTATAGACTGAAGGGTCTGCACGAAGACCTGACAATACCAAGGGTTTGGCCTGTGGTCTGCTGTGTCCAGGTGTGTCAGGGGCGCCACATGACATGAGATTAGAACGGTGACGCAGGAGCAGACCATGGAGGACCTTGAATGCCATAATGAGGGTTTGGATCAAATTCCATGACAATAGGGAGCCACTGAAGGTTGTGGGGACAGGAGACTGACAGGATGTACAAACTTTCTGTGTTTTGCCACATCGCCTCTCCTAGCAGTGTAATGCACCCGAGATGTCTTGGACAGGCAGAGCATGGAGACAGGCTGGCCAGCGGAAAGCTCTGGAGTAGTTCAGCAAGAGTGACAGGAGGATAAATAGCAGGGCTGTAGACACAGGGGAAGTGGAGCGACTGAATGAACTGTGAGGGAGGAGGGCGAGAAGAGCTGGAGGGGGCGGCGGAGGACCAGCTTTGCACCTGGAGTAATCGCCATGCGCAGAGGCGGAAACAGCACAGCTGATCTGAGTAAGCTCAGAGCTCTAGGTGATCTCCCTACCAACCCTGTGGTTTGAGGTCTGTTATCAAACTGTCTGAAACTCTCCAGCCCATCAGCTCCAGCTTGGACCATTTTCTCTCACAATTGCCAAGACCTCTGGGAGGTCCATTGAGTGCAGTGACAGGCTTTTCCTCTTCAGGGAGAATGCTAGCTACTTTCAAAGGAACGGGACCTACTTTTGGGGTCCTCCTTTCTCTATTTGCATCCTCATGGCAACAGAGAACACACAGATCGCTCCTTCCTGCAGTTCTGCAACGTAAGGCTCCCACTGCTGCTGGGCGGGCAGGTTTGCAAGACAGCCTTTACTTTTTGTGTTCTTTCTCCTTCTTGGCCCAGCACAACTAGTCAAATCAGGAAATCAAGACCACATTGTCCAAGTACTCACTAGCTAAATGGCATTAGATCGACAATCTCTAGAAGCCCTGATTATTTGGTTTTTAAGTTGTCTTCATGTGTGTAAAAATGCATTGTAGCCAGCATCAAAAGATGTTTATTAAAAGTTCATTTGAGAGTGGAGCTGGGTAATGCAGCAGTCAGGAGAGCAGTTATGAAACAGTCACATCACCTGCCAAGAAGAGATGCTGAATTCTCAACAGGAAGCATTCCCATTTCCTTGCCTCTGCCTGTTGGCAGGAAGGTGGGGTAAGGGGAGGGAGGGATGGGGGTGGGTCATTGTTGGGTAGAAACCCAATAAAGAGACGCCTCTTCCTGCCACAGAAAACCGATTAAGATATTCCTCTCATTACAAGGAGTCCATAGAATTTTGCTTAGTGTTCTGGAGGGAGCAAACCTTAACAATATAATTAATAGAGACTGTACTTGAAGTGCTTTGTACAGAACGGGAGGTTTGTTTCTCTGTGGGCGCTTTGCTGTTTGTCAAAACGGATGCCGTCAGGCTCTGACCTATAGGAGTTTATGATCTAAGAAGAACAATGCAGAGGAATACGCTGTAATAAACAGAAAAAAACCCAGTAAAAATTCCAACCCAGGAATTATACAGAACATTTGCTTTTATTTGCTTTTGATGATAACAAAATTGCCTTATGATTTTCATTTACTCCATTACCTTTCATTGAGTAGCTACAAAATGTCAGAAATGTCTGAGGAACTGGAGATAGAAAATTGTATCAGACACGGTTCTACTCTGGAGCTCCTGCTCCACCAAGGGCTGTGGAAGTAGGGTGATTTTGAGGCCATCAGGTCAGTGGAGATGTGGACAGGTGTGTGAGGCCCTCTGCGAGCCCAGAGCAGAGACTGATTGCTCTTCCTTGAAGTTGGGGGAAAGCTTCCGAGGGGGACAGATCTCAGCTGGGTCAGCAAGGATGAGTTATCTAAGTGACAATTCCAAGCAGGGGCTAGAGGAGTGAAAAGGCCGAGAATGAGTGAGAACATATGGTTTAATTAGGAAAATTATGAGTGAGGTCAGGCAAAAACTATTATTTGTTGTCATGTCCTTTACCGCTCACCAAATCCTACTCCCGTCAGGTGTTGGGAGCCGTGTGCTTCTGAGGACACGAGACCCGTCTCCAGCCCAGAGGTGTGGTCTTTAATAGCCTAAGTCAATCAAAGGGCATCAGTTCCCTTATCAATGACTGCTTTTGGCTTAGGCTTAGGCTAGTGTTATGAGTTGAATTGTGCCCCCCCACAAAAGACAGGTTGGAGTCCTCACCCCTGGTGCCTGCGAATGTAATCTTATTTGGAAGCAAGGCCTTTGCAGATGAATCAAGGCAAGATGAGGTCCTTAGGATGGGCCCTAATCCACTATGACAGTGGCTGGCAGCCAAGATGGCAGAGTAGAAGGAGCCAGGGCTCACCCGCTCTCACAAACACAGCAGAATCATGACTAACTGCAGAACAACCATCGATAAAAAGGTGGAACCTACTGGAAGAGAGCTCCCATGACTAAAGACATAAAGGAGGAAGCACAAGGAGATGGGTAGGAGGTGGGGTAATCAATGTAATCAAATTCCATGCCCCTGGGTGGGTGGAAGACCTAAATAGACATTTCTCTAGTGAAGACATCCAGATGGCCAATAGGCACATGAAAAGATGCTCAGTATTGCTAATTATCAGAGAAATGCAAATCAGAACTACAATAAGGTATCACCTCACACTAGTCAGAATGGCCATCATTAAAAAGCCCACAAACAACAAATGCTGGAGAGGATGTGGAAAAAAGGGAACCCTCCTACACTGTTGGTGGGAATGTAATTTGGTGCAGCCATTATGGAAAACAGTATAGAGATTCCTCAAAAAAACTAAAAATAGAGTTACCATATGACCAGCAATCCCACTCCTGGGTACGTATCTGGAAGGAACTCTAATTTGAAAAGGTACATGCACCTCAATGTTCATAGCAGCATTATTTACAATAGCCAAGACATGGAAGCAACCTAAATGTCCATCAACAGATGACTGGATAAAGAAGGTATGGTGTATTTATATAATGGAATACTACTCAGCCATAAAAAGAATGTTTCCTGTTGCTCCTTCTCACGAGGCTTAAAGTCTTGGGGGCCGAGACTGTGAGTGTCCCACTTACTGTTTCATGGCCAAGCTAATCTAAGTCCTGTCTTACAGCAGACACTTGACAAACACGTACTAAGCGAATGAAAATAAAAGACGTGGCAGTGCTGACAGTCTTCAGTCTAGAGTTTATCTATAACATTCTAATGAAGGCCATGAAAAAGTGGGACCTGGCTGGGCTCTGGCAAAACACAAGGAGGCAAGTGGGCCTTTGCTCCCAGCCTGGGGGTCCTATGCTGGGATTCCTGCACACTCCTGAATTTTCCTTTTCCTCCCAACTTCCACCTCTCTTCCCAGTTCCCTTGATCAATTTCTAGGTCTAGGCCTTATTTGACCTAAATAGATTAAAAAAAAAAAAAAAGAATGATCATGGTTTACCTAGCACGATCAACTAATTTATTACTTCTTCTGGGGAAAAAACAGTTTAAAAATGCTTTCAATACCAGTTAAACTACATGGAACTAAATCTCCAGAAACCTCCTAAAAAATGAAGGCAGGAATTTATGGTAGGGCAGAGAAGAGGGAGCAAGTGGGACTTCCACTATCTTCATAACTTGGTAGGTAAGTGCTTACCTACTTTGGTCCTGGGTTCCAGTAAGGACTTTTGGACGACCATTTCATCTTTGATACTTGAAAACATTTTCCGTAATGATCTTGGTGGGGTATTAACCCAATCGTAGGCCATTCATTCCTTAAGGCAGGCCATGCATTTGTTTTGTAGGTTTTTCTTCTATACAAGAAATTATGCAGTGTTCTGGTAGGTATAATAATTCTGATGGTAATTTTTTTTCTTTATTCATTCAAAAAGCATTTGGGTGCTTCCCACGAATGCGCCGAGTATGGTGCTAAGCATCCAGTCATCAATGGTTGGACAGAAAGGAGCCCATCCTAGTGGAGCCTATAGTCTGGCGTGGGGGACCGACTACAATGAAATATATATGGTACACATTTGCTCCAAATGTGAATGTAAGTAATAGATCTTGAGATAGGGAGTATGGTGCAGGGAAGGCACCTGGTGGGTGATCAGAGACAAATTCCTTAAGAGGTGACATGTGAGCGGAGACTTACAGGATGAGAAGGAGCCAGGCCTTGGAAATGGGGTCACGTTCATGGTAAGTCAGTTAAAAATAGCCCGCAATCTCCTCAGGGGCCAGGTTGGACGTATGGGCAACGAGACCCCACTGCCAGCACTAAAGATGGCGGTCGGGGGGCGGGGCGAGGACTCGGCGTGCCCGCACCGTGATTGGCCGGCCAGGCGCGGCGTCACGTGGGCGGTCGCGAGCATCCGGGCTTCCGCGGCGGCGCTGCGGAGACTCCCGGGAGCGGGCGGCGCAGGGCGAGCGCGGCGAGCGGCCGGCGAGCGGACCGCTGCGGGGCCTCCCGGGCCGCCCGCGTGGGCCGAGCGGCGCGCGTGCCGAGCATGGCGGGCTCCCTGCCTCCCTGCGTGGTGGACTGCGGCACCGGGTAAGAGCCGCGGGCGCCCACCCCGCTCCCGCACGGCCCCGCTCCGGCCCCGGCGCCGAGCACCTGCCCGCCGCCCGCCCTCGCCCTCACCTCACCTGGCGGCGGCCCGCCCCGGGCACGCCTGTGCAGGGGGCGGCTTCCGGCCCCGCTCCCCGCCCCGTCCCTCCCGTCCACGCCCGCAGGGGCCACGCACGGCTCGCTCACCTTGGTGGGGAGAGAGCCAGGGGCCCGGCGGGCCCGGCTCGCCTCGCCTCCCACCTCTCCTCTCGAGCGGCCCGCGGGGGCTCCCTGGGCTCGCAGCCTCCCTGGGATGCCCGCTTTCGGGCTGTTGGCGGCGGACCCCGCTGACGTTACTTGCTCTCCCCCTACATAACCGTGCCCCTGCCTTCTCACATTCTTAGAAGTGGCCCTCGTTTTGGGTCCCCAGGCGCATGTCAGTTCTCCTTGCTGGTTATTCTTTATCGCTTACTTGTAGAGGTTTTCACTTTCATCTACCATGTTGGCACCTTTTTCCAGCCCACTCTGCTCTCTTCCAGTACTGAATGGCCCACTCAGGCTAAGCTGCTGTTTTAGTTTGCGTAGAGTTGCCTTTTCACTTAAAAAAATGTTAAAACGGCTCCATTTTGAAAAAGAAAGTCTAAATTTGGGAAATCCGGTTTGTGGCATAGTTCTTCCCCCACCCCTTTTACATTTTGGGTGTGATTGCTTCTTTTGGTGCTGTTAATATATGCAAAAGTGACCTTAGAAGGTGTCCTGTACTTTTAGTGGCCCGAGCTTAGCTGGTTTTTGGAAGGTGCTCAGTGCATCCATCTAGCTGGTAGTTTAGAAATTCAGGCTTGCCTGCTTGCGTGGTAGATGAAGTACTTCATCAGATAGCCTGGAAGTAAATTTAGTTTCTTAAAGATTTTTCAAGGTGGGATTTTAATCATTTTTGCCACAAGATATTCCATGGCATGCTCACCTTAGTCTTGATTCTTTTCTCTAGAGAAATGCACTTGATTCGGTTTCCTTGACAACCTTGTGGGGGTGTCTTCTTTTATTTGCTACAGTCCATCTCCTACTGATCCTTTCCTTTTGCTCCTGGAGCCACCAGTAGTGGTTACAGGCTGGAAAAAAACTGCCTCTTGGCTTGTAGTAATTTTCCTTTTTGAAATACGCCTTGTACCAGAAGTTTTGTGGCTCTTTATTTTAGAAGGTTGTTTCGCTACCCAAAGCCCAAGCCAGAAACCAGTATTGATATTAACACCCCTCAATTGTTGGCTTCCTTATCCATCCCCTCCTCCCATGCATGATCTAGTATTCACCCCACATCTACCTGAGGCTAGGTTGTGTCAAGAGTGAAGGAAACAGGTAAAATAATTTTGCTTCCCACATTTGCATGTGCAGTTTTTGTTTTTGTGGTTTTGGTCTTGTAAAACTATTGAAACACAAAGCATTTCTTAGTAGAAGCAATAAAATGTGCCCACAGAGTTTGTCATACCTTTAATATTAGTAAGCTGAGGACCTTACTCATCCTTCTTGCTATAAATATCTAAAATGTGGCACTCAGTTTTGACCTTTTGAGGTAGGTGATATCTCACTTGGAGATGCCACTTCAGGTTATCATTGTTTTAAGGCCCAAATTTATATTACTGTCTTCAGGCTTCAGGCTTTGGTGTCGAGAGTTGGAAACAGTGGCCAGGAATCTTCCCAGTGGGTTTCACATGGACATATTTTGTCATGGAAACGGCCGTGGTTAATCATGAATTCCCAGGGTCCAGTGTATGGCCAGAAGAGCAGTCTGGGAGAGCCTACATTTACTTGAGCATTTTAGTAGTTCTTATATTTCCCGTAGAGCTAACATGGTTTTTGGATTGACTTTTACCTCAAAGTAAGATAAAAAGGGGGTAAAATGCAGATAAAAATAACTAGGACTATGGAAGAGAATGGGCCTGGGGAGTCACCCTTAACTACAGGTCGGTGGTGCAGCCATCCCGCCTTACCTTTGGCCTTAGTCTTCCTGTCTGAGAAAATTACAGGAGAGTCATGGTCAGTTATGTGATTTTCATTTTCAGAAAGGGAGAGAAATACCTGTTTCGTAGGTAAAAAAGCTTTTTCTCGTACCAAATTCTAGAGGAAAATTTCACATTGAATTATGCATGGTAGACATTAATGGTTTAGTAGACAATGTACTGAACAGTTTTTTTTTTTATAGCAAATGAATTTCTTCCTAGTATCCTGGCATCCTCTAATAAACCTGGGACCACCTCAGTGAGCAGAGTGGGGGCCAGGCTAATAAGGACCAAGGCTCTGCTTGATCCAGAGGAAAAGCTTCATTTATGCAGAATAGTGTTCAGAGAATATCTCACAGATACGAGTTTCACTTAACTGTGCTTTTTGTATTTTTAAAGATTTTTTGAATTTTTAAAACTTATTTTGAAAAAATTTCAAATTACTGAAACGCTGCAAGAAGAGTACTAAAAAAACTGCTATATAGTTTTCATCCAGTTTACTATTAACATTTGCTTTGTTGTTCTCTGTGTATCCATATACATTATTATTTTTCTGAACTGTTTGTAAGTTGCAGGCAGCATGCCATTTTATACCAAGATACTTCAGTGTATACTTTGTGAGAACAAGGACTTTCTTTCATGTAATCATTGGCCAACAATCAAAACCAGGAAATGTAACATTTATACAGCAGTGTTATCTAAGATGCCGTCTGGAACCCATGAATGGTCCCATTATGTCTCACGGACACTCAGCTCTCCTCCCTCGTCCAGCACCATACATTGGTTGCTTGTCATCATGTCTTTTTGGTCTCACTGGACCAGTTCCTTAGCCTTTTTCTGTCTTTCAAGACAGTGGCATTTTTGGCAGCCATTTGTTATGGATAATGCTCCTCAATTCAGGCTCATCTGGGGTTGCCTTAGGATAGATACTGGGTGTGCATTTTTGTCACGAGAATCACAGAAGTACCATCAGAGCTGCTTAGTGCATCACTAAGAAGGCCTCTCCCCCAGCTTTACTGAGATATAATTGACATATAACATTGCAAAAGTTCAAGGTTATTATGTGTTGATTTGGTACGTTTACATATCACAAAATGATTATTGTAGTAGCGTTACCAACACCTCCATCACACGACATAATTCCCTTTTCCTTTTTTGTGGTGAGAATGTTTAAGATCCAGTTGTCTTGTCAACTTTCAGGTATGTAATACAGTACTGTTAACGATAGTCAGTGTGCTGTTCATTAGAACCCCAGAACTTATTCATGTCAGAAGGCTTAAGACAGTTGATGAAGTTCAACTGGACGGTTATGTCCACTAGATTTCTCCACTGTGTGCTGTTTTCCCCTTTGTAATTAACGTCATCTGTGGCGAGATGGGAGATTATGTCAATACCCTGTTCTTCCTTAAACGTTCATGCATTATTGTCTGTATGGGTTATTTTGTTCAAAGAATTATGTCATTCTTACTGTATTCCATGGATTATTATTTCTTATTGCCATTATTTGTTTTGATGCTTAAATTTGTCCGGATTGTCCAGAAGCCCATTCAGGCTTTTCCTGGTGTTCTTTTGACATGTCCCCATCATTTTTTTGAGCACTTTTTATTATCGAAAGACTGCAACACAGCCAGTGCAGTGCAGACGTCTGTTTGTATGTTTTGTGGGAGTATCTCTGAGATAGGTTTCTAGAAGTAGGATTTCTGGGTCAAAGGGTGAGTGCATATGGAATTTTGCTGGACGGTGTCAAATCCCACTCAGTTGTGTGTCTACATCAGCAGTGTCTGAGAGTGCCTGTTTCTTTTTACAGACTCACCAACAGAGTCTGTTGCCAAATTTTTGATTTTTTACCAGTCTACAAGGTAGGAAATGATACCTTATTGTAGTTTTAATTTGAATTTTTATATTATTATATGGGAAGATGAGCATCTTTTCATATGATTAAGAGGCATTTGCATTTCTGTTTTCTGCCTCTTCATCTTTATCCCATTTTTCTGTGGGTTTTTGGTCTTCTGCTTCTTTATTTTTAGAAGCTTTTTGTTTTAGGATGTGTTAAGGGTCCCACAGACCATCCCCAGGTTCAGTGATTCGCTGGGAACAATTCACGGGACTGTAGTGAGAAGGTACAAGGCAAAACAGCCAAGGGAAAAGGCACATGAGGCGGAGCCTGCAGGAAACCAGGAGCAAGCTTCCAGGGTCCTTTTCTCAGTGGAGAGTCACACACACATGCTTACTCAGCATCCAGTAGTGATGGCACGTGTGAAGCATGGTTTACTGGGGAAGCTCCCTTAGAGACTCGGTGCCTGAGTTTTTATTGGGGGCTGGTCATGACTCCTTTGGCCTGGCACATACCCAGATTCCAGAGTCCCGGAAGGAAAGCAGGTGTTCAGCAGAAATGTATTTGCACGGTTTAAGCACAGTGAACCACTCTTAGCACTAGGGAATGGTGGGGACCCTCCTGAAATCCCAGATGCCAGCCAGAGGCCAGGTTTATAAGCAGACCTTTGAAAGGAAAGCAGTCATAGCCTGTTACCTCTTTTCTGTGCATAGAGGTATTAACCCTTTATGATACACGTTGCAAATACACTTTCCCTGTGTAGCATTAGTCTTTGCCATGCAAAGATTTTTTTTAAAGCAATCAGATTTATTTATCTTTTCCTTATTGTTTTCGGATTTTGAATCATAGTTAAGACATGTTTTTTTCCCCTCATCCCCAGATTTTTTATATATATATTTATTTAATGGTTTTATTTTTTCATTTAAATCTCTCATCCACTTGGAATTTATGCTGGGATAAGAGCCCACTCTGCCTTTTCTCCTTTTGGCTCTCCCATTTATCTCAGCATTGCTTATGAAAAGACCTCAGTGCTTGAAGATACCGACTTTATTGTGCACTAAGTTCGTCTGTGCAGTTGTGTTTATTTCTGGATTTTGTTCGGCATGAATCTGTTCATTTGACAGCACCACAGAGTTTTAATTACTGGGGCTTTTAGAATGTCTGATGGGGCTGGTCTTCCCTGCCAACTTCATTTTATTTTTGAGGGTTTCCCAGTCTATTCTTGCTTTTTGTTTCTCCAAACAAACTTTATAATCAGCTTCTTTAGTTCTAGGGGGAAACTTACTTGATGGCATTTTTATTTGGGTGTATTAAACTCAAAAGTTAGTGAGGACAATTAGATATATGATATTGTCTTCCCACTGAAGCATATGGTATATTCTTTCCATTAGTTGAAGTCTTTTTTGTGTCTTGTTGGGATACTGTGTTTACTGCAGGTTGATTTCTTGTCAGATTTACACCTAGTTATGTGATTTTCTTTTTTTGCTACTGTGAATGGTATCTTTTGTTATATTTTGTTTTTCTTGAATATATTAAAGCTATTAATTTCTGTGTTAATTTTCTGATCTGCTGCTTTACAAAGTGCTCTTATTGTTTGTATGAATTTTTCCCTTGATCTTTACAGCTTTCCAGATACAGAATTTTGTCACTGGCAAACAGAGATCGTTTTCCCTCTTCCTTCCCATTTCTGGGAGCTCTAATTGCCTTTTTTTTTTTTTTTTTTTTCGGAAACACTGCTGTGGCATTGCCTCTAAATAAAGTTAAATAGAAGTGGAGTTAGTGGGTATTTTGTTCCTTACTCTAGTGGAATAGCGGAATAGAAATATTTAGTGGAATATTCAGTGGAATATGGTGGATTTCCTAATATTGAACCGCTCTTGCATCTGGAATAAATCCCAACTTGATCATGATGCATTACTTTTCGATGTGTAGGTAGATTCTGTTAATATTTTATTTAGATTTTCACATCAGTATTAGTATGAGTTATTGTTTAGTTTTTTGATGCATTCTTTGTCAGATTTTGGGATCAGTGTTACACTGTCTTCATAAAACAAATGAAGACTCTTTCTTTTGCTGTGCTCTGGAATAGTTTGGGTAATACTGAGCTTACCCAAGTTGTAATGTCTTGGTGGGGCTTCCCCAGGGAGGCTGCCTGAGCTCAGTCCTTTCTTGAGAGGAGAGTCCTGCTGCTCTGTATTTCTCTAAGTCTGTTTAGACTTCCCATTGCGAGTGGAGCCAGTTTTAGTATGCTGCATTTGTCTAAAAAAATTCTATTTCATCTAGATTTTTTAAATATATGTATATGGTAGCCTCATAATTTTTAAAAATCTGTTTTCATGGTCATTTTCCCCTGTGTCACTTAAATTATCTACTTTGTTTTCGTCCATTTTCCTTCATGGCTCATCTAATGACTTGTCTGTTTTATGGATCTTGTTTTCAAAGGATAAGCTTTGGGGTTACTTACCAGTTCTATTGTTTTTCTGTTTTTTGACTCATTAATTTTTTCCTTTTAGCTTTCTTTCTTTCCTTTTTTAAAACTTTTGGACTGGGTATTAAATTCACTTTAATTTTCCCTTATATTGAAAAGGAATTTAATCCTGCAAAATTTTGGCTGATCTGCCTTTAGCTATATGTATTCCTTACACACAGGGGTATGGATATAATTTCTCATTATCATTTTCAAGGAATTTCTGTATTTTTCTTCTGAATTTCCCTCACCTCAGTATTTCTATACTACTATGCTTTAAAATTTTTAGGTGAAAGGGGCTTTTTGTTTTTGACTTTGTTTTTAATTTCTAGTTTTATTACATTATGCTAAGGGTGCTGTTTGTGTCCTCTTTAGACGTCTCTGAGGCCAAGATATGGTCATTTTGTTAATATTCTGTATGTGGTTGAAAAGAGGTATAGTCTGTATGGGTGTGTTCAGAGTTCAGCATGTATCTATATGAGTTATCTTATTAATGATGTTATTTAGGTCTTCCAGTTATTTTGTCCACTTACTGTCTTTGAGAACGGTGTGTTAAGTGCTCCTCTCATTGGTGTGTTTCTTGTTTATTTCTTCTTGCTTTATGAAAGTTATTGCTGCCTTGAGTGCCTAGATATTAATAACTTGTATCTTCGCCTGAGTTGTTGCTTTAGCATTATGAAGTGTTTTTTTTTAGTCTGAATTCTACTTTGTCAAAAAATAAAAATGTGCCAACAGAGGCAAACTAAAAGAAAGCAGGAGTATTATTTGAATGCAATGCAAAAGGCTTTAAATGGAGCAAGTGGTTCATCTAATTATTACTTTTGGTTCATTTAAAAAGTTTGGTTTTATCTAAGTAACATGTGCACTAATTTAAAAAGTCAAGTAGTGCTGAGAGGCTTATATGAAAACGCAGAGGGTGCATTCTCCCTGCTTTTCTCTGTCCTTTCCCAGAAACAATGACTTTCAACTTAAAAAAATTTTTTTTTCAGGGGGGAATTATGTTTGTTTGTTTATTTATCTATTTAAAAATTTATCTGTTCTTTTTTTTGGGCAGGGGGGAAGGTAATTAGGCTTCTTTATTTTTAGAGGAGGTACTAGGGATTGAACCCAGGACCTTGTGCATGCTGAGCATGCACTCTACCACTTGAGCTATACCCTCCCCCCTTATTTATTTTTAATGGAGGTACTGGGGACTGATCCCAGGACTGTGCATACTAAGCACACACTCTCCCACTGAGCTATACCCTCCCCCAACTTTCAACATTTTTTCTAGACCTTCTGACATTTATAGACTTTAGTATTTCTAAATATACAAGTTGGCGTATCTTTTGACTCTCAATTTTTCACAGTGTCTGTTGATTTACTATTGTTAGATGAAGATCTAAATGTTACACTGCCTTCTCTGTTTTTCCTTTCCAGATCTCCTAATAGAGATATATTATTATATTTTCCAGTTGTGTCTGTGATCATTGTTTACATGATTAGCCTATGCTAATATACTTATTCATTGAAGAGTGTCATAATTATTTGTTTTTACTGAAGTTAATGATTACCTTATTTGTTCATTTCTTTTGCTTTCTTTGTATCATTGCTAATTATTTTCTGTATTTTCAAGTAGCCAGTCTCTCAGTACAGTTTTCCACAAGGTCAGTCACATTAGAGACTCTGTCAGAGCCACTTTGCTTTTGGAGACATCCCTTTTGCAAACCTGTGTTCTATTTGGGCTTGTTGCTTTCCAGAAAGGTCTGCCGTGCAACCTGGGGCTCCCATTGCAGTCTTCTGGGTGTTTCCTTTGCTTTTCTCTTGGATTGAGCCTTTGTTTCCCGAATCACATTTCTTCCTGTTGCCTGCTTTACTCCCTGTGCTGGTGGTCCTTCAGAACGTAACTTTATTAGGTTGAAAGGGTGACTCAGTGGTACAAGATGTCTTGGTGAGTGCCTTTGACATGCCTGAATCCTGAATCTCACATCCTTTCTGACTGGTGCATGTCTGTCATGGTGGGGTCTCCTTCCATCGTCACTGTGGGGCTTCACTAGCCTCTCTTGTATTTTTTTTTTTAATAGCCCCTCTTCTTTTTTTTGGTTTTCTCCTTTGTTTTGGTAGAGAGCATCCTCCAGTTGCTCTCTGAGAAGGGATGTGTGGGAGGTAAATTTCTTTGTATTCCTTGCTTGTTGGAAAGTATTTTTTCTTTAATCCCTCACTTGGTTGATCATTGGATATAATATTTGGAGTTGTAAGTAATTTTCTTTCAGAGTTTTGGAGACACTGATCCTTTGTTTTCTTGCTCCTGGTTTCGCTGTTGAGAAATCTGAAGTCTTTATAAATGACTTTGACTCCCCTTCCTCCCCATGTTCTGGAAGCTTGTAGAATTTTCCCTCTGTCACTGGTTTCTGCAATTTTACAAAAGTGTACCTTGAACTGGGTCTGTTTTCCTCCGTTGTACTGGGTATTTGGTGAGCTCCTTCAGTCTGAAAACTGGATTCTTTGAATTTTGGATAATACTTTTGAATTATTTTGTTTGTGTTGGTGTGTTTGTGTTTTCTTTTTCTGGAACTCCTGTTATTCATGAGCTGAGTTCTTGGGCTGTTTCTCTGATTTTTTTAAACCTTTTATTTTACATCATTTTATCTTTTTTTTTTTTAACTTATAAGATATTTCTCATCCTTCTCTTTAGTTTTTAAAAATTTTTTTTCTTTGGATTTTTAATTTCCAAGAGCTCTTTTTTGTTTTCTAAGTGTTTTTTTTTCTTTTTTCTTTCATAGCATCTTGTTTTTGTTTCTTGGATGTAATATCTTCTTATAGGATATTGATTATAGTGGGTATTTTTTGTTTGCTTTTTGGAGGTGGTGTTGGTGGAGTTTCTCCCTACAGTGTTTGTTTCCTCCAAGTTGACATTTTGATTTGCCTGTTTTCATCCCTGTGTTTCATGGTAGAGGCTTTCCTCTGATGATGGTCACTTCTGGCTGTCTGTGCATGATTAAAATTCAGAGAATTAAAAAGCATATTGGACTGTGCATGTGTAGATTTGGCTGATTGATTTTAAACTTCACCAGGGTTGATGTGGGCAAGTTGTTGGGAAATCTCTTGGTCTAATGATCTTCAGATCTTCTTCCCTCTTGAGCTGCTCAGTTTCCCCAGTTTCCTCCTCTGCTTGGAGGTTGGGGTCTGGGTGCTAGTGTCTGAGAGCCAAGTGGTGGGCAGAGAAGCTGTGGGAGGGTGTGTCTCTGCCATCAGCTCTTTACTCAGTCAAGTAACCCCTTTATTTTCAGAACAGTTCCAGGGCTCACCCGTGCCGGGGGACTTAGAGTCCAAAGACCCTTTGTGTTACACTCTCCAGAGTCCGTGTGTGCGGAGAGCGCTGGGGTCAGGGAAGAGCGGCTGCCTGGCCATGTGGGGCAGGAGTGGGCGGTCTCACCCAGGCCCTTTCAGTCCCGTCTGTCCACAGGGGCCTGTGCGGCCTTTGGGACCTGGGGTCTGTGCTGGGCTGGTTCTCAGCTTCCCCTGCTGGTTTCCTTACATCTCTGCAGCCACTTCCCACTGACTCTTTGTTATTCAGGGCCAAAAATTTGCTGTTGCCTCCTCTTTTTTTCTCCCTATTGTTGTAGTTTATACATCTTAAAATCATTTTGCTTTGGTTTTAGTGGGGCTTCGGGACAGAGTGAAATTAGATCATATGTTTAGTACACCATTTCGCCTTGGAAGTCAGAGGCCACACCTATGATCCTGTATGTACCAGACACAGAGCAAAAAATGCTGCCTGTAGAAGAAGAAATGGACAAGTGTATTGGGCCATGTAAAATTTACAGAACAAATAGACAAAAAGAAAAAAAGGATTAGATTTAGATAAAATAATGAATAAATTTGAACTTACATATTTAACTCTGTGTCCTGTAAACAGAGACTACCCTTTTCTGTACGACACCCGAGGGAGTGTTTGAAGAACTTGATCATATAGTAATTTACAGTGTACGGTGTGGGGAGTGTGTGTTGTTTAGAACTCTATCATTAGTTTTACCAAATTGCTTTCTAGGACAGTGTAGTCACTTTTTTTTTTTTTAACTGGGAAAATCTTAGAGGGGAGTATAATTATTCTGGTTGAAATTTGCAGTTTGAGACTGGACCTCATAAGGGGTCTCAAGCAAAAGAACTTCCCTGCAGGATATAGTCTGAAAAACACTGTTCAAGATGTGACATTTCCACGTTCGAATATAAATTAATTGAGCTTCTATTGTCACCTTCTGCTCTAGACACATGGCTGTAGGAGGAATTTCAGCTCTGCATAAGTATGTGGCGTTGACAGTCAGGTTAATCCTCCTCCCCGCCGACAGTTACTGCTGTGGAGAGAGAGTGGCCTTTAACAAGAGGCGAAAAGAAGGACCTTTTAAAATGAGGCAAACAAGGATATATTGTACTTAAAAAAAGAGACATTAAAGGGATGCACAGAATAGATGGGTGGAAGGCAGAAGTGGGGTAGATGGGTGTGGGAGTGGGATTGAGACTTCTCATAGACACCTTTTTATGGTGCTGTGCAGTTTGAATGTAAGAACACATTTGGCTAAAGGCAGAGTTGTAACTCTTGGTGTTGCTTTATGCAGCTGTTGATTCTGTTTCCATATTTCTGTCTGTCCTGATTTCCATGAGGAAAGTTCTCAGGGTGGGATGCATGGAAGGTGGCGCTGAGTTTGAGAACGTGGCTGGCAATCTGTAAGCAAAGTTTGTATGTATTTTTGAGAATGATGCTTGTCTCCACCATGCTGGCTGTCCTTTGGGAAGGTAGTGTTCAAATAAACAAGCAAGAAACCAAAGCCTTTTAATGTGAAACTCATTGATTTTGATTCTTTATGTACATGGGTTTGGGAAAATCTGATTGATGTATCTCTCCATGTACCAGATAAATCAGATATACACAGAATTGGAAGAGAAACAACATGAAATTTTAGTATAGGGGAGGGACTTTCAGAGTAGGAAATTGTTCAGGAAAATAATTGGTAGATTTGGTCACCTAAGTTGTTTAAACAATTATATTTAAGGAAATGTATAACTGAAGGTAGACAAACTGGGAAAAACTAGTAATATAGATGGGCAAGCATTAATATCCTTGGTATGTGAGAGTTTATACAAATTGATAAGATACTAAAACTCTAGAAGAAAAATTACCTAAGGACAGTTCTTGGGAGAAACGCATGTCACCATTACATATCAAATAACATTCAGTCATAAAATAAAATTACTGACAAACGAAATCCTTTTACTTTTTTGAATTAGGAGATACTGTCCAGCAAAGGTAATATTTAGTGCTGAGGCGGGAATGCTTGTTGTTGAGCTTGTACCAGTGATGAGACTGAAGCAGGGAGGGTTCATCTACTTGCTGGAAGTTGCGTAGCTAGTGCTGCGTTTTGAACCCAGCATCGTTGGCCCCGTTAGCTCCCTGACATTATAAGTAGATACTGTTTTGCAACTGTTTTCAAGTCACGTTGTTTATCTGTGTGTGGCCAGTAACATGAGTCTGCTCCATTTTGGATGGTTGTATAACATTTTATTTAACGATCGCAGTATAACTTACTCAGTCTATCTTCTGTGGATGGCATCAGTGTTTCCAGTTTTTTTGTTGTATTGCTGTTGTAATGTTGTAGAGAACATTTTTTTGTGCATACCTGTTTATACATTTAACAGGGCTTATGTGGCATGAATTCCTAGAAATGCACTATTTGGACAGTAGGGTGTATGCATTTAAAGGATAATGGGATGTTTGCATTCACGGTGTTAATAGATAATGAAACCTCCTTTTGTAATGAGGCTTCAGCCTTTTACTAATACCTGGGTGTAATTTACTACCACCTTCCTCAGTGTTGGGCCAGGTTTTGAATGGCTTTCCGTTCCATTTATAGGTGAATTTGGTGATACATGATGTTCCTTTTAAAGCTATCGACTCTCCTTCCTGTGTGAGCAAGGTGTGTCTCCCTGTAAACCGAGAGTCCCTCTCTTCCCGATGTGTCCCGTGGGCGATGTTGTTCCCGGTGGCTGCCCGTGTGAGTGGGATCTTCTCACCCAGGGTGTGTTCTCCCTTGTTACTGTTTGGTGGGAAGGTTGCTGATTTTTTTGTCTCTTCGTTGAGTAACTGGCCATCTTACTGAACACCCTGTTGCTTTTAGTTTTTCACTTAATGTCCTTAGGTATCCCAGGTTTATAATTAAAATTTACAAGTGAATTTTGTCTCCTCCTTCCCAGTACTGTTCCTTTTATTTAGTTCTTTGTGGTTTGTATTACCTGGTTCTTCCAAAACAATGTTAAGTGAGAATGACGGTGGCGGGTGTCCTTGGCTTAATTCTGACTTCAGAAGGACTGCTGCTAGTTTTTCATTATGTCTTGATTTGAGAGATTTTTTCCCCTTATTATCTCTTCCTAAGGATTAAATGTTTCTGTTTTGAGCCTGTTTTTTCCCTGCTACTAGATTTTTTTTTCACCACATCTTAATTACATAAACAGTTTGAATTGAAAAGCATTTCCCACAGTCTTTTCATTGAATACCTAAACACGCAGTGCTCTGAATAGTAAGACAGAGTAGGTCGGTTTGAGTCCTTTCTCCTGGGCCTGTGACCGCTGTGATGCTTCAGCACCATGAGTGTGTTTTGTTTGATGATGTGGTGGGTGGGAGACGGTTCGCTGGAACGTAGGCCTGAGAATGGGGAGCTTGCGTTATGTAAAAATGTAATGTGCATGTAGCATAGTTTAGTCAGTGATCCCAGGCTGGCTGGTCATCAGAACCCTGGGGGGGGGGACAGGGGATGTTTAAAATGCAGATGCTCAGGCTCCTACTCTGTGATTCTGGGGCAGGCCCTGGGAAGCTGTATTTTTAGAAGTTTCCCAGGTGATCTGATCAGCCAAGCTTGGTACATTCTTCCTAGATGCCTACCCAGATGATCTTAAACTTGCCTGCCAGGTAGCACAGGCCGTGCCACTATGAGAAACTCGATCTGAAGTCACGTTTCTAACAGGTGGACATTTTGAGGAACATTTTGAGGACCAGGGTGGTTTCCCCTCCTCTCCCTCTCAGCATCCTCGTACATGCCTGCTACGTAGTTTCTAGCTAGTGAACTGGCTGGAAATGTTTTTTGTTTGCATAAATGGTGTTCTGGACACTTTTCATTTTTAAGAGTTGTGTTTTCTTGATTTTTGGGGTTCTGTTCTTGGTGTAGCTGAGCTATTATAAGATCGTCTCTTGGGGGAAGGCCAATCCAGCATTGGGGGGGACCTCCTAGGAGAGACTTTCAGGAGGAGCACTGCCAGTTAGATTCACGGTGTCCTATTTAGTAGGTTCTCATTGAGGTTCCACTTGAGCCTGTATTAATGAAGGTTCTGTTAAAATTTTAAATGTGAATGTCTCTTGGAAAAAGTCTTGTTAGATATTCATTACCTTGTGATCATTCAAAGTACAAAAACTGCAAGTGTATTTGATGTTTTGTAAAAAATAGTGCAGGAAAACTTAAAGACGTTAAATTACCCTAACATGATCTGAGGAGTTTGTGCTCTTGCCAGTGTTTTTAATGGTTTCGGTTTTGCTAGAATGGGAGTGAAGTTCTCATAGTAAGTGGTTAATAGATACAAATACCAATATATCTTAGTGTTAGTTTGCCTCAGTCGTGAAAACCATTGTTTACTTAATGGAATTGCTGCAGGGGGTGCCCATGTGGCTCTGTGACAGAAGGCCTCCTGCGGGTTCGGGAGAACGCGGTGACTTCAGCATCTGAACAACGCTCTCGCAGCCGTTGCTGAGTGGCATGTGGTGGTGGCACCGTCAGTATATAGTTGAATTTTAGAGCTTTGGGCCAAAAAGTGCTCCCGTCTCTGGCTGCTGTGGGCCATTGTTTGTGGCTTCAGGGCGTAGAACTTGGGGCTGAAGATGAGATAGCTGTTGAAGGGCATCCGGTGTCTTTAGTTTCACCACTGGTACACTTTGTCTCCACCACTTCACAGATCAGTGTGTCTGTGTGAGTGGGCACAGCAGACTGAACAGTATGACTGGGGGCACAGAACATACTGTTTTTCCCCCCAAAATTTAAATTAGGAAATATTTCAAACATACAGAAAAATAATAGTAAAAAACGCTAAAACATACAGACAGCACTATTGTAGTGCTCATTCTGTCTGTTCGTGTATTTACTGTATTAACTCACCCAGCCTAGAAAGTAAGTTGTATTATGACCATCTTTTTACAGACAAACAGATACAGCGAGGTAATGTCACCTGCCCAGAGTTACACATTTGGCAAATAACAGAGCTTAGATTTGAACTCAGGCAGTCTGGAGCTAGAGTGCATGGTCTCAACCAGTACAATACACTATGGCCTTCCAGAAATACAGGAAGTAATATGATAGACATGAGGGGTACTTAGCACCTGATTTTAATAAATGTTAACATTTTATTTGACAGTTGACCCTTTGACAACACTGGGGTTAGGGACACCAACCCCCTCCCCACGGTCAAAAATTCACATATAACTTTTGATTCCCCCCTGAACTAAACTACTGATAGCCTACTGTTGACTAGAAGCCTTACTGGTAACATAAACGGTTGATTAACGCATACTTTGTGTGTGTTTTATGTCCTCTACTCTTAAAGTAAGCTCAGAAAGGAAAATGTTGTTAAGAACATGACAAGGAAGAGAAAACACACTTGCGCAGTCCTGTCGTTTGTTTCTGGATGCCGTAGGTTTACATCACCTGTTTACAGGATGACCCACCTGTCAGTACCTCATCAATATTCTCTTATGCAAAACACGGTAGCTGTTACATGTATTACTGACAGTAGACATCAAAAGTGAAAAGATTACGTGAGAAAGAAATTCCTGCTTATTCACAGCCCAATTCGTGCATTGATAATGAGGAAGCAGAGATATGACGGAAGTCTGGTGTGATCGGTACGATGGCTTCTTGGTAGTCTCGCCCGCACACTAATGAGTGAATCATTATACAGTTTCATTGGCATATAGTAGTCCAGTCATGTTCACAGAACAGTATTGGAGACGTTACTATGTTTTAAACACCGCCGCTCACCTGTGATGGTAGACTGATCTGCCCTTCCTCCAGTTACTGGAGGAGGGGGGCACACTGTGCAGTTATGTAACTCTTCGAAAGGCAAATTATAAAACAATAAGAAGACCAAGAGACTTAATTTTATATTAAAAAATCACTCACCTTATGCTTGTGTGAGGATAGGTTATCCATTTCAATACAAGCCTTGCACACGATCTGCTACACACCTATTTGTCTGTTTATTGAAAAAAATCTGCACGTAAGTGGACCAGCACAGTTCAAACCTGTGTTGTTTGAGGGGGTCAACTGTGGGTTTCTTTGTTTCTTTTTTTTAGAGTAATCCTGTTACACAAAAACAAATGTAAATGAGAGATAGCATTAGACTATGTCTTTGGCCTTTTCTGGTCCCGTCAAGTTGTTTTTCTGACTGTCGGCATCCCCGTTTCCAGCACTGGCTCCTCCCCCAGCAGCTCGGCAGCGATTGCCTTTTCTACACGGGGAGGAACTTACTCAGCAGGTGTTCATGGGGTGTCTGCCCCAGGCCAGACCATGCCGGGGTTGGAGACACAGTCAAGAAAAAGCACCCAGTTCAGATCATCCTGCAACTCATAACCTAACCATGGGGGAAGGTGGATTTACTTAAGTACAAGGAGCATAATCTTGGGGGTATGTGGAAGGGCCCCATCATCGCGCCCCATGGTGACGTGGCCTGTTAAGAACATGGACTTGGGTGTGATGCTTTTAGTGACTTCTGGCCTACTTGTTGGCTTCTCTGGGCTTCTCTAGCCTTGGGTCAGCAGTTCAGTTTATGTTTGTTGTTTGGAATATACTTCCAGAAAAATGGTTCAGTTGGGATGATCTGTAAGTTTTAAAGTTTGGCGTATGTTGCCTTCCTTCTGGAAAACCCCTGGGCTCTGGGTTTGGGCCCTCCCTGTGGGTCTGCCAAGCTCTGGAGTGGGGGACTTGGATTCACTTGGTTTGTGTGCTCTGGTAGAACTTGGGAGGGCCCTCGGATGGGTCTTGCCTTTCAGAAACTCCTTGTAGGGCCTGAAGGGTCTCGGGGCCCGGCCTTGCCCGAGCTCTTGCGACGCCGAGTCCTTAAATCCTTGGAGACTGAGCAGTAATGCACGATGTAAGTGGAGCTGACTTGCTTTTCTTTTTTTTTGCCTCCCTAAACCTTACTTATTTACTATGTGTTCAAAAATAGTAAAATCAGCATATGGTAAAATACATTTAAAAATCATAACGTTAATTTATTAGAATTTGGAATATATTAATCACATTGAAAAAATTTAGTATCAAGCATCTTGAAATTACGTGTAAAATGGAATGAATTAATAACGTCCCTCTTAGCACTGCCAGGCTGTGCTGTTCCTTGTGAGCAGCAGTGCAGAATGCTGGCTGTTCGTCCAGCCCGGCGGCTCGCCCCAGTGGGCCTGCAGGGGGAGCGGGGCTCAGAGTCCTTCCAGATTTGCGTTTCCGGCAGATGGTTGAGTGGTGGTCCCCCCCTCCCCCGCCCCCATTTTTTTTTTTTTCATTTAGGAGATTAGCAAATGCTTTTGGAACAGATAGTAGTATTTTGGCATTCATTTTAGCTAAGACTTTTGGAATCCATCGTGCAGAGTATCTTGACAGAAAATGGGCTCGTTTTGAAATGAGATGTTAAGAGATGCTTCTGTCAGATATTCTCGGGAGTGGCAGTAGCTTTTCTAGACATATGCTATGACATTTTAAGAAAATTATATAATAATTTCCTAACCCCCCTAAAAAGTTCATGAAGTTTGGGAAGTAAGTACACTTCTCTGAGAGCCAGCTCTGAAATCAGAGCCTGCATATTTAGATTTTGGTTCTTTCTCTGTTCGTTAGCTGTTTGGCTTTGGGCAGCTTAGTTAACTTCTCAGTGCCTCAGTTTTCTCATTTGCAAAACATAGATAATACTTACTTTCTTTACAGGGTTTCTGTAAAAATTGAGAGTATAAAAACACTTAAAATGATTAGGGATACACAAATGCAATTCATGTGTTAATATATGTGCAAGAACTTTTCCAGTAGAAACAAGCGTAATATTTTACGTTTCTGTAACTGCTTGCTTACCTGAAACTAGTGTTTGATTCTCAGTCATCACAAGGTCTTGTTTTTTTTTTAATTTCAAGGGAATATTTTGAGACTTGATATTTTAGGACTTGGAGAGCTTATAATAAAAGACATTAATGGAATATAGAGGAGAATATTATTGTCTAAACATGTGTTGATGACTTTGTGCTTTTAGGTATACCAAGCTTGGCTACGCAGGCAACACTGAGCCACAGTTCATTATTCCTTCATGTAAGTAAAGCTCCACCCTCGCTTTATAAAGGGTTGTGTTTCTCAAAATTGTTATAAGCATTCTAATTTTGTTTTTCAAGGCATGTTAATTTACTTGCCATCTTCTTTTAGAGGATTGTTCTGGTTACTGGGGAGTTATTTGACATCTGGTCCCCGAGTATTTCTGTCGGCTGTGGCTGTCACCCAGAAAAACCCCCACTTTCTAGTCCTTTGGTTCTCTTCTGATACAGTCCTTTGTCACAGTCACTGGAGTTTCAGCTTGGGTGGTTGGCAGGGGCATTCATGCAGTCGTAAATGTCTGAGCTGCTTGGAAGATGTAAATCTGGTTCCTGAAGGTTAATTTGTAATTTTAAGCGAGCACAGTTTTATTAGCTTAGCACCTTGGTGGACTGAATGTCTGTTGTACTCATTGTATTGTATTCATTCTATCAAAAGACTTTTTTTTTTTGAAATGAGAGACCTGATGACTGTTTTATTGCCTTCAAAAATGTTCTGTTTTTGTTTAAATTTTAGTCAGTAGAGCATGATAAAGGAAGAAATGTCCTGACATTTTGGGAAGAGTGCGTCCTGCCCACTCTTTATTCACAGGAGACCCCAAGGTCAGGTCGGTTGTCCACAGCGTAGAATTCTTCTCTGAAACTATTTAAATTCTGGGTTATTATTTGGAGACAGTTTACCAGAGAGTAAGGTCTATCAGTCAAGAGTGAAGTGAAATTCTGCCTCCTAAAATGTAGCACTTGTAAGATTAGTTGTGCTTAGAAACTGTAAGCTGTCTCGGGGTCGGGGCGGTTGGATAACAGGCTCTCGTGACCAGTGTGGAATGTGTGCGCTGGGGGTGGGTGGGGGGAGCTTAGCTATTAGTTAGTATTTATTCGAGGGGGAGACCAAAGGTGGGTGTGGGCATTTGGATCACCGGAAGCTGTACTCCAGCTTCCTTGAGGACATCTGATTGGCCTCGTTCCAGTGCCTTGCTTGCTGGATAGCTGGTCGTGGATTTGCTTTCCTAGATCTAACTGTTTTGTTACCGTGATGCAGAGCCCTTGCTAGTAGGCGTGGCTGGTCTTCTGCTTCCTCATTTTGAGTCCATGATTTGGCGTGTCAGTTCGCTAGGGCTGCCATGACGAAGCACGGTAGACTGGACATCGTCAACACGGAAGTTAACTTCAGCACAAGATCAAAGTGGCATCGGGACTGGTTTCTGGCGAGGCCTCTCTCCTGGGCTCACAGATGGTGCCTTCTTGCTGTGTCCTCACGTGGCCTTTCTTCCTGTGCGTGGCTGGGAGCGAGAGACCTCTGGTGTCTCTCCCTCGTCTTAGAAGGACACCAGTCCCACGAATTAAGGCCCCATCTTTATCACCTCATTTAACCTGTATTACTTCCTTAGAGGCCCCATCTCCAGATATAGTCACATGGGGGTTAGGACTTCAACATACGAATTTTGAGGGGACACAGTTCAGTCCAAAACAATTGGCATTCTGTAGGATAGATCAGTCTTTCGTGAATTTTATTATTTATTGTGAATGCCACAGAACTTGATCGTTCTGTGCTGAATTGATAAATTGGACTTTATGATTTTCAAAGTGGATTAGATTTAACCCTGTTTTCAGTGTAGCAGCTCTGAAAGGCTGACCTTGCCCCTTTTGCTTTAATAAACCTGCCAGCAGCGTTCACGTGGCTGCCCCCGTTAACCTGTCAGCCTTAGTAGAGATGGGGATTGAAGCCCGTTATTAGCAGGATCTCACTCACTGTCAGAGGCACTGCAGCTCTCAGATGGGTGCTGTCAGAACCTTAGCGGTGGCAGAAGCTAGAAAGGAAAATGTCAAGGAGGTGGGAGTGCAAGAAGAGCTCTATTGTTGGCTGAATGTGTTTCAAGAGCTGGAGAAGCCCCAGGAGGGAGCGTGAGGTGTTTGGGCAGAAGTGGGTGTGTTGGGACAGGTGGACGGCCCTGGTTCCCTTGGGCAGGTGGCCTGCTGCTTGTTTTAGTCCTGGGAGCTGAACCGTTTTTCTGGTTACAGAGCCTTCGTTCACAAGGTGAAGTTCAAGATGCCAAGTGGCTTCCAAAGAGAAAAGGTGGAGCTTTTGTGTATGTGTGTGGATGTGTGGTGAGTCTGGAACAAGGCTTTCTGATTCTGGTGGGTGCGGAGGGGAGGAACACCCGGAGTGCACAGACCGAAGTCACACCTCCCAGCAGAGGGTGGCAGGAGGTCTGGTTGGGAATGGGGGGAAGGGCCAGGTGCTGAGGGACTTTAAACTGTCATCTTGAAGAATTTTCACTGTATTTTGCATACCAGAAGTTTTCAGATTATTTCTGAGGCTCCCTCGGGGGCCTTGTCCCAGACTAGAGAAGCTCTGAGCCCTGTCCTCCTATTCCAGGGCAGCCCTGCTTGTGTCTAATTTATTGGGGCTTCTGTGCACAATTTGCTTAATTATTTGAAGAAAGGTTTTCTCTACCTGCCCCCTCCTTTTTTTTCCTTTAAGTTATTGGAGTGTATTGAAAGTCACTGAGGAGTTTCAGGCAGAGGAGTGCATATATGTGGTGATCACATCCACAGAAGAAGGGTGTGGGAGGGGCAGGAGGGGTCAGGAGAAAGTAAGTACATTTTAGACGTTCCATGTTTAAAGACTTCAGGGGTGAAGCAGGCAACTGGGTAGAAGGTTTGCTGCTCCGGGGAAAGGGATAGGCTGGAGACAGAGATTGAGCCCAGAGATGTTTCTGCTTTTTAATTAAATAGACGTATTTAAAATCTTTATTTTGGCCAAAAGAGAAAAAGAAAAATATAATATAACAAAGACCCATGTACCCACCACCCAGAATAAACACATGTTAACATCATTGCTTCTGGTAAATATGTGAATACAAGCACACATCAGACTGAGTGCCAGCCCTCTCTTTTCTTCTCCAGGCCTTTCCTGCTTCCCCAGTGTTCCCTTCTCTGCTGGATGTTTCCTGTATAGTCCACCCCTCATCCTTTCATTACAGATACAAGATACAAGTGACAATATGTAGTGCTGTTTTGTGAATTTAAACATTTTCAGAACGATATCATACTGTATGTAACTTTCTGCATGTGTTTTAAAACCCTCAGTATTCTGTTTTTAAGATGCATCAGTATTGATATATACAGCTCCAGATCAGAATTATAATATGTGAATCTATAATATTTGGGCATTTTCCGGTTTTCTCTGCTATACGAAATGGTGCCGTAAGTATCTTATCCACATGTGCTCGTTTCCCAAGAGAACAGTGAGAAATGCGATTGTTTTCATCGTTCAGGGTGCACCTTGTGAGCCTTATCAGCTGTTACCAGGTTGCCCTTCCCAGTGCTTGTAGGGACTTAACACCCATCATCTGTGGATGAGTCTCTGGTTCTGCACATCATTGACAATGACTGATTTTGTTTGACTTAGATTTTCACCAGTCTAGTAAGTGTAAAACGATGTCTCATTTTATAAGTTTGCATTCCTCTGATTACTAGGAGGGTTGAGCACCTTTCATTGTGTGTTCATATCTTTGCCCATTTTTCTATTGCATTTTTTGTCTTTTTTGTGGAGTTACAGGAACTCTTTGCATACTCTGAATACTCATTTCTTGTAAATATCTTCTATTCTGTGACATCTTTTTAAAATGATTTTTTAAATCCAGAAGTTAAAAAATTTCATGCAGTCTAGTTTTATAGTCTTACCTTTTTATACTTTGTTTCTGTTTAAACAACGCGGTTATATTCCAAAGTCATAAAGACTTTCTGTATTTTCTTCTAAGAAAAGTTTAAGTTTATTTTTTTAAATACGGTGTGAGAGAGATAATTTTACTTGTTTTCCAAATGGAAGGCGAGTTGCCCCAGCACCATTTATTGAAGAGTGCCTCAGCAGTCATACTGAGTTACTGTATATGGTTGGGAATATTTCTGGTGTTTTTATTTTGTTTCATTCATGTATTAAAAAAACAACTCTATTCCAAATTTACACTATCTTAAATACTGTTACTTTAGCGTATGTCTTTATATCTGGTTGATCTGGTTCCTCCTGCTTTTTATTTCTCAGAATAGCCTTGGCTATTCTTAGGCCCTTAATCTTTATTATAAATTTTAGAATCAGTTTAAGGTCCATGAAAAATTATAATAAGATTTAGGCTAGAGACACATTAAATTTGTAGATTAATTGGGGAAAAGCTTGGTATCTTCATGAATTGAATTTTCCAATCCATGAATATGGTATATATGTTTTATTATTTATTCATGTTTCTTATGTTCTTTGTTAATATTTTGCAATATTCTTCAAAAAGTTCATACGTACATTTTGGTACATTTATTTTTAGGTACCTTTATGTTTTTGTTGCTGTTGTGAATTTTTTTTTTAAATTTAATTTTCTAATTAGTTATTGCCAGCTTAGTAGGAATGCTACTGAATTTTTAAAGTTGTTTTTGAATCTACGTCTTGTGCCCTGTCTTACTTGTTTTAATAGCTTGCAGATTCTTTTAGGGTTTTCTATGCAAACTATTGTACTATTGTGTTAACTGCAGATAATGGTTATTTCGTCTCTTTTCATGCCAGTACTTTTTTTTTTTTTTGGCCTGGCTGCACTGGCTAGAACTTGGGGGTAGCAGGTGCTTTTGTCTTTCTGACTTTAAAAAGAATGGTTTTACTGTTTCACTAGTGATTACTGTAGGTTTTTGTGGAAATGCTTTTTCAGGTTAATACTGTGCCCTTGTATTCCTAGTTTACTAAAAGGTTTTTAAAAAATTTTTTATTATGAATATATGTTGACATTTAAGGCTTTTTGTATATCTGCTGAGATGATTAGCTGGTTTTGATAATTAAGCTCATATCATACATTGATATGTTTTCAGATATTGAACAGTCTTTTATTTCATTCTTGAGGTAAACCCTACTTGGTTATGAAATATTAAGTACGTGCTAAATTATATTTGCAAATATTTATTTGAGATTTTTGTATCAATGTTCAAAAGTGAGATAATTTTCCTTTCTTGTACTAGTTTTGTCTAGTTTGTGTATCAGAATTTTACTGGCTTTGTAAAATGAGTTTGTTAGCTTTCTTTTTCTGTTCTTTGAAACAGTTTATGTAAGTTAGGAATTATTTATTCTGTGATGGTTTAGTAAAACATATGACTTTTTTTGGGAAATATACTGGATATATTTATTTTAAAAATTATTATTGTCAACTGCTGTAACAGGTGTTCTTAAGATCCAGAATTTATATCTAAATCTTTAGATATAATCTTTCTTAGATATACAGTCCCTGATAATCTTCCTTAGATTGCCCTCAGATGACTTTTTAGCACTTGCAGAATATCCTCTCTCTTCTGGTTACACACATTCTGTTTTAAAATATCTTCAGAACTTGTACAATGTTCTTTATTGAGTTTACTCTCGTTAGTTTTGATTCATCATTACAGCTAACTGGGGTGTTTTATTTTTTAATTTGTTTAAATCATTTACAAACTATTTTGTCTTTAAAATATTTTATTTTGAAATAATTATCGAGTCACAGGAAGTTGTACAGAGAGTTAAGAGAGTTCTATGTGCCCTTCTTCCTGTTTCCTCCAAAAGTTACATCTTACACAATTATAGTACAACATCATAACCAGGAGTTTGACATCAGTACAATGTAAGTGCAGTTCTCCATCATTTCCTCCTGTGTGGACTCCTGTAACCACCACTGCAGTCAAGATACAGAGCTATCTCATCGCCACCAAGATCTTCCCGTGTTATTTCTTTATAATTACACACACCCGCCTCTCCTCCACCGATCCTGACCTCTGACACCCACTCACCTGTTTCCATCTCTGTAATTCTGTTATTTTGAGAGTTCTTGGTGTGTATTAGATATGAGTCCTTTGTCAGATGTGTGGTTTGCAGGTAATTTCTCCCATCACGTAGTTTGTCTTTTCATCTTCTTCACAGGGTCGTTTGCTGAGCAGAAGTTTTAACTTTTGATGAATTGGCTTCTTGATTTGTTGATTTTTCTCTATTTTTTGTTTTACATTTCATTAGTTTCTACTCTTTATTTCCTTTGATTTGCTTGCTTTGGGTTTATTTTTCTCTTTTTCTGGTTCTTAAGGTGGGAACTTAGATTGTTGATTTGAGACTTCTCTTTTCTAAATTTTTTCCTCTTGCACTGCTTTAGTTACGTTCCACACATTTTAATATTTTGTATTTTCATTTCATCCTGTTCATGTAGTTTTAGTTGCCCTGAGCCTTTCTCTTTGATCCACAGATTATTCAGAACTGTGTTGTTTAGTTTCCAAGTGTTCGGGGGAGTCTTCTCGTTACCCATCTGTTGATTTCTGGGTTAATTCCATTGTAGTCCGAAAGCATAGTCTGTATGGTTTCAGTTCTCTAAGCTTGTTGAGCCTTGTATTACGGTCTAGTGTTAGGGTTATTTTGGTCCCATGTGCACTTGAACGCAGTGTGTGTTCTGCTTGTTGGGTGGAGAGCTCTCTTCGTGTTGGTTGGATCCTGCAGGTTGACAGTGTTGTTGAATTCTGTATTCTTGCTGAGTTTCTTTCTGCTTGTGCCATCAGTTGTTGAGAGAAGGTGTTGAAGTCTGCAGCTGTAACTGTGGCCTTGTCTGTTTCTCCTTTCAGTTCTTGCTTCATGTATTTTTCAGCACTCTTCTTCGGTACGTACACATTCAGAATTGCTATGTCTTCTTGGTGGATTGACCCTTGATCATTATTTGATGTCCTTCTCTGTTAGTGGTAACTTTCTTTGCTATAAAGTTTGCTTTTTCTGATAGCAATGTGGCCACTCATACTTTCTTTGATTAATGTTTATGTGGAATATCTTTTTCCATCTTTGTAGTTTTAACCTACATACAGGCATACCTTGGAGATGTTGTGGGTTTGGTTCCAGACCACTGCAATAAAGCAAGTATCACAAGAAAGCCAGTCACATGAAATTTTGGTTTCCCAGTCCATTTAAAAGTTATGTTTATACTGTGCTGTTGTCTGTTAAGTGTGCAATAGTGTTATGTCTAAAAAAACAATGTATGTACCTTAATTTAAAAATATTTTATTGCTAAAAAATGCTATCACCTGAGCCTTCAGCGAGTCATGGGAGTAACATCAAAAATCTCTGATCACAGATCTCCATAACAAATATAATAATAATGAAGAAGTTTGAAATACTGTGAAAATGATCGGAATGTGACACAGAGACACAAAGTGAGCAAATGCTATTGGAAAAGTGGCGCTGATAGATTTGCTTGATCCCGGGTTGCCACAAACCTTCAATCTGTAAAATAAAAGTCAGTGAAATGAAGTGTAGTGTAGATATTGTTAAATTTGAAGAGAGTTTCTTACAGACAACACAGAGTTCGGTCATGTTTTTAAATTCACTCTGCCAGCATCTGTCTTTTAACTGGTGTGTTTAGACCACTTAGATTTATTGTGATTATCGGTTAGTGCTTTTTCTGTTTGTTCTGTTTTTCAGCTCTTTGTTTTACCTAACTTCCTGTGGATTACTTGAGCATGTTTTAGAACTTCATTTTGACTTATCTGTGGTGTTTTTGAGTGCTTCTCTTTGTGTATCTTTTTTTTTTTAAATTGAAGTTGAGTCAGTTTACAATGTGTCAATTTCTGGTGTACAGCATAATAGTTCAGTCATACAGGTATATTCATCTTCGTATTCTTTTTCATTATAGGTTACTACAAGACATTGAGTATAGTTCCCTGTGCTATACCTCGTTGTGTATCTTTCTAAGTGATTGCTCTATTACATTACATATACGTAACTTTTCTTAGTGTGCTGGTGTCAACACTTACCAGTTTGCTGTAATAGTCATACAGATATTTCCTCTGCACACACTGAGAAGCACATCAGCATCATAATTTTTGCTTCAACTACCAAAGTTTAGCAAACACAGGAGGAGAAGGAAATGTAATTGTCCATGTTTGTGCTCTTTCTTGTTCTTCCTTCCTGATGTTCCAGGATTCCTTCTTTTATCATTTCCTCTCTGTTTCATCCATTCTTTTAGAGTAGATAGTTGGTTGACAAATTCTGTTGGTTTTTGTTCATCTGAGAATGTCTCGATTTGCTCTTTCCAAACATTTTTTATTGACAACATTATACACTGACTATACCTTCAGTAAAAATATATCCTTACGGTAAAAAAAATTTCTTTTATTGAGGTGTAGCCCGTCTATGATGTTGGGTTAGTTTCTGGTGTACTGCAGAGTGACTCAGCTTTAAATATATAGGCCATTGCAAGATAGTGAACTCCCTGTGCTGTACAGGAGGACCTTGTTGTTTATCTGTTGTATGTATAACAGTTAGTTGGTTTGCTCTTCATTTTTGAAGGATATTTTTGCCAAATACAGACTTCCGAGTGGGCAGTTCTCTCCACACTTGAAAAATACACAGCTTCCTCCTGGGCTCCCTGATTTCTGGTGAGAAATTTGCTGGAGGCATTCAGAATTTTTTCTTTGGTTTTTAGTTTTTAGTTTTAGTTTTGACTATAATATGTCAGTGTGGATTTGAGTTAAGATCCTGTTTGGAGTTTGCTCAGTCTTGAATCTATAGGTTTCTTTCCTTCTTTTTTTTTTTTTTTGTGCCAAATTTGGCAAAATTTTAGCCATTATTTCTTTGAATACTTTCCCAGCCCTACCTCTGTCTCCTCTCTGGGACTGAGAATGCATGAATGTTAGACCTGTTAATATCCAGCCCATATGTCCCTGAGGCCCTGTTCATTTGGTTTCAGTCTGTTTTCTCTGTGTTGTTCAGTTTGGGTGATTTCGGTTGTTCTGTCTTCAAGTTCAGTGATTCCTCTGTCCTTTCTGCTATTGAGCCCATGTACTGAGGTTTTTATTTCAGGAATTATGCTTTTTGGGTCTGGAACTCCCGTGTGGTCTCTTACCTTTGCTGTGACTTTGTGTTTCTTTGCTGACCGTCTTCCGTTTTTCCGTTGTTTCAGGTGTGTTTGTGGTTGCTCACGGAAGCGTTCTGTGATGGCTTCGTGAGTCTCGTTTGGCAGTTCTGCGCCCTCTGTCGTGCCAGCGCTCGTATCTGTCAGTCACCTTTTCTCGTTTCTGTTGAGGTGTTCCTGGTTCTTGCTATGGTGAGAGATTTTTTGTTACTGAATGCTGGACATTTTGGGTATTATATTACGAGATTCCAGGTCTTATTTATGTCTTATGTTTTACCAAGTCATTTCTGTGATTGCTCCAGCAGGGAGAGGGTAATAATGCCCGTTAGGAGCTGAAGCTCAGATTTTACTTTGGGCCTTGTTGACCTTACTTGGGAGGGGCTCCACGTTACTGCTGATTGTGGTCCGGAGTTCAGGCCTCCCCCCACGGCCTCTGCAGGTGCCATCCAGCTGGGAGGGCACTGACAGGCCCTGCTGTCAGTGGTGGAAGCCCTGACTTCCCACCTGGGCCTCCTGTCAGAGCCCCGACGTGGAGGCAGTTGGGGGGGATGGAAGTCCTGGCTCCCCATGTGGTGTCTACACTGCAGGTGGAGACTTGTTTTTCTGTAATGTTTGGCTGGAGTCTGGCAGTTACTGTTTAAGTTTTCTGTGCTTTCACTGTCCCCTCATCTCCTATGGCTGTAGACAGCAGGCTTTCTGGGGACTTTTTTTGTTTGTTTCCATTGGTGTTTCTGGGTTGATGGCTTCCCTGGCACCTAGTGTGGGATACACGAGACAGAAAGAAAACTCGAGAAATCACCACCGTGTAGTTCCTCGGGTCCTGGTCGCTGGCCAGTCTGCTGCCTTCTCTTCCCCTCTCAGCGTTTTTCATGTTTCTTTCAAATATAAAGTCTAGGGGTTCTAGCTGTGCTTAGCGGGAGGAGCAGGGGAGAGTCTGTTTATCCGTCTTTCCAGAAGCAGAAGTCCAGATTTAATAAATTTTGAATAGTTGATCCATTCATGTGACAGGCAAACTGAATGGTATAGAAGGAAGTTTCAGTGAGAATTAGCTTTCCTCCACCCGCTTCCCCCTTAGGTGGCGACAGCGTTCCTGATTTCTCGTGCTCCTTTCTGAGGTAGCGCTGCGTACACCAGCAGACACACACAGACATGTTTTTACCGTGGTGGCGTACTGCATGCGCTGTGTCGCATCCTGCTTTTTTTCTCGTAACACTCCATTTTAGTGAACCTTCTGGATTCATACGTGAAGAACTACTTCATCATTTTTCGTGGCCTCATGCTGTTCCAGTGCCTGGAGAGGCCGCGCGTGTGTGACCATTTGCACTGTTTAGGTGTTGGTCCTGTTACCTGGTATATTTATTGTCCCTTCCATCTTAGTGTCTTCTGCACATTTCTTGTGTTCTCTGTGTACACCTGAGTCAGGGTCCTGTGTAAGCTGAGGTGTGTTGGAAACAGCTGCTGGTGACTTAAGTCTTCATTCTATAATGAGTCATATGTATACTCCATAAATATTCAGAGATACTTGTCACAGCTGCTCTCCTAGACTCGGTTCTCCATCATGTTCACAAGGGCTCTTTGGTCCACAGCTTGCTTTTCCCAGGTGTCGACAAAAGATTTTGAGTATAAGCTCTCTATACCTTTATTCTCTTTCATGGGTTTAGTTGCTTCCACGTAACAGTTAACAGAAGCGTTCTTTGTATGCTTTGTTGTTGTTATTTCTGAGGGCCACTGAAACACAGGTCTGCTATGATTTGGGGTCAGAGTACTTGGATCTACCTTTTAGGAAAGATAAGGTTTACTTTGTTGTCATTGAGATTTTTGAGTGAGCTAGTTTCATTCTCACTAAGTTAGCACTTTTTTCTTTAAGATGGTGATTTTTCTTTTGAGTAGATATATTGCCCTCAAATTCTTGGTAAACTTGAGTAATGTCATGAATTAAAGAACCATTTTGCCTTTGCCTCTTTGCAGTCTTTCATGTTGACTTGGCAGTTTAATTCTAAATTCACGCATAATTAAGTTTGATCTTGCGCAGAGGGTGGAGTTGGCACTTGCACTGATAGGCTGTGTGAGGATTTTTGAGGTCTGCCGCAGGCCATCTCGCCAGGGGCCCTCTAAAGAGCTAACTGTGCATCAGATGATCCTGCGCAGTGCCTGTCGGCATGCCACTCCGTGGCGTGGACTGTGTTCAGAGATGGGTGTGTGTGTTCTACAGATTGCCTTAGTATGTTTTGGCCCTCCTGACCTTCCCAGCCCCACTCTCAGCCTCGTGGTCCTGACATGCCCACTGCTTCTGACCCGGATGCTTTCTCTGGGCCCCGCCCCCAGCATTTCCGCTTCACGCTTGCTGCGTTAGTTCTGCAGAAATTCTGTCCTTTAGATTTGTGCCACCTTCTGTAAGTTGAAAGCTTCTGGGCTAAATGTGGCTGAGTTGGAGTCAGAAAAGGAGGTGAGCAAAGTGATTTCTGTCCTGTACCTCTTTTTTTTTTTTCCCACCTTTTCAGGCTGTTACTTCAAGATACCTTTCTGAGAAAAAGGATTAAAATTTGCTCCCATAGCTTTGTTGCTATTCTTCATTTCTAATAAATTGGGGACTACAAATAATCTATTTTTAAAAATAATTGTATGTGTTTACTGATTTGTTTTGGAATAAATTTGATGAAGATGAATTTATGGGAACTCAGAGTATGACCAGGGGTTAGGAATTTAAATGGAAAATCGAATCTTCGCAAAGCTTTCCACATTTCATTAGATGTTAAATTCTAGAGTGAAGTTTCATATGATTATTTACTGTAAGTGTATTCCTAAATATCACAGTTAAGCTCTTAGTAAAGTAATGTATCATAAAGCCATTAATATTTTTACATAGTACAGTTTGGTTATTGAATTTTTCTTTTTGTCAGATATTAGTCAGCAACCTCTTAGTTTTTTCTTTTAGTGGGTTTTGTAAAAAGACTAAAAATATACTTTAAATCTATGTGACACAGAGTTTTATTAAAGTGACTTGAGAGGGTCTGAGCATTTTTCAGTTTACTTTCTTCTTTTGTGTTATATTTTTAATTTTGTCTCCTTCTACATTGTGTTTTAAAATTTGGAACTGATTGATATGTGCTCCACGGGCACTTCACTTCGCTATCCTGAGGGATTTTTTTCAAATGAAACTGAGAAATTTAGTAATGCAGCTTTTGTCAGTATTAAAAGCAGAACCAGCTAAGTCCCTTTGTGCCATGCTGAAAATAATACCGGAACATAAGAAATGTTTCTGTATTACTTTATGTGCTCTATGATAGTGTCTTTTCTGTGAACACACTCAACTCCAAATAAGACCCTGATACTGAAGATGTACTTGTACATACACAGGGGCTATATTATCCTTCCTTGATCCTTGAAATGAGTGTGGATTGTGACAGAAGTCTTTGTGCTGTTCTCCCTAAGGTATTGCCATCAGAGAGTCGGCAAAGGTGGTCGACCAAGCCCAAAGGAGGGTGCTGAGGGGAGTTGACGACCTGGACTTTTTCATTGGGGATGAAGCCATAGATAAACCCACGTACGCCACGAAGGTAAGCTCCCCACCGGGATTTGCTTCTGTAAGTGTATCACCAAGGACAGAGCAGTAGGATGAATAATGCAAAATGGTAGATTTCGTAGCAATTGCACTTGTGAGCTGTGTATTTTATTCTTATGTTGGAAAAGAGGATTTGTTGTTGTTTTTGAATGGGGTATTTTTCAAAATTGAAATATAGTTGGTTTACAGTGTTGTGTTAGTTGAACAAGGTATTTTCTATGTGGGAAATCAAGTGAATTTACAAAGCCCCGGAATGCAGGATTGACTCCGGGAACGCTGGGCTTCGAGCAAGAGCAAGACCGGCTCCTGTGGAAGACTGCAGGCTGACTCACTAACCTGTCAGATGTAGAAGAGCTGCAGAGTGATTAATTAAAAAGGAGCACTGAAGTTACTTCACTAGACGTTTGTTCTGAAAACCCCCAAACTCCAGATGGAATGGTACCGTGGATTAGCTGTGCTTTCCACCTGTTACCATTGTTAAGATGACACTTTGTACTTAGAGACGTGGAATAGAATATAAACAATAATATAACTTAATCTTTCTGGTGAAGTGCCTGTTGTTTCTTTAATAAATTAACATTCACTCCATGCAAAGGACCTGTTTTCTCTGATAACTCGGTCTCTTCCTGGCCAGTGCTTTTGAACTGCTGCTCTTACTGATGTGAACTGAAGCTTGACATAGCTTGGTTTCTCTTGCTTTAGTGGCCGATAAGACATGGAATAATTGAAGACTGGGATCTAATGGAGAGGTTCATGGAACAAGTGATTTTTAAATATCTCCGAGCTGAACCTGAGGACCACCACTTTTTGATGGTGAGTAACTGGGATGAGAGGGAACAGCCCTGCAAATTCCAGGCTGCTTAAATTTTAAACCCAAGATACTCTTCCCTGGGGAGTCTTTAATTCCCGCCAAAGCTCTTTGTATGAGTTGGAGTGCTTTTCGGGCAAATAACAGAAGGCTCAACCAAAATGTCCAAAACCATAAAGGGCTTATTATCTCACGAAACAGGCATGCCAGCGTTGGG